>NC_133647.1:35797290-36140766 GCF_009905375.1 Apium graveolens
ACTGCCGATAAACAGTGATTCTTGTTTTCTGATTTGATTCTGATTTTCTGATTTTTGTCATATTTCTTTTTCGATTAGATCAGGGTAATATGATATGTTAGATCAGATTATATGTTTAACATGCTTTTGATGTGTTGTATGAGCATGGTGGATGGTTATGGCTTTCGACCTTAGTGTAATGGTTTTGGTTTTGGTTTTAAATACGACTTGCATGTCGTCAATCTTTGTAATCATAAATCTTGAATGTAACTCGAGTTATTCTTTTAAGTTCATTAGATTAGTTTTACTTTCATGTAATGTAATTGAAGACTCAAGAAGCCTATCCAATGGAGGTGATTCAAAAAAGAAGATGAGGCATACAAGAAGTATAAACAAAGAAGAAGAATAAGTAGTTGTATGTATTTCCATCACCACATTAGATTAAACTTAATCTTTATCACGAGCTTGATAAAGATCACATAGGATGGGGCCATAACCAAACTCATTTACTTTATTGTACTTTATATATTGATGTATGAATGTATGTATAGAATAGTTAATGATGCATGCTTTAATTAGATTAATTATGCATGAATGTATGTATTAAATACATCACCAATGCCATGCCTAAACAAGATAAAATCTGTAACGACTCAAGATTTTAAAATTTACAAACGATTATGAGATTCTCGTGTTTATGAAACACGGAATGAAATATGAATCTTCTTTATTTCCGATATGGGGCGATTTTGTCAACAACAGGTTCATAGAACTTGTAAGGCTGTGGGTTTTAAGCGAGACCGATGTGACTCCTCCACTACCTGGAAATCAAACCATTGACGAGTATTGATTTGAAGTATTTTATTCAAGGAAAAATTGGGAATCTCTTTATGATGGGATCATGATGTTATAATACTAACAAAACCCTAATGTTTATATTAAGTTATTTAGATGCCTTCCAATATGTCCAACGTGTTAACCCCTAGATCGATAAGGAGTGGGTTCGCCAGAGCGAAGTACTCCCATCTATCGTGGGACGGCGTGTTGAAATATATGATACTTTTTAGACCTTTGGGTTTTAACTTAACTAAGTTACCATAATAGGATTGTGAACTTAAAGGCATAGAGTTTGGTGAGATTTATTGGATAAACAAGAATAAATATTGTTCCACTAAACTATCCAAGAGGTATATAGTTGATATAATTGACAAATGTTTACCTTATTGAATCATGTTTTAGGAGTAAAGCCAAAGCTGAACTAAAATGTTGTGAAAATTTGGATATTGGCTCACTAGAAAGTATATAGAAGATACTCTTTCCGAATTAATAATTAGGACTATTAATTTGATAAAATAGTGGGAGATATTATTTTGAATATATATGAATAATCACTTGAACATAATTTAATAATCATCTGTAAACTAATTTATCTTATGCATTTTAAACATTGTAGATATCAAATGGCAATCAATTCAAACAACTTCTCTGTGCGATCAGTCCTTGAGAAGGACAAGATGACAGGAACAAACTTCCTTGACTGGCAGAGGAACTTGAGGATTGTCCTCAAACAAGAGCGCCAGCTCTATGTCATAGATATCCCTCGCCATGCACCTCTCCCTGAAGGAGCATCCCGTGCTCAATATAATGTTTATAAGAACATATCGATGATGACACGGATGTTCAACGTCTCATGTTAGCGACCATGAGTGCTGAACTTCAGAAATAACATGAGAATATGGATTCTTATGATATGATTGAGCACCTTAAACGTATGTTTGAAGGACAGGCTCGTGAGGAGAGGTTTGATACTTTCAAATTGTTGCATGCATGTAAGCAGGGAGAACGTGATCCGGTTGGACCCCATGTTCTTATGATGATTGGGTATATTGAGTACCTTGCCAAGTTGGGTGCCCCGATTGCTGTGGAGCACCAGATTGACCTAATTTTGCAATCTTTAAACAACAGCTATTCTCAATTTGTGATGAATTACAATATGAATGAGATAGATAAGAACCCCACCGAACTGTTGGCTATGTTGAAAACTGCCGAGACCCATGTTCAGAAGGCATCCCCTGCTCCCATGTCGATGGTGAATAAGGGGCAGGCAAAGGAAAGGGTAAATGGAAAGGCAAGAGGAAGATGGGATCTAAATCGAATGCCAATCCAAAACCTGATCCGACCAAGGCTTTGAAGCCTAAAGATGATGTTCCAAAGGTTGGTGATTGTCACTATTGCAAGAAACCAAGTCATTGGAAGAGGAACTGTCATGCTTATTTGGAGGATCTGAAGAAGAAGAAGGAGGTTGTTGTTACTGCTTCTGATTCAGGTATTTATGTTATAGAAGTTAATTTTTCTACTTCTATATCTTGGGTATTAGATACTGGATGTGGTTCTCATATTTGTATAAATTTGCAGGAATTGCAGGGAAGTAATACATTGGCGAAGGGATAAGTCGATCTACGAGTTGGCAATGGAGCAAAGGTTGTTGCTTTAGCTATAAGGACTTATCGTTTATCATTGCCCACTGGGCTTGTTTTAGAACTAGATAATTGTTTTTTCGTGCCTTCGATTTGCAAAAACATTATTTCAGTTTCTTGTTTGGACAAGAAAGGTTTTTCATTTTTGATTCAGAACAATAGTTGTTCCTTTTCACTCAATAATGTTAACTACGGGATTGCACATTCGTTTAATGGTTTATAGTTCTTGATATAGATACTCCTGTCTATATATAAATAATGATAATAAACATATTAAGATGAAAGACTCAAATCAAACATACCTTTTGCATTGTCGTTTAGGTCACATAAATGAGAAACGCATTTCCAAATTACATAAAGATGGTTACTTGGATAAGTTTGATTTTGAATTATACGAAGAATGCAAATCTTGTCTCATTGGAAAAATGGCTAAAGCTCCTTTTACCGGACAAGGTGAAAGGGCCACCGAACGATTAGGACTTATACATAGTGATGTATGTGGTCCAATGCGTACGATGGCAAGAGGTGGCTTTTACTACTTCATTACTTTTACTGATGATTTCAGTAGATATGGATATGTGTATCTTTTGAAGAACAAATCCGATTCTTTTGAAAAGTTCAAAGAATACAAGGCTGAAGTGGAAGAGCAAACATGGGAAAGTATAAAAGTTCTACGATCAGATCGTGGAGGAGAATACTTAAGCCTCGAGTTTAAAGGTTTCTTGAAGGAGTGTGGTATCGTATCACAACTTACTCCTCCTGGAACGCCTCAATGGAATGGAGTTTCTGAGAGGAGAATTGTACCTTGTTGGACATGATGCGATCAATGATGAGTCTAGCAGATCTTCCAATACGTTTCTGGGGTTATGCTCTAGAAATGACTACATATACACAAAACCTAGCTCCAACTAAATCGGTTCAAAAGACTCCATATGAGATATGGACTGAGAAACGTCACATCATGTCTTTTATGAAAGTATGGGGATGCAAATCGTTTGTGAAATGCTTAGTGTCTGACAACCCGGGACCAAAATCGGATAAATGTTATTTTGTGGGAAACTAAAGGGTATAGTTTCTATAATCCTACCGAGAACAAAGTTTTTATTGCTCGAACCGCTGTATTTCTTGAAAGAGAGTTAATTTCAAAGAAAATTAGTGGGAGGACTATAGATCTCGATGAAGATCGAGTTGTACAAAATAATATTAAACCAGAGTTGGAAAATGAGCAGGAAGTACATCAAGATGTTCTTGCTCCGAAAACACAGGTTGTTCGTAGATCTAGTAGGGCTCGTCATGAGCCAGAGAGATATTATGGATTTCTCTTGACTCAAGATGATGATGTAACGCTCATAGATAATGATGAGCCTCTTACCTACCAAGATGCTATAAACAGTCCAGACTCTGAGAGATGGCTAGAGGCCATGAAATCCGAAATGGAATCCATGTATTAAAATAAAGTATGGACTTTAGTTGATCCACCTGAAGGGGAAAAACCTATAGGGTGCAAGTGGGTTTTCAAGAAGAAAACTGACATGGATGGTAAAGTACAGACCTATAAAGTGCGACTGGTGGCAAAAGGTTTCAAACAAGTTCATGGTATAGACTATGATGAGACCTTTTTACCAGTTGATATGGTCAAGTCCATCAAGATTTTGCTAGCAATAGTTGCTTACTACGACTATGAGATTTGGAAAATGCATGTCAAAACCGCTTTCTTAAATGGGAGCCTTGAAGAGGATGTATACATGATACAACCTGAGGGTTTTGTCGATCCCACATTTTCTAAGATGGTATGTAAGTTGCTTCAATCTATTTATGGATTGAAGCAAGCCTCAAGGAGATGGAATCCTCGTTTTGAAAACAGTCAAAGAATTTGGCTTTATTCAAAATGAAGATGAACCATGTGTTTACAAGAAGGTTAGTGGGAGCCATGTGGCATTCATAGTACTATATGTAGATGACATATTACTAATAGGGAATGACATACCTTCTCTACAGGCTGTTAAGACTTGGTTGGGAAATCGTTTCTCGATGAAGGACTAGGTGATGCTACCTATATATTAGGAATCAAGATCTATAGAGATAGATCAAGGAAATTAATCAGCCTAAGTCAGAGTACATAGATTGACAAGTATTGCATCATTTCGGGATGCAAGAGGCAAAAAGAGGATATGTCCCAATGTCTCATGGGATATTGATCTCAAAAGACAACTGCCCTAAATCATTAGATGATAAGGGCAGTATGAGCAAAGTTCCATATGCTTCAGAAATTGGATCTATAATGTATGCGATGGATATGTACTCATCCCGATGTTTCGTATGCCTTGAGCATGACCAGCAATACAGTCTCATCCTTGTAGGGTCACTGGACAGCTGTCAAGAATATTCTTAAGTACTTGAAAAGGACTAAAGATTTATTCTTGGTGTATAGAGGAGATGAGAAGCTTGTTGTAAAGGGTTACACTAACGCCATCTTTCAGACAGAAAGAGACGATTTAATATCTCAGTCAGGTTTTATATTTAGCCTTAATGGAGGTGTTTGTAAGCTGGAAGAGTTCAAAGCAAGAGACAGTAGTTTGATTCTACAATGGAAACTGAGTATATTGCGGCCAGTGAAGCAGCCAAAGAGGCTGTTTGGATACGGAAATTCATAAGGGGACTTGGTGCGGTTCCATCGATCACATATCCAGTTGATTTTAACTGTGATAATAATGGAGTCATCGCACAGGCTAAAGAACCAAGGTCCCATTCCCGGGCAAAGCATATACTTAGGAGATATCACCTCCTTCGAGTGATTAATAAAAGAGGAGATATACATATATGTAAAGTGCATATAATGAATATGTTTCCAGACCCACTGACTAAGGCTTTGTCGCAGAAAAAGCACAAAGGTTATACTAGTTCCATTGGTATTAGATACATGGGTTGATTGGCTCTAGTGCAAGTGGGAGATTGTTAGTGTTTGTGCCCTAGAGACAACACTATTATGTTTATACTATGAAACATTTGGATTATTAATTATGATTATATGGATTATTCTTTAGTAATTTATTATATCTTTATTTTTTATGATAAGATGTTAGATTAATAAATGTCCTTTGAATATGCTATATAAATCTATATCTCTAAGTACATGAGTTAGAAATGAGATTATGAGATAGTATTAATATTCCTAAAGGTCCCTAGTCAAGTATTATGTTAAGGGACGATAATAAATACATTGAGACTAGTGTGTTTGTTGGCTGATGATCACATCTCATTGATCATAGGTATGGTGATACTAAAGTCAAAATGCAGGCCCTGTATTAAATATATGGTGTTTGGATTGACCCGTTGTGAGATACTACATGTTTAGAGTGTCATAAGTTTAATCTATAGTGATAACGATGTATTGGTCCTTTGACCTGAAATCATTATATTTTCTATACGAGAATTAATATAATTTGATACTATAAAAGTTATCCTTGACCGGGTAAATATAAAAGTAGACATTGGGTACATTATGAAATCGTATGAGAAATATGGATGATCTAGAAGGGATTTAAGCCCTCCTTTATTAAAGGAGTGATATTATTGGCCTCTTGATTGAGTAAGACTATAAAATGCATGGCCGTGCTCAAATATTGATTTGTTTAATAGTTTACTCATTGATCAAGGAAAGAGGGATTGAACGTTAACAGGGATGACATAAGCATACCTCGAGTTTGATCTATAATATAAGGCTAAAGAGATTATATTACATTGTACATTATTCACGAAAGGTTTAATTGATCCCCGATTTAATTATTATTACTTGGGTAACAATGATGTATTACTAGATGCCGCTCATTGTTTATGATTTTAAATTAGATTTAAAATTGTTGCCAATGTAATAATAACTTAAAGGGTCGCACAAAGAATGCTTGGAGGATTATTTAATTTAAATTCGGATTTAAATTAAATGTAAGTAATTCGAATTATTTGTTATTAATTAAGTGTGATTTATTAATAAATATATAGGAAATTCAAATTTAATATTAAATCTGAACTTAAGTATTGGGTGATTAAGCGAGACTTAATAATACAATAATTAGAATTTCAATTTTAATAAATAATAACTCTAAAATTAAGTTTAGGGATGGAGGCCCATTAGCTCTTGCCTATATAATATCCTTTTCTAATAGAATTAGGGTTACACGTTTTATTCGATAAAACATTAAACCCTAGAAGCTTGAAGAGAGATAGAGAGAGAAAGAAGGCGGCCTCAAGAACGTGCTAGTACACATCCATCCTCCGGGAGATCATTCGTCTGGAATACCTTCAAGGCGTAGATCGTTCCAGCGACGGGCTACGTGGTGATCATTCAAGACCTCCATCTTTCCATTAATGTAAAGCTTCTTAAGGTAAACATACTGAATTACGAATTAAATATTGTTTTTCGCATGGATCATGTGGAGTGTTTCGATTTTAAGTTTTAAATTTACGTTTTCCGTGCATTTATGTGCAAGAAACCCTTCAATGGCATCAGAGCTACTTGCAAAAAGTTTTTAATTCGTTTATGTGTTTAACCGTTTTCGGATATATGAGCATGTACGTGATTAGCCATTATTTGATGTTGATATAATATGCTTGTATATGTATGCTTTTGAATATATGATATTCATGTGAGTTGTATAATCATAAGATGATTATGTAATCTGTATATTATACTGATATATACATGATTTATGTTTGTTCTAATTATGAGAATCGTATTAGATACGGATTCTGAATTGGCTGCTGCAGATTTGCTGAAATCTGGGTCTGGTGTCCGATTTACGCAAACGAATGCCCTCTTCAATAGATAAATGAGCGTCTGAACAAAACTGATAGCTAAAGCTATCATCGATTCATCTGTAAACAGTATCAAGCCTAAGAATTCTATCTGGAAGAAGATCAAGAAGATCATGCCTCGGAAGAATTATGAAGAAGCTTGGAGTTGAATAAATCTATTTTGGGAAAGAAATTCTAAGTCAAATTCTCTACAAGTCACAAATTAAGTATTATACAGAAGTCATTCGAGAACTCCAGAATGAATATCGAGAAGTTAGGAAAGCTACTAGAAAACTTAGAGATATCGAAAGCCAAATTTAAGACATAAAGATTGGAGATATCGACAAGTCATTTCTTTACTAGAGAACTCTAGAGATATCAATAAGTCAAAATATCACTAGATATCTCTGCGATATCGATAAGTCTATTGCCACTAGAGAACTCAGAGATATCGATAAAGTCATAGTGAAGACATGAAGATGAGAGATCTCGACAAGCTAAATTCTCTTATAGAGAACTCAGAGACCTCTACAAGTCAAAACACCTATAGAGTGATTAGAGATCTCGATAAGCCAATATACTTATCGAGATTGTCAAGTTCTCTATATGCCTAACTGGAGATCTCGAGGTAAATCTTAAAGTACAAATTGCAGGCCAGTTTAATATTCAAGATTCTCAAGCAATAAACAATCTAATCAGTTGGATTGCCAAGTCTACAAAAGCAGCTTGAAGAGTACAAGATGAAGGGCCAAGATTAACTGGAAAAGTAAAGTCACAGGCGTGCAAGATTAGCAAAGATACACTAAGCCAAAAATAGAAAGATTTGATTATCCAAAAATAGGGTTTAGTACATGATAATGCATGATATGTGATAACCAGTGTTTCATTGTTCTATAAAGTAAAAACTGGGGTGCTTTGTTTAGGTATAATAATTTAGATCAGAAAAATCTTGTATTCTCTCAAGGAAAAAGCTAAGCTCTTTATTAACAAAGAGCCTAGAAATTTTGTAGCAAAATATTCTTAATTTTAATATAAAATTAAAAGAGTTTTGAAAGATCTGTGTTATAATTATTTATGTTTAAACTTCAGCTTTAACACATTTCACTACAATATTTAATTTACTTTGTTCATCACCATTTATAAATCAAGAAAAGCATAAAACACAAAAAAAACATTCACCCCCCCTCTGTGTGTTATTCATTACCTAACAAGTGGTATCAAAGAAAAATCTGGAAGTAACAGATTCAAGATCTTGGAAGAATTAATACACAGAAAATCAATGGCATTAAAATCCCTACTTTTCATAAAACTAACTATACTCTATGGAAGAAGAAAATATTGTTGTTTGTCAGGATGGCCAATCAACTATACATTCAGATCCTCAAGAATGGGCCCTTCACTCCAATGGTTAGAGGTGAGGAATCTACAGATGGGAGACATGGTTATCCCAGCTCATTATACTCCTAAATATCCTTCAGAATACACTAAACCTAATAAAGAAAAAGTCTCCCTAGATAGTGGCTGCAGCTGATCTTAATAGAGTCGCTTGACCATGTAATGTACAACAAACATTGTTAATTGTGACACTGCTAAGCAGATATGGGAAAAGAGAGAGATGAACTGAGGAAGTTAGGTCAAATCAAAGAAGATACAGTTTTCACAGTATGAGGGTTTCATGGCTAAGCCAAAGGAAAGCATTACTGATGTGTTTGAAAGGTTTAACAAGCTGATAATGACTTGCAGCTGCATGATAATATTATGAAGCTAAAGAAGTAAACGTGAAGTTTTTGCTCACTCTCCCTGATCATTTGGAACAGAAAATATCAGCAATCGGAGAAGGGAGAGACTTCAGCAGAATAACTTTGAAGTATTATATGGAATCTTAAAAACATATGAATTGGAAATGATTCAAAGGAAAATCATTAAGGGCTGGTCAGGGGCATGTTGTAGATGGTTCAAGTGCTCTTATTGTTAGTGAAAACCAGACCTCTAATGATGAGCGAAGATTCCAGACTCCAGTTGCCTCAACAAGTGAGCAAAGAAACAATGATTCACAATAACAAGTCATACTGGAATTGGTAGAAGATGAGTTCTACACCCTGGATGAACTTGATCAGATAGATCACTCAATGGCCTATCTGGAAAGGAAGTTCTCTAACATTAGAGTAAAGAAGCCAAGAATATTCAAGGGTAAAGGACAATCCTTCCAAAAAGATAACAGATGGAAAGAAAAAGGTAAGTACAAATCTGATAGCAAAAATGGTTACAAAACTGGATCTGTTGACAAATCAAAGATAAGGTTCTATAACTGTGATGAGTTGGGCCATTTTGCTACAGAATGCAGGAAACTCAAGAAAGCAAAGAAAGACAAAGCTTATCTTCGGTTGGAAGCAAAGTATGAAGCTCTTCTAAAGAAACAACAAAGCAAAGCTTATATTGCAGAGGGAAAGAGTTGGGATGGTTCTAATAATGATGAAGATGAGGAAGTTGGAAATTATGCACTAATGACCTTGGAGCAAGGAGAATAATCCTCATCAAAAATACAGGTACCAACTCTTACCAACCATTTATTTAAATGTGAATCAATATAAGGAACTGTTGAAAAGATGAGCACAGAAATGTTTCACATTCATACAAGTATGGTTGCTGCTAATGAGAAGTTAGCAGACTGACAAAGATACATGAGAAGCTTGAAAATAAGAAACAAGAAACTGAATTATTGATGGTAGAGCTTGAAGCTTGTGAAACAAGAAAATGCTTACTTGAAAAACAAGCTCAAGTGTGAAAATGAGATTGAAGCTATGTTAAGGGGGGAAAATGAAGTTAAATTAAAGTCCTTTAAGAATGCATCTGAGTTGGTTGGATTATACCATGAGAAAAAACAAACCATGTGCTAACATAGCCATTGGATTGATTATGAGGCCTTGAATAGCAAAAAGAAAGTTACAGATGCAAAGACAAGAGCATTGCTAGTGAAGATGTCCCGATAATTCTGAGAAAAGTAAAGTCATAGGTGTTCAAGGCTGGAGAAATTAACTTCAATGAAAATGAGTTAATAATCAAACAGGAGCTAGCAGATGAAGATGTTGCAAAGACAAGTGAAGAAAGCACTCATGTTACTGAAGTTAAAATGAAGCTCCTGGATAATCAAGACTCCAAGACACCTGTCAAGAAAATAAAACTGAAGATGCAAGAAAGAAGAAGAAGAATAGGAATGGGAAAATTGGAATAAACAAAAGCAACAACTTTGCTTATGTTGCAGATGCTCCAAGAAAGAAATGTGAAAGGTATGGCTCTGTAAATCACCTAACCTATCTTTGTAAAAAGATGGTTAGCAAACCAGTTGAGGGAGCCTGCAAGTATAATGAAGCCAAGGGAAATGATCCTAATTCATTCTGTGATAAGTTTGACTGCATTCTCTATAATCTACAGGAATGAAGAGTTGCCACAAGCTGAGAGTAGATCTTAAAGAAGTTAGTATTGGATCTATAGCGGCAAAGGAGAATGCACAAATATCTATGAACACTATTCGTTCTGAGACTTCTAACTCTTACTTCTGCTAAATCAGTTAACAAGAAGAAAGTACCCAACCCTGCTTGAGTTGCTAAACACACTTAAAACTCATTGTGTGCAGGGCAAAATGAAGAAAGTCATATGGATCATTGAATATGGATGCTCCTGGCATATGACAGGTGATAAGGCCCTGCTATCACAATTTGAGGATAAGGTTGGCCCTTTGGTGACCTTTGGAGACAACAACAAAGGATTCACAATGGGATATGGCAAGATTATTTCTGGAAATGTTGTCATTGAGATGTAGCATTGGTAGCTGGTCTTGAAGTAAATCTTCTCAGTGCCATCCAGTTTGCAGACAAGGATTTTAAAGTTCTATTTGACAAAGAAGAATGCATCTTCATCAGCAAGAAAACCAATGAAGTTTCTCTAAAAGGAGCAAGGAAAGAAAGCTTGTTTGTTGCAGACTTGGACTCAACAAATGAGGATGGAATTTGTTGCTTCTACACCAAGGCATCCACATAGAAAAGCAAGTTATGGCATATGAAACTCTCACTTCTAAACTACAAGGCAATCAACACTCTAGTCAAGAAAGAGCTGGCGAGAGACATGCCAAAATTAGAGTTTGCTCAAATTGAAATCTGTGAAGCCTGTCAGAAAGGAAAAATGAAAATACCAAGTCACAAGTCAAAAACTGTGGCGCCCCAAAACCCGGGGTCAGGAGTCTCGGAGGCCATGCCATCTAAACTCACACAACTGACACTACAGCATATAAATACTCACGCTTCACGACCCCACACTTATCACACACACACACTTACAGGTTATTGTCTTGGAAATGAACCATCATAACTAGAGTAATTGTCAACCATCAAGTGATATTTATTACAACCCAAAAGTAATTAATCATACCGGGGAGGAACCTTTAAGTAAGGCTAGTCCGCCGGCCAAATATACGTTTCTTGTTTCTTACCTTACATAAGTCATACTTATAAATAAGCTGAACTATAAACAACTGATGTGTCCTACCTTTCCACATTGGAAACACGTTATATTGGGCCGGGTGCAGTTGTTGGCAAGGTGTCCGATTTGGTCACACCAGTAACATCTCAGAGGGGCTCTTGTCTGGGTACACACTCCAAGGTGTCTCTTCTTACAGGTTTGACACTCTGGTATTGGGACATGTGGTTGGCTATGAAATGTTGCCCTAGATTGTTCGCCGCCCTGGCCAACACTCTCGTTTGGGTCCTTTTGAATCCGGGGCCTCGTGCAGGTTGGGACACCGCTCCCCTGACGAACCTACTCTGAAGGCTCTTGTTCCCGGTTCCTATTCCTTGGCTTCCTATCTTCCTTTTCCTATTTTCTTTTTCCTTCACACTCTGCTCACTGCCAGCTTCAACAATCGAGGCTTTTTGCACTAAGGTGGCATAGTCTGTCAGCTCTAACACTGCTACTCGGTTCTATATCCACTGTTTCAGACCAAGCTGAAACCTTCATGCTTTCTTTTCTTCGGTATTCATAAACACAGGCATAAATCTCGACAACTCAGTAAATCTGGCCTCATATTCTGCTACAGTCATCTTATCATGTTTCAACTCCAGAAACTTAATCTCCATCTGGGTTTCCATAAACCTTGGGAAGTACTTGTCTAAGAACAATAGGATAAATCTATCCCATGGGATTACAGTATCAGTTTCTGAGTTTCGTTTGGACTCCCACCAGTAGTTAGCTTCTCCTTTCAGCATGTAAGAAGTGAAAATAGTCTTGTGTTGTTCCTCAACACCTAGTATCTCGAAGGACTTTTCTATCTCTTTGAACCAGCCCTGTGCTTCAACGGGGTCGGCAGATCCTAGAAACTCTGGGGGTTTGAGAGATTTGAAGGCTCTAAAGGCAGTAGATGCAGTCTGTTGGGCAGCATGTGGCTATGGTGGAATAGGCTGTTGGTTCAGATTTGCTCTTAACAGTTCCATAAATTTATTCATGGGGTTTCCTCCCTGATGGGTATCCTTAGCCTCTTCTTCTACATATTCTTCCTTATCATATTCATTATAGTCTAGGTCTTCTTCACTTTCCTCATTCACTACAGGGTCAGGTTCACCTTGTTGTTGGTTAACGGAGTCTGCGGGCTGTGCCCTGGTTCCTCTTCTATGGGGTGGCATTGTTCTGATATTAAAAATTGGTCAACATAGTTGTAATTATAACAGTTGGATTATTTTATTCATATGTAAGCATGTCATTTATTATCTAGCAGATTTTTATAAAGTGCAATAATATAGACATCATTTCTTAATAACTGCTTCGATATATATTAATAAGATCTCCCGCTTATGTCTTGGGGATGAAACAACTAGCCGAGTTCATACATGCCTGATTACAATCTATCACTACTAGTTCTGAATACTGAAATGAAAATACATAAGCCGTGTACCCTGAAGGGCTAGGAACGCTATCTACTACTAGCTATCCTATCAATATTGGTGACAAGTCACCCAGCCTTCTTCAAGGTCTATATCTAGTAGGGGTGTTCAAAAATCCGTCAAACCATGAATCCGGACCGGACCATGGCAATCCGAACCAAGAAAAACTGAAACCGTTTAAACCGTTTTAATGGTTCGGTTATCCGGACCGTTTACGCATAAATGGTTTGGTTATGGTTTCCAATAAATTAAAACCTCTTAAACCAAACTGAACCGTTATATAATAATACATAAAACTATAGTATATACATATAAGTTATGATTATAAATTATGGTTTTGTGTATGTGAGTGTATATTATATTAAAAATATCAAATTACTTTTTAAATAAAACTTAGTTAATTGTCAATATGTGGTGGTTATACTTACTACATATACTTCATATCATTTAAATTAAATTATAGTATATGAAAGTCATATGTAAACTAAATATTTATAAATATATATCACACACTTATATGTAAAATATATAAATTTTATATTACATTTACTTAAATAACTGTTTGGTTGTAAGTTTAATAAAAACGAAACAAAGTAAATGATTAAGTTTAAACTGTGGTTCGGAACCGAACTAATCCGTTATTTTATGGTCTGGTTTGGTTTGGTCTCAGCATTTAATTGGTCTGATTTGGTTTTGATTTTGAAAAAAATAGTTCTTACTGGTTCGGTTTGAAAAAATAAGAATCCAGACCAAACCAATCTGTGAACACCCCTAGTCACTAGTCACTCATTCACTATCACTGTGAGTGAGGTCACGCACCCCTCCTCATCGCTCCTGCAATCATCAGCTCTGCATTAACTACCGGGATGTATCCCCCCACTGCTGTCATCCTCATCTGAACCCTGGTACGGAGCTCGATCCCAACGATCTCTCTGCGGGCTATGGCTGGAGAAGCAGCTCTGAAATCTCCTGGGTATCCTAGTCGGGTGGCTCTCTCAGCTGTCAGTGCCAGGCATAACTCCGCAATGCGAGCAGATGCCTCAGTGATCTCAGCGTTAAGCTGACCCACTACCTAGTCGTGTACGGTACATGCATGGTCGCCGGTGGTGGTAGAGGTGAATCTGGGTCGCTAGAGGATATGTCATGAACCTCGTGGAACTGTGCACGTATCGCCTCCTCATCATCATCATCAGTATAGGGCATAGGGATCTGGATTCCTGGGCGTGGTGTAGGAGAGCGAATAGCTTGGTGAGGGTACATCTCTACATCCCTCCATACTACGCCATTAGCTATGGGGACAGGAAGGTTAGTCTCCTCCTCTAGGACATCCTCAGTAGGGTCATCCTCTAAATCATCAATGGGTGGGCTCTCTGGCTCGGGAATATGGTCACGCTCAGGAATCATAACATCATCAACAGGATCAACCTCCCGCATAGGCTCCACTAGTACCTGACACAATAGGCAAGGTGTTACTAACTTAGAGTTGGAATTCCCTTGAGGGCCCGAAACCCGGGGTCAGGAGTCTCGGAGGCCACGCCATCTAAACTCACACAACTCACACTACAGTATATAAATACTCACACTTCACGACCCCACACTTATCACACACACACACTTACAGGTTATTGTCTTGGAAACGAACCATCATAACTAGAGTAATTGTCAATCGTCAAGTGATATTTATTACAACCCAAAAGTAATTAATCTTACCGGGGAGGAACCTTTAAGTAAGGCTAGTCCGCCGGCTAAATATACATTTCTTGTTTCTTACCTTACATAAGTCATACTTATAAATAAGCCGAACTATAAACAACTGAAAACTATTCTGACTACCTGTGGTACAGCACCAAACAATCTATGGAATAGCTGGCCATTTCATACCCGTTTCCTGGCTGTGGTTCTCATGGCAGGCATCTTGATTCACTGTTATGTTGTGTCAATTTAAGAAAACAAGTGTGAGCTATAATGCCCAGCATAATAAAGTACAGTATGAAAATAATTATATGATAACATCATATAAGATAATTATGTTTTATTCAAAAATAATTTTCCTTGGTGATATACACCTTCTTATGAAAACAATTCTTTAAGGGATTTTAATATCCTGCGAATACCTTAATAGTAATCCCAGCACCTAGGCTTGGGTTATGGTATTGTATCTCAATTCCAATTGGAAGAATTAGGACACTCGTTGGAGCCACCGTATACGATGATCAGTCGTAATACGATAATAGTAACCTTTTCTACTAGAAGAAGGACGACACCTTCGTATCCCGATTATCACCCTTGCCGCATACGGGCTACGTGTCCCATTTTCGGGTATACACATACTTCACAAGTTCCTGAGTACACTGAGTACCTTCTCCTGCGGTACCTTTGGTAGTCCATCTAGCACACATAGTACCAGAGTCTACCCCTCCCTTGTCCGTTAAAAGAATTCTATCAATCTCGAGAACTCGAACCACGTCGAAGTTCCCCAAGCGTTTTGCTTGTTAATAGAAACAGCTTATCTCTCTAAGATATAAGTGTATATATATGTATATATATACTTCCGAGAATTTCGGAGGAAGTACTAAGGATGTGAGTTGACCGTTGTCAACAGATAATTAATAAGGGGGAAAAGTTTCTCTTTGAAACTATATTCAAAATATTAAAAAAGTCGGGATAATATTTACCGACTATCTAAAATTATTCGAATGATATTCTGAAATCAGAAAGTATATTTTAAATCAGGATCTATGATTTTTAAATCAATAATAATCCCTTTAATAAATAATTAAATGATAATCGATAGATAATTAAACCTCGAATGAGTTTACTCTTTAAAAGAATATTTAAAATAATATTCCTCAACTAGTTTGTGTCTACATAATTAATAATCTATAATGATTAATCGAGTTTGAAATAAATAAACGTTGGAGTATACTGCTCCCATAATAAAGGAATAAGTATATAATATTTATTATTCGAACAATAAATATAGTTGAGGGAATATGATCGTTGGGAAATCGTTTTAATAAAATTTCGAGGTGTTTTAATATTTCGTAAGTAGATGTTGAGTCCCTTTAAAATGTACTACTATGGACTTATAACCATCCTATAATATTACCGGAATGATTCCCGGGTTTTATCTTAAATCCCGACCAACTCTCGGTCTTATATAATACGTCACGCTTAAAGTGGAATAAACATTTCACGATATATACTTATCGTACAACATCGCTATATTATGCGAAAATTCAACAACTACGTATCATGGCAAACATGGTGTTTATGCAATGATAATAAAACCATTCTTTCACAACATAATAGTAAAAATGGAGTTGGGTTCGGAAACTTGCCTGGGTATCTCGAGGTGGAGGATGCTCTAGGTTCCGCTTGGAAATCTATAACCATAACACATTTCATTTCGTTAGGTTCCGTTCTAATTTACGGCAACTCGCACTCATGCGCTACTTATTATGCACCCTCTCAACTTATACTACCCTTATCATTCCTTTAAGTCATATTCACATTATGGTCACTTCATTTTCCTAAGTATCTTAGGTTCATTCTTATTATCGTCGTCGGCTCCGCTTATGGATTCTCACAGTTTCTACTCGCGCGGTCTCGGCTACGATATTTTTATAAAATTGAAAAATCATTATTTTTTCTTAAAATTTTTATGAAAGTTAGGAAACTAAATATTTTACTCTCTGTAAAACTTTTATGATTTAAAAACACTATTAAGTCTATCCTTTATATTTTCAAAGTTCGTGATTCGTAGCAGTTTTTATCGCGTAAATTACTTTTAGTAAAACGACCATAACTTTTGATCCGTAAATCGGAATCAAGCGATTCAAGCGCTTAAACGATCCTTATAACATTTTCTATACTAAAAAAAGGTTACTTTTCAAGAAACTACAGTTTAAAACTTCGGGAATTTCTGCAGAAACTTAAGTTACGATTCGTTGGTTTTAACGGAGTTACGTTTACGATCGGGGTTTCGTTTACGCCCTAACTCTTAACACAACCACCAACAATCATCATATCATCACCAACACACAAACTCCTCTCAAGAACATCATGTTCTTGAGGCAACAACAACCAATCTTAAATCTATTTAACTTAATCATCAAGATTTCACCAATAACACTCATTATACTAGGTGTACTACCACATACTAAATGGATCTTAAAATGAATCATAAATAAAGTTGGGCCAAAGATTTTTACCTTTCATGAAAGCTTGAGTTGTGTTCTTGAGGATGATGGAGTCTTGGAAGTGCTTGGTGTAATAACCCTAATTTTTGGAAATTTTTGAAACCCTTATGAATAGTGTTTTTGCTGAATGAGAAAACTTTTCATGCCACACTATGTAGGGGTTCTGATATGGATATTCTGAGATTTTATTAGTACTTTATATGGGATATAAGTGTATGTAAAGATCGTCAGAATCCAAATCCGAACACTTTGATTTTTCCCGGAAATCCAATAGATACGGAAAGAATTGAGTATAAGGTAACAGGATAAAAAGGATTTAAATTAAAGGATTTTAAGAGACGATCATAAAGGAATACAATATATTGAGAAAGGTTAAGGGAACCTAAGTAATAAGATCCCGGGTATGATCCCTCAAACGATAAACGAAAACGAAAGTTAAGCGAACCGTATAACAGATCAGCGGTCATTAGGCAAACAATTAAAAGCTAATCAAAGGGATTAGTGGGGATGATGTCATCCAACCAATAGAAAGAGGACAAAGGAGGGGTGATGACATCACAAAGTGATGTAGGCATGACATGGGAAGGAAGGAGGTGTGGTTGAATGAGAACCACACAAATTCAAGGGCAACAAGGTAATTGACTAAATCAAACAACAAAAACCAACCAACCAAAAGCAAAACAAGGCAAAACACAAAAATCTCTCTTCTTCTTCTTCATGCTCTCGGCCCATTCCTTAAAAAATGAAGATCCAAGCTCCACCACTTACTATTTAGCAAGGTAATTATCTAAGCTTCCCCATGGATAGTTACATACTTCCTATAAGTTTAAGCTTCTAATTCCAAGCCAATCTTTTTCTATAAATCATGGAAGAAGATGGTGAATAGTGTTTTTCAAGAAATAAAATTTGTGTTCTTGAAGTTTTGTTTAGATTAAGCTTGGATAAGGACTTTAAGGGTGATTCCAAGCCATTCTCTTGATTCTCCACTCTCCAAGGAAGGTATAACTTCTCAAACCCTTAGTATTAAGTTTTGTTGGTTTGGATTTCATAATGTTAGATGATGGGTTAGTGTAATGAGTGTGTACTCATAATAGAGCTTTGTTTAGTAAGTGGTTTTGTTGATTTTGGAGTTAGGAATGATGCTTGTTAGATTTGAAGTTCTTGGTCACTTTTTTTTGACTTGGTTTAGATGAATAAATTGGTAATATTGAGTTGATTGGGGGCTGTTGTAATGTAGTATAGATGGAGGTTTGATTGGGTTGTGAATTGGAGTTGAAATTGTGGTTGTTTGAATTGGTTTAAATTTGGGAAATCGCGTAAACATAGCCGTCGTAACGTCCGATTTTTTGTAGACTGTTGTTGTGCATAACATTAGGACCCGAGAACCCCCTGCTAGATTATGACCACTGCCATGTTTAGATAGCTCAGGTGACGAGCTTCGTTTTGATATGTAGTTCGTTCGATTCCGATGCACAGTTTAGGAGAAACGACCATTTCAAGTAACGGCGTTTCGCGAACGAAACTTTTCCCCTCGCCTTACTTTGAAACATAGGTTAAAGACCGAAAAGGGTTAATTAATGTATGAAACATTTATGGTAAGTGTGTTAGGCAGTTGGTAAGACACTCGCGAAGGAATCGCCTTAAAACTCATAAAGTTTAAATTATTAAAAATGGTGGAGCCGAGGGTACCCGGGTGACTTAAGCAAATCAGTAAGCACAAAATGAGCGTTAGAGTCTGAGTTGGTTAGAGTATAGATTTACAAGTGACTTTGGTTTAATTCCAACTTACTTGTTGTTTATAGGTTACCAGACTCGTCCCGAGCCATTCGTAACCCCCAGTCGCTCAGGCAAGTTTTCTACCCGTTATATTATTGTTGTGATGTATATATGTATATGCATTATCTTGTGATAGATGCATGTTGGTTAATTAGCAAATTTTGCGATAAATTGAAGCATGCTGATATGGTATATATATGCATGCCTGTTTCGTATTCTTGCCATATATATCTGTTGGTTCAGTTGATAATATCTATGCTAGAGAATAGCGGTAATTTGCATATACCCTTAGTATAGGGACCCAAAGGTGAAAACATTTTCTAAAACCGGGAGTCAAGGATCCCGAGTAGATTTTATATATATATATATATTTATATATATATATGGTTATAGTTTTCAAAACTATTAATCGAATAAGGTTTATTCGATAACTTTATTTTATTAATGAATATTATCTTGAATATTCATTCGAGGGCTTATGACTCCTTTTATTTTATTAATTGAATATTCATTTGAGGATGTATGACTCTTTTATTTTATTTAATGAATATTATTTATAATATTCATTCGAGGTATTATGACTCAGCTTATTATTTAATGAATATTATTTCAAATATTCATTCGAGGGCTTATGACTCAGCTTATTTATTTATTGAATATTATTTCGAATATTCATTCGAGGGCTTATGACTCAGCTTATTTGATTTATTGAATATTATTTGAATATTTATTTGAGGATCTATGACTCCGATTATTTGCTGAGATATATTCTTTATTTTATTAAAGAATAAGGTATCGATAATCATACTCACTTTTGATTATTCAAATAAAGATAGTACTTTCGTATAGGTATATTTTGGATATTTAATATTCATTTCAAGTATAAGTTTCAAAACTTATACTTCAATTATTTTTATAAAGATTATTCTTTATGGAAATATTATTAAAATAATAATATTCAGATATTTTCTAATATATTGGGACTGATTTATTTTGTTAAATCAGCATCACTCCAAACATTCTTAAAAATGTTTTCGAGTCTTCAAAATGATTTTTAAAGTTAGAGCGGATCCCAAAACTCGTTTTCCGATTTAAGATCTTCCTTTCGAAGGAGACTTGAATATTCGCTCAAAATCTTGGGGATCCGGCTCTGTGGTGTATTTTATATTCGCAACATGGTTGCTGTTTTGAGAAAACAATATGATTACTTGCCCAATGTTCGGAAAGTAAGTCCATCTGATTGAGTCGGCATAAGCGACAGGCCGGGGTACGGTCTATGAAAGTGTAAGTGGCTGGGTGGCAGTCCATCAACGCGTGAGTGGCCGGATAACGGTCTAGCGCGAGGTCCTAATGCGGCCAGGGTGATGACCGGTGAGGAATTCATCCATCTACAGTAGAAAAGGTTACTTATTGGTATCTTTGCCTGATCAGCAAGATATCTGGTTTATGCCAAATTCTTTTCCTTTCCAAAATTCATTGGATGCTTCAAACTCTGTTCATACTTTACATGACAGAGATTTTCAGGAAATGTATGAGATATATATATATATATATGGATATATATCAGGACTTAATGAAGTATCTCGTAACTTCATTATTTATAATGATATTTCAAAGATTGAATCTATTCAAATCTTGTCTTGTAGTCTCATCTATGTGATGAACCTTTGAAACTGATTATAACTTGAACGGGGGTAGTTCAAGTAGTATTTGGGAAAGATATAAGTATTTTGGGGTATCTTGTAACTTCATCTTTTAAACTTATATCTAGTTAATAATTGTCTTATGAATGACAAAGATTTTTCGAAAAAAACGTTGAGACAAGGTTAGATATATGAGATCACCTTGCAACGATATTTTTTTATATATACAGTTATAAACTGGAACTCTGTGTGTATTATGCATGGAAGAGGACTTCCAATATTTTGAAAAGTATATATGTATATATATACTGAATATTTTGCGACTTCATCGCATTAAGATATCAACTTGGTTCATTTCTTTTGACCAAGACTTTCATGAGTACTATGAGAAGGCTCATATATTGTTAATCATTATACATATTATTTTGGTGGGCTTGCTGCTCACCCTTGCTTTATTTCTTCATCACACAACAACAGTTAGGAAAGATGGCCAGACTCCAGCAGACCCAGCGCAAGCGCGTGGGAAGCGTCCCGCGTCTTCCCGTTGATGTTGTAGCTGCTATAGCTGCAGAGGTAGATCTATTGTAGATCAGACCATCTACTTTTGAGAATCAATTATGTATAATTATAACTTGTGGCAGATAATGGCAGTTAACTGTAAATTTATCAAGTAATCATTTTGGGTTGTAATAACTTTTAAATTGTGGATTCAAAGACTTGTACTTATTTAAATTTCATCTCTGAGACTATAACGGGTTGTGGTGTGTGTTAGTGTGGGGTCACAGCATAAGGTTATTTATTAATTAAGTGAAGTGATATTGTGGAAAGAAAGACCGTGACGACCCGGATCCCCGACCCCGGATCTAAGGGTGTTACAGAAATGGTATCAGAGCCAAGCGTTATAAACCTCAGAGATGATGTGATGTTAAGATAATAAGTTCACTAAGATAATAAGAACTCTTGCCAAGTTCATAGTCGGGCTACCTAACGTAGTACTGACAGTTAAAACCCTTATGGGAACCCTTATAAATATCGTGATAGTAGCGTAGTTCGTTATCGTATATGGTAGCGGGATTCCGAACCCTGAGGTTGAGGAGCAACAATGCGATAAGGTTTATTACTTATTAGAGATCAGATTATGGATCCGATAGAGCGTCCTAACGCGGGATCGGATGATGTTCATATTGAGGATGTAGCGGTTGAGGATGTTGTCCTAGAAGGGATAGTTGTTGAGGAGGATTCCATGGAGGATCCTGACAAGATTGGATAAAGGACCACTGATGAATTGATGACCATGGTTAGGTCGTGTAATAACCCCAAAATTTTTCAACTTTTTGTAACCCTTGTGAATAGTGTTTTAGCTGAATGAGAAAACTTTTCACGCCACACTATGTAGGGGTTCTGTTATGGATATTCTGGGATTTTATTAGTACTATATGAAGTATATAAGTGTATGTAAATATCGTCAGAACCCAATTCCGAACACTTTGGTTTTTCCCGGAAATCCACAAGATACGGAGAGAATTGAGTATAAGGTAACAGGATAAAAAGGATTTAAATTAAAGGATTATAATAGAGGATCATAAAAAGGAATATAATGTATTGAGAAAGGTCAAGGGAACCTAAGTAATAAGATCCCGGGTATGATCCTTCAAACGATAAACGAGAACGAAAGTTAAGCGAACCGTACAACAGATCAGCGGTCATTAGGCAAACGATTAGGAAGCTAATCAAAGGGATTAAGGGGAGTGATGTCATCCAACCAATA
This sequence comes from Apium graveolens, assembly GCF_009905375.1. Classification (NCBI taxonomy): domain Eukaryota; kingdom Viridiplantae; phylum Streptophyta; class Magnoliopsida; order Apiales; family Apiaceae; genus Apium; species Apium graveolens. The sequence goes on from NC_133647.1 coordinate 35,819,857, forward strand.
GAAAGAAGACAAGGAAGGGAGGATGACATCATAAGGGTGACATAAGCATGACATGGAAGGAAGGAAGTGTGGTTGATTTAGGACCACACAAATTCAAGGACAAGGTGGTAATTTGCTAAATCAAAAACAAAACCAAGCCAACCAACTAGCAAATCATTTCATCAAAAAATCAGCCAAGGCATATTCCTCATATTTGCTCTCGGCCTTCTTCATTTTCCAAGGCATAAAATTTTCAAAAATCAAGATCAAAGCATCCTTAATTGGTAAGAAAATTCCCTAACCTTCTTTATGCTTAGTAATGGCTATATCATAAGTTTAAGCCACAAATTCTTTCTCTAGCTTCTTGATTTAATCATTGAAGAAGACAATGAATAGTGTTTTCAAGTTTTAACTTGAGTTTTTTTTTCTTGTTTTCTTGAAGATCCAAGCTTTCTTAAGACTACTCCAAGCTTATTAAGGCTTCCTAGCTTCACCCACCAATCCAAGGAAGGTATACCACTTTCAAACCCTAGGTTCATATATATTATAAAGTGATTTTGATGAGTAAGATGTTATGGTATCTTGTTGTTATGTTTAGAGTTGAGATTTGGAATGGTGGTGAAATGAAATGTTAATTTAGTGGTTTTGATTTAAAGAAACTTAAAGCATGATTAAAGTTAGGTTAAGCATATGTATGAATGAGTAATATTGAATTGTTTGGGATTGTTATGATGTGATAAGGATGGGTGTTTGTTGTGTGTTGGATTTGAGGATGGTTTGTGATGATTGTGGGTAGTTTTAAAAATGGGAAATCGCGTAAACATAGCCGTCGTAACGTCCGATTTTCTTTGGACTGTTTTTGTGCATAGCATTAGGACCCGAGAACCCCCTGCTAAACTGTGACCACTGCCATGTTTAGATAGATCATGTTACGAGCTTCGTTTTGATATGTAGTTCGTCCGATTCCGATTTACGGTTTAGGAGAAACGACCGTTTCAAGTAACGGCGTTTCACGAACGAAACTTTTTCCCTCGCCTTACTTTGGAATGTAGGTTAAAGACCAAAAAGGATTAATTAATGTGTGAAACATTTATGGTAAGTGTGTTAGGCAGTTGGTAAGTCATTCGCGAAGGAATCGCGTTAAAACTCGTAAAGGTCAAGTTATTAAAAATGGTGGAGCCGAGGGTACCCGAGTGACTTAAGCGAATCGGTGAGCGTAAAACTAGCATTAGAGTCTAAGTTAGTTAAAGCATAGACTTACAAGTGATTTTGGTTTAATTCCAACTTACTTGTTGTTTATAGGTTGCCAGACTCGTCCCGAGCCTTTCTCACCCCCAAGTCGCTCAGGCAAGTATTCTATCCGATACACTGTTGTTGTGATGTAAATGTATGTATATGCATTATCTTGTGATATTGCATGACTGTTATTTAGCAAATGTTGCGATATATTGTAGCATGTGATATGGTATATATGCATGCCTGTTTCATATTCTTGAAATTTATATCTGTTGGTTATTTGATAATACCTATGCTAGAGGATAGTTGTATCTTGCATATACCCTTAGTATAGGGACCCAAGGGTGAAAATATTTTCTAAAACCGGGAGTCGAGGATCCCGAGTAATCTTGTATATATGGATATGGATATATATATATATATATATTTATATATATATATATATATGGTTATAGTTTTCCAAACTATTAATCGAATAAGGTTTATTCGATAACTTTAAACTTTATTTTATTAATGAATATTATTTTGAATATTCATTCGAGGACTTATGACTCCTTTTATTTATTTATTGAATATTATTTGAATATTCATTTGAGGATGTATGACTCCTTTATTTTATTTAATGAATATTATTTATAATATTCATTCGAGGTATTATGACTCAGCGTATTTTATTTATTGAATATTATTTGAATATTCATTTGAGGATCTATGACTCCGATTATTTGCTGGGATATATTCTTTAATTTATTAAAGAATAAGGTGTCGATAATCAAACTTATTTTTGATTATTCAAATAAAGATATTGCTTTCGTATAAGTATATCTTTGATTATTTGCTATTCATTTCAAGTATAAGTTTTAATACTTCTACTTCAATTATTTTATAAAGATTATTTTTATGGGAATATTATTTAAATAATAATATTCAGACATTTTCTAAATATTCTGGGGACTGATTTACTTCATTAAATCAGTTTTACTCCAAACACTCTTTAAAGTGTTTTCGAGTCTTTAAAATGATTTTCAAAAGTTAGAGCGGATCCCAAAACTATTTTTATATTTAAGATCTTCCTTTTAAAAAGGGGATTTAAATACTCGCTCAAAACCTGGGGGATCCGGCTCGGTGGTGTGTTTTATATTCGCAACAAGGTTGCTGTCTTGGTAAAAGAGTTTTTGATTACTTACCCAATATTCGGGAAGTAAAATTCTTGGAACAAGTTAATCCATTAACAGGCATCGCCTGGGAAATATCGGTGAGTTTTCCTTTCCAACTAGGTACGACTTCTTGGTGGAGCCGTATCAACAAGTTTCTACTTGGGGAAAGGGGGAAACGAGCTTTACGTTTCAGAGTCATGGATTTCATCTGAACTAGGAGTGGCGTAAGTGGTCGAGTAGCGCCGGCCCAGCCTTATTATATTGGCCCAAATGGCCTGGAAGTTCCGCTAAGGCGGTCCATTCCTTAGGAGTTCAGTGTTCGGTTGACAAGTAAATCCGACAGGTTCTCCTCTACATGTAGAAAATGGTGGGGTTGTACTACTACGACTGATCATCGTAAGTGGTCTTCCTGGCGCGGTAAACTCCCGTAATGAGTTCATCATCCATTTGGATAATTCTGCAACACTACCCGTAGCATTTCGATCGAAAGGCTACTAATGGGTGGTTGCCGAAGCATTGACAGGGTCAAACATTTTTATTGGTGTATCCATTGAATGAAGTATCTCGTAACTTCATCTCTTTTCAAAATATTTCAAAGATCAAATATTTTCAAGTTTTATTTGTGGTCTCATCTATAAGATGACCTCGTGAATCTTATAATACTTTGAACGGTGATAGTTCAAGTAACTTTATAAATGATATAAGTGTGGGGAAGTATTGGTAACTTCATTCCTTGTTTTTACTTATATCTAGTAAGTAATTATCTTACACACGATAAAGATTTTAGTAAGTATCCATTTAGATACTTGTGTTATTGTTATCACTACATATTATCTTGCGAGCTGTAAGGCTCACTCTTGCTTTATTTCTTCATCACACAACAACAGTTAGGAGAGATGGCCAGACTCCAGCAGACCCAGCGCAAGCGCGTGGGAAGCGTCCCGCGTCTTCCCGCTGATATTGTAGCTGCTATAGCTGCAGAGGTAGATCCATTGTAGTTTAGACCATCTACTTTTGAGAATCCAATTATGTATAATTATAACTTGTGGCAGATAATGGCAATTAACGGTAAATTATCAAGTAATCATTTTGGGTTGTAATAATTTTAAATTGTGGATTCAAAGACTTGTACTTATTTCAATTTCATCTCTGAGACTATAACGAGTTGTGGTGTGTGTTAGTGTGGGGTCACAGCATGAGGGTATTTATTATTAATTAAGTAAAGTGATATTGTGGAAAGAAAGACCGTGACAACCCGGATTCCCGACCCCGGATCTGGGGGTGTTACAGAAATGGTATCAGAGCTAAGCGTTATAAACCTCAGAGATGATGCGACGATAAAATAATAAACTCACAAAGATAATAAGAACTCTTGCCAAGTTCATGGTCGGACTACTTAAAGTAGTACTGACAGCTAAAACCCTTACGGGAACCCTTATAAGTATCATGATAGTAACTTAGCTCGTTTAATGTGAAGGCGCCTGAGATGGAGGACCCTGAGATGTACGAGCGTGAGCATGATGAGGCACTGCTAGATGTTGAGGATCAGGAGGAGCCTGAGATGGAGGAGGATGAGGAGGACCCCTCAGAGGAGTCAGAGACGGAGGTCATTGCTATTTCAGATGAGGAGGACCCGGATGAGGTCCCAGTAGCTGAGGAGTGTGTTGGACCTATGGTAGTGTATGATGGTATCCCTTTACCCACACTTCCGGTGGTCAGAGCCCCTACCCCTCCACCACTATCTTGGATTCCTGATGATGACAGCTCAGAGACCCATACTTCCGAGCCTAGGCAGACCGAGGAGGCACCCTCAGCGGCTCCAGATTCACCACCTCTTGACCCTGCCCAGAGGCAGTCTTCGTTAGCTCATGGATATGTTCAGGATGTTTTGAGGACCCGAGTGGCTGTTGCCGAGGCCCGACTGGATGAGGCCAGGAGGGAGTTGGATGCAGAGAGGGCGGGTAGGCGTACCCGAGCTTATGAGACCAGGGCTTCTATACCCCGATCCTTGAGGAGGGAGCTTACAGGGATAGAGCTCACGTCCCGAGCGAGACTCAGATCTCTCCAGGGGGACAGGCATGGTAGGATCTCTAGGCGGCAGGCCGACTATATCTTCCGTCGTGCGATGGAAAGGGTTTGGGAGCTGACCCGTTCCGGTGTGTGATTCAGGATGGATGATGGAATAGTCTAGTTGTCTAGTTAGCCGAGGCCTTAGTAAGAGCCAATTTTCCGGGATAGTTGACTTGTATATAGCATCCCTTTTTCTGACTAGACAGATAGACTCTTGTGTATCACTTTTGGGACAGATGACTGTAGCACTGTTGTACTTTTGACCAGATCAAACTATGTATTCTCGCATTATGTATATATTTGTTTCCTTTCAGTTCAGTTCCATAGTGACGGGATCACTGTTTTATTATTGTTATTACTGCACTTCGTATTAGAACTTTCTTAAAATAATAGAATTGCGATATACGTTCTCCCCATTATAAGAGCTGTGCAAGGCACAATGTTGTATATGATTGTGACCTAACGTTGAATTTTTCCCAATAATTGTTTTTATTATTATCAGAATCATGCCGCCAAGAAAGATTGGAACTAGGGCGAACCCTGGGTCTGAGGACCAGGGAAGCCATAATCAGGACAATAGAAACCAAGATCACAGTGAAGAGGAAGATGAGGATTATGTGGAACAGGATGACTCCCTGTATGAAGAGGAAGAGGAAACGTATGATGTTGAGGGATTCGAGGTAGAGGCTGAAGAAGGAGAAACCGAGGTTGAGCAACCAGTACCAAACCCAGGCATGGATCCCATGAGCCAGTTCATGCAACTCCTAAGACAGAATTTGGAACGTCAACCCAACCCACCCCCTCAAGGAAGTAACAATGCTGTGGCAAACTCATTCAGGGCTTTTAAGTCCCTTAAGCCCCCTGAGTTCCACGGATCAGCCGACCCAGTTGAGGCAAGGGCATGGTTAAAGGAGATGGAGAAATCTTTTGAGATTTTGAGTATCGATGAGGCACAGAAAACTGTATTTGCTACCTACCTTCTGAAAGGAGAAGCTAACTACTGGTGGGAGGCCAAGAAAAACATGGAGACAGATGCTATTATAACCTGGGAGAGATTTAGTCAGTTGTTTCTGGGAAAGTATTTCCCGAGGTTTATGGAAAACCAGATGGAGCTCAAGTTCTTGGAGCTAAAGCAGAATAACTTGTCTGTAGCAGAGTACGAAGCGAAATTTACTGAGTTATCAAGGTTTGTGCCGGAGTTTGTGAGCACCGAGGAAAAGAAAGCTAGGAGGTTTCAGCAGGGACTGAAACCATGGATTCAGAATAGGGTGGCAATCCTTGAGCTTACGGACTATGCCACTCTGGTGCAAAAGGCAACGATTGTAGAAGTCGGAAGTGAACAGATGCAGAAGGAAAGAGAGAAGAAAGGAATAAAGAGGAAAAGTATGAGCATGGGTGGAGGTTCCGCAGGAAGGAGCTTCCCAACTAGGTTTAATCGAGGAGCAGTGTCCCTACCGGGAAAGAACACTGGGTTTAAGCGACCAATGAGTGTGAGTGTGAGCCAGGGCGGCCAGAAGTCAAGAATGTCCTATTCCAACCAGTCTCGACCCCCATTGCCAACCTGTAACACTTGTGGAAGGAATCACACTGGGGAGTGTAAAGGAAAGCCAGTAACCTGCTTTAAGTGTGGGCAAGTGGGCCACTATTCTCACAAATGCCCTTCGTCAGCCCCTGCCGTCATTCCAACCACCACTTGTCATCAGTGCGGACGCCCAGGTCATTGGAAGAGAGAATGCCCAATGAACAAACCAGCAGCTTCGGGAGCAAGCAGGGCTGCTTCTAATAAGCCACCTACTGCAAGGACTTTCAACATGACAGTCCAGGATGCTATGAAAGATTCAGATGTGATAGCAGGTACCCTTTCTCTAAATTCAGTCAGTGCAAATGTTTTATTTGATTCGGGAGCAACTAAATCTTTTATATCAAGGGACTTTGCGCGTAAGTTAAGACTTAAGGCTAAACCCTTGATAGAACCCTTACAAGTAGAAATAGCCAATCATGAAATTATTCCTGTTAACCAGATTCACCCCGCCTGTGAGATAGGCATAGGGGAGCAATCTTTCAGTGTTGATCTGATTCCTTTTAAATTAGGGGAGTTTGATGTGATTTTGGGAATGGACTGGCTATCTAGCAACGATGCTCAGATAGACTGTAAAGGGAAGAAAGTTAAGTTAAATATCCCCGGGAAGAAAGAAATTATATTTAGAGGAAAGAGGCAGACGCAGAAATTTTTGACCATGGCTCAGGCCAGAAGGATGCTACGAAAAGGGAGTGAGGCTTACCTAGCCTATGTGGTGGACACGCAGAAGGAGGTGCCCAATTTACAAGATATTCCAGTAGTCAACGAATTTGAAGATGTATTCCCCCAAGACCTTCCGGGATTACCACCCGATAGAGTGATTGAATTTGCTATTGAGTTGGCCCCAGGGACGGCGCCAGTTTCAAAAGCACCTTACCGGTTAGCCCCGTTAGAAATGAAGGAATTAGCTATCCAATTGCAGGAACTCTTGGTTAAGGGTATGATAAGACCCAGTGTGTCTCCGTGGGGAGCACCAGTTTTATTTGTTAAGAAGAAAGATGGGAGCATGAGGTTGTGCATAGACTATCGAGAGTTGAACAAGCTAACCATAAAGAACAGGTACCCATTACCTAGAATAGACGATCTGTTCGACCAGCTAAAGGATGCTGTTTATTTTTCCAAGATTGACCTGAGAACTGGATATCACCAACTAAAGATTAAACCCGAAGATATTTCCAAGACAGCGTTCCGTACCAGGTATGGGCATTATGAGTTCTTGGTAATGTCCTTTGGATTAACCAATGCCCCAGCAGCCTTCATGGATTTAATGAATAGAGTATTTAAGAAGTACTTGGACAAGTGTGTGATAGTTTTTATCGATGATATTTTGATCTACTCAAGGACTGAGGCAGAACATGCAGAGCATTTGAGGATAGCTCTAGGAATACTCAGAGAGGAGCAGTTATATGCCAAATTCTCGAAATGTGAATTCTGGCGGAAGGAAGTACAGTTTTTAGGACATGTGATCAATAAAGAAGGAGTATTGGTCGACCCCTCCAAGATAGAGGCGGTCTCAAATTGGGAAAGGCCAACCACACCCACAGAGGTAAGAAGTTTCATAGGATTGGCCGGCTACTATCGTAGATTTGTACAGGACTTTGCGAAGATCGCAGCCCCTTTGACACGACTTACTCGTAAGACAGAGAAGTTTGAATGGACGGAGAAATGCGAGAACAGTTTTCAGGAATTAAAGAAAAGGTTGATAACGGCTCCGGTATTGGCATTGCCGGATGGAAAAGGAGATTTTGTGATATATAGTGACGCGTCGCACAAAGGATTAGGATGTGTGCTTATGCAGCACGGTAAAGTTATCGCGTATGCGTCGAGACAATTGAAGGAATACGAGGTTAGATATCCTACTCATGACCTTGAGCTCGCGGCAATAGTATTTGCTTTAAAAATTTGGAGGCACTACTTGTATGGAGAGAAGTGCGAGATTTTCACAGACCATAAGAGCCTCAAGTACATATTTACGCAGAAAGAGCTCAACATGCGCCAGAGGAGATGGTTAGAACTAATCAAGGACTACGATTGTGAGATTCTCTATCATCCAGGGAAAGCCAATGTGGTGGCTGATGCCCTTAGTAGAAAGGAAAGACTCAGAATGATAACGACCTCGGAAGAGTTGATAAGGGATTTTGAGAAAATGGAAATAGAGGTAAAGGTAACCGGAACCGGAACTGAAAAGCTTTTTGAGATCTCAATGCAGCCAGAATTATTGGAAAAGATCAGATTGTGCCAAGAGAAAATAATGAATGAAGACAGAAAGTCAATGACTGGAGAGGAGATCCATACTGAGAAAGATGATAAAGGGATAATGAGGTACTCCTACCGAATTTGGGTTCCGAATGTTCAAGAACTTAAAGATGAGATTTTGGATGAAAGCCATAGTTCAAGGTATTCCATTCACCCAGGAAGTACCAAGATGTATAGGGATTTGAAGGAATATTACTGGTGGCCCAACATGAAGAGGGACGTAGCAGAATGGGTGAACAAGTGTTTAACTTGCCAAAGAGTAAAGGCAGAGCACCAGAGACCCAGTGGACTTTTGCGACCCCTGGAGATTCCCGAATGGAAATGGGAACAGATAGCGATGGATTTTGTTGTAGGCTTGCCAAGGACGAAAGCCAATCACGACGCCATTTGGGTAATTATAGACCGACTGACAAAGTCAGCTCATTTCATTCCTATCAACGAGAGATATACAGTCGATAGACTGGTGGACATTTACCTTAAGGAAATAGTGACGCGACATGGAGTCCCAGCGTCCATTGTCTCAGACCGAGACCCAAGGTTCAACTCCAGATTTTGGAGGAGCTTTCAGGAATGTGCGGGGACCAAGTTAAATATGAGTACCGCGTACCATCCCCAGACGGATGGACAGAGTGAAAGGACCATCCAGACACTAGAGGATATGTTGAGAGTCTGTGCAATAGACCTTAAAGGAAGTTGGGATGATCACTTGCCGTTGATCGAGTTTTCTTATAACAATAGCTTTCATGCTAGCATCGGAATGCCGCCTTATGAGGCTCTGTACGGAAGAAGGTGTCGATCTCCCTTATACTGGGATGAAGTAGGAGAGCGGAAGATGCTCGGACCCGAAGTGGTCCAAAGGACCAAAGATATAGTGGATCTTATCAGAGGGCGACTTGTAGCAGCCCAAGACAGACAAAAGAAATATGCAGACCTAGCCCGAAAGGACAAGGAATATGAAGTAGGGGACTTAGTACTGCTGAAAGTATCCCCTTGGAAGGGATTAATGAGGTTCGGAAAGAAAGGAAAACTAAGCCCAAGATACATTGGACCTTTTGAGATATTAAGACGGATTGGAAAGTTAGCTTACGAGCTAGCCCTACCCCCTAATTTGCAACAAGTTCATAATGTGTTCCATGTGTCAATGCTAAGGAGGTATCATCGAGATGCCAGGCACATAGTGGAGTACGAGCAGGTGGATATGCAGCCAGATCTAACTTACGTGGAAAAGCCAGTAAGGATTATGGATAAGAAGGAGCAGGTGCTTCGGAACAAAGTGATCAAGCTAGTCAGAGTACTATGGCAGAATCATAATGTGGAAGAATCAACTTGGGAACTAGAGAGCGCAATGCTAGAAAAGTACCCCCAATTGTTTTCTGTTTGATTCCGGGACGGAATCCTTTTAAGGAGGGGAGACTGTAATAACCCCAAAATTTTTCAACTTTTTGTAACCCTTGTGAATAGTGTTTTAGCTGAATGAGAAAACTTTTCACGCCACACTATGTAGGGGTTCTGTTATGGATATTCTGGGATTTTATTAGTACTATATGAAGTATATAAGTGTATGTAAATATCGTCAGAACCCAATTCCGAACACTTTGGTTTTTCCCGGAAATCCACAAGATACGGAGAGAATTGAGTATAAGGTAACAGGATAAAAAGGATTTAAATTAAAGGATTATAATAGAGGATCATAAAAAGGAATATAATGTATTGAGAAAGGTCAAGGGAACCTAAGTAATAAGATCCCGGGTATGATCCTTCAAACGATAAACGAGAACGAAAGTTAAGCGAACCGTACAACAGATCAGCGGTCATTAGGCAAACGATTAGGAAGCTAATCAAAGGGATTAAGGGGAGTGATGTCATCCAACCAATAGAAAGAAGACAAGGAAGGGAGGATGACATCATAAGGGTGACATAAGCATGACATGGAAGGAAGGAAGTGTGGTTGATTTAGGACCACACAAATTCAAGGACAAGGTGGTAATTTGCTAAATCAAAAACAAAACCAAGCCAACCAACTAGCAAATCATTTCATCAAAAAATCAGCCAAGGCATATTCCTCATATTTGCTCTCGGCCTTCTTCATTTTCCAAGGCATAAAATTTTCAAAAATCAAGATCAAAGCATCCTTAATTGGTAAGAAAATTCCCTAACCTTCTTTATGCTTAGTAATGGCTATATCATAAGTTTAAGCCACAAATTCTTTCTCTAGCTTCTTGATTTAATCATTGAAGAAGACAATGAATAGTGTTTTCAAGTTTTAACTTGAGTTTTTTTTTCTTGTTTTCTTGAAGATCCAAGCTTTCTTAAGACTACTCCAAGCTTATTAAGGCTTCCTAGCTTCACCCACCAATCCAAGGAAGGTATACCACTTTCAAACCCTAGGTTCATATATATTATAAAGTGATTTTGATGAGTAAGATGTTATGGTATCTTGTTGTTATGTTTAGAGTTGAGATTTGGAATGGTGGTGAAATGAAATGTTAATTTAGTGGTTTTGATTTAAAGAAACTTAAAGCATGATTAAAGTTAGGTTAAGCATATGTATGAATGAGTAATATTGAATTGTTTGGGATTTTTATGATGTGATAAGGATGGGTGTTTGTTGTGTGTTGGATTTGAGGATGGTTTGTGATGATTGTGGGTAGTTTTAAAAATGGGAAATCGCGTAAACATAGCCGTCGTAACGTCCGATTTTCTTTGGACTGTTTTTGTGCATAGCATTAGGACCCGAGAACCCCCTGCTAAACTGTGACCACTGCCATGTTTAGATAGCTCATGTTACGAGCTTCGTTTTGATATGTAGTTCGTCCGATTCCGATTTACGGTTTAGGAGAAACGACCGTTTCAAGTAACGGCGTTTCACGAACGAAACTTTTTCCCTCGCCTTACTTTGGAATGTAGGTTAAAGACCAAAAAGGATTAATTAATGTGTGAAACATTTATGGTAAGTGTGTTAGGCAGTTGGTAAGTCATTCGCGAAGGAATCGCGTTAAAACTCGTAAAGGTCAAGTTATTAAAAATGGTGGAGCCGAGGGTACCCGAGTGACTTAAGCGAATCGGTGAGCGTAAAACTAGCATTAGAGTCTAAGTTAGTTAAAGCATAGACTTACAAGTGATTTTGGTTTAATTCCAACTTACTTGTTGTTTATAGGTTGCCAGACTCGTCCCGAGCCTTTCTCACCCCCAAGTCGCTCAGGCAAGTATTCTATCCGATACACTGTTGTTGTGATGTAAATGTATGTATATGCATTATCTTGTGATATTGCATGACTGTTATTTAGCAAATGTTGCGATATATTGTAGCATGTGATATGGTATATATGCATGCCTGTTTCATATTCTTGAAATTTATATCTGTTGGTTATTTGATAATACCTATGCTAGAGGATAGTTGTATCTTGCATATACCCTTAGTATAGGGACCCAAGGGTGAAAATATTTTCTAAAACCGGGAGTCGAGGATCCCGAGTAATCTTGTATATATGGATATGGATATATATATATATATATATATTTATATATATATATATATGGTTATAGTTTTCCAAACTATTAATCGAATAAGGTTTATTCGATAACTTTAAACTTTATTTTATTAATGAATATTATTTTGAATATTCATTCGAGGACTTATGACTCCTTTTATTTATTTATTGAATATTATTTGAATATTCATTTGAGGATGTATGACTCCTTTATTTTATTTAATGAATATTATTTATAATATTCATTCGAGGTATTATGACTCAGCGTATTTTATTTATTGAATATTATTTGAATATTCATTTGAGGATCTATGACTCCGATTATTTGCTGGGATATATTCTTTAATTTATTAAAGAATAAGGTGTCGATAATCAAACTTATTTTTTATTATTCAAATAAAGATATTGCTTTCGTATAAGTATATCTTTGATTATTTGCTATTCATTTCAAGTATAAGTTTTAATACTTCTACTTCAATTATTTTATAAAGATTATTTTTATGGGAATATTATTTAAATAATAATATTCAGACATTTTCTAAATATTCTGGGGACTGATTTACTTCATTAAATCAGTTTTACTCCAAACACTCTTTAAAGTGTTTTCGAGTCTTTAAAATGATTTTCAAAAGTTAGAGCGGATCCCAAAACTATTTTTATATTTAAGATCTTCCTTTTAAAAAGGGGATTTAAATACTCGCTCAAAAGCTGGGGGATCCGGCTCGGTGGTGTGTTTTATATTCGCAACAAGGTTGCTGTCTTGGTAAAAGAGTTTTTGATTACTTACCCAATATTCGGGAAGTAAAATTCTTGGAACAAGTTAATCCATTAACAGGCATCGCCTGGGAAATATCGGTGAGTTTTCCTTTCCAACTAGGTACGACTTCTTGGTGGAGCCGTATCAACAAGTTTCTACTTGGGGAAAGGGGGAAACGAGCTTTACGTTTCAGAGTCATGGATTTCATCTGAACTAGGAGTGGCGTAAGTGGTCGAGTAGCGCCGGCCCAGCCTTATTATATTGGCCCAAATGGCCTGGAAGTTCCGCTAAGGCGGTCCATTCCTTAGGAGTTCAGTGTTCGGTTGACAAGTAAATCCGACAGGTTCTCCTCTACATGTAGAAAATGGTGGGGTTGTACTACTACGACTGATCATCGTAAGTGGTCTTCCTGGCGCGGTAAACTCCCGTAATGAGTTCATCATCCATTTGGATAATTCTGCAACACTACCCGTAGCATTTCGATCGAAAGGCTACTAATGGGTGGTTGCCGAAGCATTGACAGGGTCAAACATTTTTATTGGTGTATCCATTGAATGAAGTATCTCGTAACTTCATCTCTTTTCAAAATATTTCAAAGATCAAATATTTTCAAGTTTTATTTGTGGTCTCATCTATAAGATGACCTCGTGAATCTTATAATACTTTGAACGGTGATAGTTCAAGTAACTTTATAAATGATATAAGTGTGGGGAAGTATTGGTAACTTCATTCCTTGTTTTTACTTATATCTAGTAAGTAATTATCTTACACACGATAAAGATTTTAGTAAGTATCCATTTAGATACTTGTGTTATTGTTATCACTACATATTATCTTGCGAGCTGTAAGGCTCACTCTTGCTTTATTTCTTCATCACACAACAACAGTTAGGAGAGATGGCCAGACTCCAGCAGACCCAGCGCAAGCGCGTGGGAAGCGTCCCGCGTCTTCCCGCTGATATTGTAGCTGCTATAGCTGCAGAGGTAGATCCATTGTAGTTTAGACCATCTACTTTTGAGAATCCAATTATGTATAATTATAACTTGTGGCAGATAATGGCAATTAACGGTAAATTATCAAGTAATCATTTTGGGTTGTAATAATTTTAAATTGTGGATTCAAAGACTTGTACTTATTTCAATTTCATCTCTGAGACTATAACGAGTTGTGGTGTGTGTTAGTGTGGGGTCACAGCATGAGGGTATTTATTATTAATTAAGTAAAGTGATATTGTGGAAAGAAAGACCGTGACAACCCGGATTCCCGACCCCGGATCTGGGGGTGTTACAGGTCGACTACCAGAGGTAGGATTGGCCGGGCACTACCGGAGGTTCGTTCAAGTTGTAAAGATAGTAGCCCCTTTAACGCGGCTTACTCGTAAGACTGAGAAGTTCGAATGGACAGAGAAATGCGAGAACAGCTTTCAAGAACTGAAGCAGAGGTTGGTGATGACCCCTATGCTGGCGTTGCCGGATGGAAAAGGAGATTTTGTGAAGTGTAGTGACGCTTCGCACAAGGGCTTAGGGTGCGTGCTTATGCAGCACGGTAAGGTAATCGCATACATGTCAAGATAATTAAGGTAATATGAAATTCGATATCCCCGCCCATGAGCTTAGGCTCGTGGCAATAGTTTTACCCTAAAGATTGGAGGCACTACTTGTATGGAGAGAAGTGCGAGAATTACCTAAGCCATAAGTGCTCTAGTACATTTTCACGTAGAAAGAGCTCAACATATGCCAGAGGAGGCAGTTAGAGCTAATCAAGAATAATGATTGGGAGATTCTTTATCATTCGGGGAAAGCCAATGTGGTGGCTGATGCCCTTAGTAAAAAGGAGAGACTCAAGATGATAATGTCTTTTGGAGAGTTTATAAAAGATTTTGAGAAAATGGAAATAGAAGTGAAGGTAACCGGAGCCGGTACCGAAAAGCTGTTTGAGATTGCAATACAGTTCAAATTATTGGAAAAGAACAGATTGTGCCAGAAAAAGTGATGAACGAAGGCAGAGAGCCAACAATTAGATAAAAGATTAATATCGAGAAAGATGATAAGGGAATAATGAGGTATTCCTACAGAATTTGGGTTCCAAATGTTCAAGAGCTTAAAGATGAGATCTTAGATGAAAGCTAGTTTGAGGAATAAGATTTAGAGCAAACCCTGAACGTGATAGTCAGGGAGGTCGCCATCAAGATAGAAAGAACCCATAACATAATAAAGTGGAAAATGAGGATTTAAAACATGAAGGATGACCCCGATTACGGGGAGGAGGAGGAAACGTTCAGACTAAGGAAATAGAAGTCGAGTAAGGAAAGGAGAACCGAGACGGTACTCATATATGATAATTTATGGACCTTTCTAGACAGAACTTAGACTATTATCCCCAACCACCACCCTGAGGAAGCAATGCGGTGAGAAATTCTTTCAGGACCTTTAAGTCTCTAAGCTCCCAGAGTTCCAAGGAACAGGTTGACTTAGTCGAGGCAAGAGCCTGGCTAAAGGAAATAGAGGAATCAATTGAGATTCTAAATGATTGACGAATCACAAAAGACTATTTTTATCACTTACCCTCCTAAGAGAGAGACCACCCGCTGGTGAAAGACCAAGGAAGGCACGGAGCAAGAGATTATAATAAACTAATTTGAGTCCAGTCAATTGTTTTCGGGAAAGTAATTCCCAAAGATAAGGAGATAGTGTAAAAGCTTTAGAGTCTGAACAAAGGCAGATGAGTATGATAAATTATGAATCTAAGTTGTAAAAGTTGTCAAGATTCGTTCTGAGGACACGAATCCAGAATGACGGGGTGTTTGAAATCAATGCTTATGTTGTGTTAGTTCATGAAATAATGATAAGAGAAAGTAATATAAAGGCAATAGAGTTTGAGGAATGATAAGGAAGTTGGGTATGAGGAAACCCTAAAGACTCGTAGTAATAGAAATAGAAAAGTATGTAATCGTCAGGATGAGGGTGATTCACTATGAGTTAAAATTGATGGTTGAGGGCATAAGAGATACATATATATTATCCCCTGTAAGTTGGGAGGATTCGAAGAAACCTTGAGATAGTTCGAAGGATAAATAATGAGACGCGGATAGACTGAGGAGACAAGAAAGTAAGAAATTAAGAAAATTGGATGAAGGAAGTGACCTTCAAGAATGTGAAGTGTAAGACCGGTGGCTTGATACCCAGGAAGGGAGACGCCAGGTATGAAAGATATCCCAACATTGAGATGACTGTTGAGATAAACAACAAAAGTAAATAAGGATTTATTAAGAAGAAGTTCACGTTGAACACGCCAATATCTTCCAGATCATCCATATGATCATTACCAAATCAGGAAAGAAAAGCGGATAACCATTTTTATCTTTTGGAGGCCATGTGGATTGACCTTAACTTGAATAAGGATGCTATTGTGAAATTTGGTATAGACTATCAAGGTGGAAATGATTGAATAAGATACCCTTATCAGGGATATATGACCTTATTTATCCATGGAAGGATGCTTGTACCTTTTTAAAGGTGGAATTAAGGATAGAACATCGGTAACTTAAAACGAATCCTAGGGGAATGCATAAAGGTTGGCATTTCACCCTTAATAGGGATAGTATGAGTTTTGACAGTATGAATTGGAAAGGATTAAGGTAATAATAACCTTTAAGGATCAGTGGAGAAATTTTTCAGAAGTATATAGACAATGGTTCTAGTATTAGTAAATGGTATTTTGATATGCCCTGTATATAGGGAATACAGGAGGAACGATTGAAGGATAACCTTAGAGGTTTTACAAGGAGAAAGGAAATATTCGAAATTTTCAAGAATAAAAATGTTGATAAAGGAAATATGACATAATTATAATGATGCCAAGTGGGGCACGTGTTAAACCACGAGAAAGTATGGATCGAACCAGTAAAGGTCGAAATTATTCAGGGCAATTAGGACTTAAGATAAAAGATGTTCTAAGTATGATTGAGAGTCAGTCGTGACAGTGATTAACCTCTAAAGACTGAGGCAATAACTTATGGAAAAATGGTGATATTTTTTTTTTACTCATCAGATTTTAAGGAATACATCTTCACAAAAGTAGTGATTGAAATAAGGTAGAAAATTTATTTGGAGGTGGTTAAAATGACATTGACTATAAGGAAATTTTAATATCAGGAAAGGCCAAAGAGGTGGCCGACACTTTAAAGGTAAGAGGATAATTATAGGCGCTTGTGCCAGAGGAATACAGTGATGATGGGTAAAACTGTGAAGGTTGTATTATGGTTTGGAAGATTGACATTCCTTCTGATGACTGTGCAATACCCAACCGTAATAGTAGTTGGTAAAAGTTTAATTCGTGCAATCGCCATGAACGGGCTATCTATCTTAGGAGGTCCTATCTTGGGATAAGCCAGGACCATGTTTCCAAAAGGACTAGACGAACCTTTGAGTTAAGTCTTCTATTTAAGGCATATGATTAAGAATGGTATTAACCTACTATCGTTGCTTTGATTGAAACTCTTCTGCAATTTTATCTGCTTCATGTCATGAAAGTACGTCAGAGTTTGGAGTGTTCTTCATGAATTGTGATTGGTGGTTATGTTAACTCCTTAGGAGAATTAGATATGATATGAATGGACTCCGTATGGTTAGCTATTAAAACTTCATGGAAAGCGAATGACTACAGTAGGTCAGTGGTGGACCATAGTAAGGCAGCATTGATTCTGCGAGTAATGAGCTGATTACAACCGTGAGAGTTGTATTGGAATGGGTGTTGAGATTGAGTACCACTAATCGGGTCGTGGTAGTGTATAAGTTATCATTGATAGACTAATGGTATCTACCTATTGTATATTTATTCTTTCTTATCAATAGAGAGTCGTATTATTATACGAGGAAGGTTGCGGTGCAAGCATAGAATTCTAGTAACAATGATGTATAGAATGAGATCCCAGATTCGATTTTCGATGTCGAGGGAGTTTCAAAGGTGATTATGTATAAGCTCGAGGAAGAGGGTGGGTCCATAGAATGATGGACGGGATAGCGAAAATATTTAGGCATGGGAAATACGAGGCCGTAATGCTTAATGTTGATTTATATACGTATATGATTTGTTCTCCTATGACAAACCTCTATAGTTCAGAGGTAGGTTCCAAGCCAGATATTTTGTGGCAGTGTATTTTTTTTTCATATATACAATTCTCTTCAATTCGTTCTTTTCTCTTCTTTTCATTTCATGTAAGCTGAGAAGAACAACCCTTCCAGAAAGGGGAGGTATTGCCGAATGACTATCTATCTGTGTGATAGAAGCCTAGTAGGATACCAGCTATTGTTTAATTGCTTGTCAAGTACTAAAGGCTGGCCATCTTCTGTACTAACTAAGCGATATAACAAGTGTTCATGATCATAGTGATCTCTCAACAAATTCCTTTACTTCTATTTGATTGATCAAATTTTGGAAAATAGAAACAACTGAAAAAGGAGTAATAAGGTGGTGATAGTATGCGGAATGGGAACACATTCGTGATACTAAGGTTGAAGTGGTTATTAAAAAGGTTATAGAACGCTAACGAGCAAAAGTATAACCAGTATAATATTAGGAACGGAAGGTAGTAGCGATTACGAACTGGAAAAGAATGGGTATTGAGAAGCAAAAGCTCTAATGCTAAAAGCTATAATGAGAGTTTGTGCAATAGACTTGAAAGAAATTGGAATGATCACTTAACACGGATTGAGTTTTCTTACGACAATAGATCATATGTCAGTATTGAGATATCGCCTTATGAGATCCTTGAGGGAAGACAATATCGATCTCCCTTATGTTAGGATGAAGTTGTAGAGCGCAAGATGCTCGGACCAGCAGTGGTCTAAAGGACCAAGGATATGATAGATCTAATCAGAGGATGGCTGGTAGTAGCCCAAGATGGACATGACACGAAAGGATAAAGAGTACGAAATAGGGGACCTAGTAATGTTATAGGTATCCCTTGGAAAGGATTGATGAGGTTCGGAAAGAAAGGAAAGCTAAGTCTACAATTTGTTGGACCCTCGGATATATAAAGACGTTTGGGAAGTTAGCATATGAGCTAGCCCTACCCCCGAACCTGTAGCAAGTTCATAACGTGTTCCACGTATCAATGTTAAGGAAGTGTAATTCGGATGCCAGACAAATAGGGGCATATGAGCGCATAGACATGCAACCCGACGTAACCTATATGGAGCAACCAGGAAGGGTTATAGAGTGAAAAGGAACAAGTACTTAGGGGAAGGATTATCAAACTAGGCAGAGTTTGATGGTAGAACCACAATGTGGGAAAATTTACTTGAGAGTTAGAAAGTGTAATGCTAAGAAAGTATCCCTATTCATTTTCTATCTGATTCCGGGACGGAATCCTTTTAAGGAGGGGAGACTGTAATAACCCTAATTTTTGGAAATTTTTGAAACCCTTATGAATAGTGTTTTTGCTGAATGAGAAAACTTTTCATGCCACACTATGTAGGGGTTCTGATATGGATATTCTGAGATTTTATTAGTACTTTATATGGGATATAAGTGTATGTAAAGATCGTCAGAATCCAAATCCGAGCACTTTGATTTTTCCCGGAAATCCAATAGATACGGAAAGAATTGAGTATAAGGTAACAGGATAAAAAGGATTTAAATTAAAGGATTTTAAGAGAGGATCATAAAAGGAATACAATATATTGAGAAAGGTTAAGGGAACCTAAGTAATAAGATCCCGGGTATGATCCCTCAAACGATAAACGAAAACGAAAGTTAAGCGAACCGTATAACAGATCAGCGGTCATTAGGCAAACAATTAAAAGCTAATCAAAGGGATTAGTGGGGATGATGTCATCCAACCAATAGAAAGAGGACAAAGGAGGGGTGATGACATCACAAAGTGATGTAGGCATGACATGGAAAGGAAGGAGGTGTGGTTGAATGAGAACCACACAAATTCAAGGGCAACAAGGTAATTGACTAAATCAAACAACAAAAACCAACCAACCAAAAGCAAAACAAGGCAAAATACAAAAATCTCTCTTCTTCTTCTTCGTGCTCTCGGCCCATTCCTTAAAAAATGGAGATCCAAGCTCCACCACTTACTATTTAGCAAGGTAATTATCTAAGCTTCCCCATGGATAGTTACATACTTCCTATAAGTTTAAGCTTCTAATTCCAAGCCAATCTTTTTCTATAAATCATGGAAGAAGATGGTGAATAGTGTTTTTCAAGAAATAAAATTTGTGTTCTTGAAGTTTTGTTTAGATTAAGCTTGGATAAGGACTTTAAGGGTGATTCCAAGCCATTCTCTTGATTCTCCACTCTCCAAGGAAGGTATAACTTCTCAAACCCTTAGTATTAAGTTTTGTTGGTTTGGATTTCATAATGTTAGATGATGGGTTAGTGTAATGAGTGTGTACTCATAATAGAGCTTTGTTTAGTAAGTGGTTTTGTTGATTTTGGAGTTAGGAATGATGCTTGTTAGATTTGAAGTTCTTGGTCACTTTTTTTTGACTTGGTTTAGATGAATAAATTGGTAATATTGAGTTGATTGGGGGCTGTTGTAATGTAGTTTAGATGGAGGTTTGATTGGGTTGTGAATTGGAGTTGAAATTGTGGTTGTTTGAATTGGTTTAAATTTGGGAAATCGCGTAAACATAGCCGTCGTAACGTCCGATTTTTTGTAGACTGTTGTTGTGCATAACATTAGGACACGAGAACCCCCTGCTAGATTATGACCACTGACATGTTTAGATAGCTCAGGTGACGAGCTTCGTTTTGATATGTAGTTCGTTCGATTCCGATGCACGGTTTAGGAGAAACGACCGTTTCAAGTAACGGCGTTTCGCGAACGAAACTTTTCCCCTCGCCTTACTTTGAAACATAGGTTAAAGACCGAAAAGGGTTAATTAATGTATGAAACATTTATGGTAAGTGTGTTAGGCAGTTGGTAAGACACTCGCGAAGGAATCGCCTTAAAACTCGTAAAGGTTAAATTATTAAAAATGGTGGAGCCGAGGGTACCCGGGTGACTTAAGCAAATCAGTAAGCACAAAACGAGCGTTAGAGTCTGAGTTGGTTAGAGTATAGATTTACAAGTGACTTTGGTTTAATTCCAACTTACTTGTTGTTTATAGGTTACCAGACTCATCCCGAGCCATTCGTAACCCCCAGTCGCTCAGGCAAGTTTTCTACCCGTTATATTGTTGTTGTGATGTATATATGTATATGCATTATCTTGTGATAGATGCATGTTGGTTAATTAGCAAATTTTGTGATATATTGAAGCATGCTGATATGGTATATATATGCATGCCTGTTTCGTATTCTTGCCATATATATCTGTTGGTTCAGTTGATAATATCTATGCTAGAGAATAGCGGTAATTTGCATATACCCTTAGTATAGGGACCCAAAGGTGAAAACATTTTCTAAAACTGGGAGTCGAGGATCCCGAGTAGATTTTATATATATATATATATATATATATGGTTATAGTTTTTAAAACTATTAATCGAATAAGGTTTATTCGATAACTTTATTTTATTAATGAATATTATCTTGAATATTCATTCGAGGGCTTATGACTCCTTTTATTTTATTAATTGAATATTATTTGAATATTCATTTGAGGATGTATGACTCCTTTATTTTATTTAATGAATATTATTTATAATATTCATTCGAGGTATTATGACTCAGCTTATTATTTAATGAATATTATTTCGAATATTCATTCGAGGGCTTATGACTCAGCTTATTTATTTATTGAATATTATTTCGAATATTCATTCGAGGGCTTATGACTCAGCTTATTTTATTTATTGAATATTATTTGAATATTTATTTGAGGATCTATGACTCCGATTATTTGCTGAGATATATTCTTTATTTTATTAAAGAATAAGGTGTCGATAATCAAACTCACTTTTGATTATTCAAATAAAGATAGTACTTTCGTATAGGTATATTTTTGGATATTTAATATTCATTTCAAGTATAAGTTTCAAAACTTCTACTTCAATTATTTTTATAAAGATTATTCTTTATGGAAATATTATTAAAATAATAATATTCAGATATTTTCTAATATATTGGGACTGATTTATTTTGTTAAATCAGAATCACTCCAAACATTCTTAAAAATGTTTTCGAGTCTTCAAAATGATTTGTAAAGTTAGAGCGGATCCCAAAACTTGTTTTCCGATTTAAGATCTTCCTTTCGAAGGAGACTTGAATATTCGCTCAAAATCTTGGGGATCCGGCTCTGTGGTATATTTTATATTCGCAACATGGTTGCTGTTTTGAGAAAACAATATGATTACTTGCCCAATGTTCGGGAAGTAAGTCCATCTGATTGAGTCGGCATAAGCGACAGGCCGGGGTACGGTCTATGAAAGTGTAAGTGGCTGGGTGGCAGTCCATCAACGCGTGAGTGGCCGGGTAACGGTCTAGCGCGAGGTCCTAATGCGGCCAGGGTGATGACCGGTGAGGAATTCATCCATCTACAGTAGAAAAGGTTACTTATTGGTATCTTTGCCTGATCAGCAAGATATCTGGTTTATGCCAAAATTCTTTTCCTTTCCAAAATTCATTGGATGCTTCAAACTCTGTTCATACTTTACATGACAAAGATTTTCAGGAAATGTATGAGATATATATATATATATACGGATATATATATCAGGACTTAATGAAGTATCTCGTAACTTCATTATTTATAATGATATTTCAAAGATTGAATCTATTCAAATCTTGTCTTGTAGTCTCATCTATGTGATGAACCTTTGAAACTGATTATAACTTGAACGGGGGTAGTTCAAGTAGTATTTGGGAAAGATATAAGTATTTTGGGGTATCTTGTAACTTCATCTTTTAAACTTATATCTAGTTAATGATTGTCTTATGAATGACAAAGATTTTTCGGAAAAACGTTGAGACAAGGTTAGATATATGAGATCACTTTGCAACGATATTTTTTTATATATACAGTTATAATCTGGAACTCTGTGTGTATTATGCATGGAAGAGGACTTCCAATATTTTGAAAAGTATATATGTATATATATATACTGAATATTTTGCGACTTCATCGCATTAAGATATCAACTTGGTTCATTTCTTTTGACCAAGACTTTCATGAGTACTATGAGAAGGCTCATATATTGTTAATCATTATACATATTATTTTGGTGGGCTTGCTGCTCACCCTTGCTTTATTTCTTCATCACACAACAACAGTTAGGAAAGATGGCCAGACTCCAGCAGACCCAGCGCAAGCGCGTGGGAAGCGTCCCGCGTCTTCCCGTTGATGTTGTAGCTGCTATAGCTGCAGAGGTAGATCTATTGTAGATCAGACCATCTACTTTTGAGAATCAATTATGTATAATTATAACTTGTGGCAGATAATGGCAGTTAACTGTAAATTTATCAAGTAATCATTTTGGGTTGTAATAACTTTTAAATTGTGGATTCAAAGACTTGTACTTATTTAAATTTCATCTCTGAGACTATAACGGGTTGTGGTGTGTGTTAGTGTGGGGTCACAGCATAAGGTTATTTATTAATTAAGTGAAGTGATATTGTGGAAAGAAAGACCGTGACGACCCGGATCCCCAACCCCGGATCTGGGGGTGTTACACTTGGTATGATTTTTAGAACCTAAAACCACCATTGAAATCAAGAAACCCAAAAGAGGTTACTATTCATACTATTCACTAGTGAGCTTCTTAAATTTATTCCACCCATCAAACCTTGATAAAAAAAGATGAAAGAATTTTATTACCTTAGTTTGATTGCTAGGAGGCTTGAGAATTAATTGGATGATTTTACAAGAGCTAGAACTTGGAGATTTGAATTTGAATTCCCCTTTTTTCTTCAAATTGCCGAATGGAAGCAATTGGGATGGGGGGTATTTATACTACTCTTGGTTGCTTCTCTTGGATGTTTTGCTAGGTTGCTTCTAGGAATATGAGGTGATATTTTTGCAATTAATTTTATTCTCCTAGTATAGCATTCTAGGTTGATTCTTGGTTGCAAATTTTAGGGACAAATCTTAATAGCTTGCTAGGTTATAAGCTAAACTACTTGGTTAGCTTCCTTAGCACACTATTTTGCTAGCTAGCTTGATCATCCTATGGTTAGCTCACTATTTGATGAATTAACCATGGTTACTTCCTTATCATGGTTTAGTTAGTGCGTTACGTGTATTTAATCGTTTACGCGTTTGCTCGGTTACTTAAACGTTCTTCGTAATACTCACTCGTAAATGGTTAGCGATGTAATTCCTTTCGTATTTATTCCTTATATTTTTATTTATCCTACTTGAACATAAATCTGTAGGATTTTAATCTCGTAATTATATTGTGATTCCCGTAATCCTCCATGAGTCGTAAATACGGTCGTGTTTCAAAGTTCGTTTTCTTCGAAAACTAATAGCGTTTACATACACTCATTTAGTACGTATAATCGTAATATCAACTCCGAAATTCATTTTCTCACGCACTACATAGTGTGGGCTCAAAATTGTTTCCCGTTCGTCAGGGTTACTATTCATTAAACGTTTTACAAGGTCTCAAAAATTCGATTTATTACAAAAATTGTGAATTCCATAAGTTCACCATTGCAACTTATTCACATGGACTTGTTTGGGCCAGTAAATGTCTTATCAATTTCAAGGAACAAGTATGCACTTGTGATGGTGGATGATTTCTCAAGATATACTTATATAGAATTTATGCACTCTAAAGATGAAACTCCACACATCATAATTGAGCACATAAAGAAGATGAAAAACAGGCTCAAGATCAAAACTGTGTAAAGAGATTGAGAAGTGATAATGGGACAGAATTCAGAAATGCAACATTGAGTGCATTCTGCAAAAGCAAAGGTATTGTTCAAGAATTTTCTACTGTTAGAACACCTGAACAAAATGGTGTAGTTGAGAGAAAGAATAGAACCTTAGTATAAGCTGCAAGGACAATGCTGCAAGATGCCAAGTTGCCAACTGATTTTTGGGAAGAAGATGTTAATATTGCATGCTACACTCAAAACAGATATTTCATCAACAAGATACATGGAAAATCACCTTACTCAATCATGTCTAAAATAAAGCCTACTATAAAGCATCTTCATGTGTTTGGAAGCAAGTGTTACATTTTAAAAGATAACTCTGAATATGTGGGAAAATTTGACTCAAAGGTTTTTGAAGCAATTTTTCTGGGATATTCATTGGAGAGAACTTCCTACAAGGTCTATGTAATTGATCAAAAGAAAGTCATGGAGAGAACATATGTGACTTTGTATTTTTCTGCGAAAATCCAGGCTTGGAAGGCCTTGATGATAATGAAGCTAAAGCCCTTGTATTTGAAAATCTCAACATTAACAGTAATTTCTGATGAAGAAGGTAAATTCAATGCACAACAAATAATGAATGAAGAGTCTACTAAACAGGAAAATCATGCAAATGGAAGCTCATCTCAAACACCTGATTTTGATAGCACAAACTCAGGGGGAGAAAGAGAAGAATGATCTACAAATCAGACCAATAATGAAGAAAATGATGAATGCACCAGTTAACAAACTCATACCATAAAATGGGATAGAAGTCACAATCTAAATGCAAAAATTGGTGATCCAAATGTTGGTGTAAGGACTAGAACTGCAACTTCTAATGAGTGCCAACATGCATGCTTTCTGTCTCAAGTAGAGCCCAAGAAAACTGAAGAAGCTCTAATGGAACCTGATTGGATATCTGCTATGCAAGAGGAGCTTAATCAGTTTAAAAAAAAGTTTGGGAGCTAGTTCCTGCACCAAAGAATGGAAGTGTAATTGGAACAAAATGGGTGTTCACGAACAAGATGGATGAAAATGGTATTGTTACCAGAAACAATGAAAGGTTGGTTGCAAAAGGCTACTCACAGGAAGAAGGAAATGATTATGATGAAAGTTTTGCTCAAGTTGCAAGACTTGAAGAAATAAGGATTTTTCTAGAATTTGCTGCACATTCAAATTTCAAAGTGTATCAAATGGATGTTAAGAGTACCTTCCTAAATGGTGAGTTAGAAGAAGAAGTTTATGTACAATAGCCACCTGGCTTTGAAGATCCAGAATTTCCAAATTTTGTGTACAAGTTATTCAAGGCTCTGTATGGACTAAAGCAGGCACCTAGAGCTTGGTATGATACATTATCAGAATTCTTACTTAAACATTATTTTACTAGAGGTACCATAGACAAGACTCTCTTCTACAAAAAGCATGGTGATGATATGATCCTAGTTCAGATCTATGTGGATGACATCATCATTGGTTCCATAAATAAAAAGCTTTATCAAAGATTCTCTAAGCTTATGCAGAGTGAATATGAAATGAGTATGACGGGGGTATTAAGTTACTTTCTTGGACTTCAAGCCAGTCAAAGAAGTGATGGGATCTTCATCAGCCAAACTAAGTATGTCAAAGATTTATTAAAAAAGTTTGGTATAATTGCTTGTTCACCTGCTTCTACACCTATTTCTACAATAATAAAGTTTGATGAAGATAGAAAAGGAAAAAGTGTAGATATTTCAAGCTATAGAGGAATGATTGGATCATTGCTTTACTTAACTGCAAGTAGACCAGACATCATGTTTACAACATATCTATGTACAAGATTTCAAGCCAATCCAAAAGAATCACATTTGATGGCTGTAAAGAGGATTTTCAGATACTTGAAGGGGACTCCAAACTTGGGATTTTGGTATCCTAAGGGAGCTGGTTTTGAAGCTATTGGTACACAAATGCGGATTTTGCTGGATGCAGGGTTGAGAGAAAGAGTACTAGTAAAAGCTGTCAGTTTCTTGAACAAAAACTTGTATCCTAGTATAGCAAAAAACAATAATATGTGTCAACTTCCATAGCTGAAGCTGAATACATAGCTGCTGGAAGTTGTTGTGCTTAAGTGCATTGGTTTAGAAATCAGCTAATGGATTATGGCCTAGTGTTACGTAAAATTCCAATTATGTGTGACAATACCAATGCTATATCTATTGTCTCTAATCCATTTAATCATTCTAGAACAAAGCACATTGATGTTCGGTACCAATTTTATTAGAAAACATGCTGCAAAT
This sequence comes from Apium graveolens, assembly GCF_009905375.1. Classification (NCBI taxonomy): domain Eukaryota; kingdom Viridiplantae; phylum Streptophyta; class Magnoliopsida; order Apiales; family Apiaceae; genus Apium; species Apium graveolens. The sequence goes on from NC_133647.1 coordinate 35,846,475, forward strand.
GGTATCATTGAGCTCATTTTTGTTCTAACAGAAAAATAATTAGCTGACATTTTTACTAAACCTTCGGATGAAGCTTTCTCTCATTAACTTTTCTTACCCACTAAACTTCATACTCATTGCCCATTCACAAGGACTCGATTCTATGTAATGGCAGCTAACAATATTGTACCCTTCATCCCAAATGAGACTAACTTCCTTGCATTCTTAGATGCAAATCAAGCTCCTGAAACTTTCAAAAGTTTTGTCAAGTTCTTATCTGAGACTTACTTTGTAGGGGATTTTACTGCTAATCATGTCCTTTACTTGGATGTGTTAGGGGATTTTTGGAACACAGCAGTAACAAAGACAATTGTGCATGAGAACAAGGCTGTATCAATTGTAATAAACTGCACAATCAAGGGACAACAAGTTGAGATCTTTGAGAATGATGTCAATATGGCATTAGGAATACCTACTGACAAGCTGATGGAGGCTCCAACTCAGGATGAACTCTATGAATTCATGGAATTCATTAACTATTCTAAGAAGATCAAACTGTCAAGCATGAACAAGAAGCATATAAAAAGGGAATGGTCCTTTCTTTTTAATTCAGTGATAAGGGCCTTCACTTGCAGGAAATCAGGGTTTGACAACATATCTGGTGTCATCCAGAAGCCGGTCTACTCAATGGCTCACAACAAACATATCAATGTAGGACACTACATACTGGAGGAGTTAAGCACCAGGCTAACAATGTCATTGGATTCAAGAGGTAAGGAAATTTTTCTTCCTAGATTCATTATGTCTGCTTTGAATTATAACGTGAATAACATACATTTGATAAATGGTGTAGATAGATCACAAATAGGCAATTGTAAGCAAGTGTCCAAAATTCTATTAGGATCACTTATTACAAAGAATAGGGTACCTGTAAGTCTCAAAATCACTCTATTCATGATGGAGAGGTTTAGGACTTACCCTTACATCATGCCTGGCATGAGGGCTAATGCTCAATCTAGTACAGCAGTGGTCCCTGAACCTGTGGAAGTACAAACATGGGAACACCAACATGGACCTTCCAATGCTGAGACCCTTCCTTATATACCTATAGAAGCTAGGAAACCAATCACTTCATCCTCCGAAAAAGATGAAGTGGGTAAAAAGAAGAGAAAGCAGGCACCTTTACCAATCATCAATGAGAGTGGTGTGGAACATACAGAACCTGAGTCACCATCGGTCAAAAAGACAAAGAAGGCTAAGAAAACTGAGCTGACCACTCATACCACCTCTATATCCTCCCAAAAGGATGCAGTTGTAAAATTGGGGCATAAACAGATTCTAGAGACATCCTCTTAACAAGGTGTTTCCATTGAAAAGAGTATTCTCCCCAATGCACCTTGTAAGGAGTCTACACAGCCAACATTTGAATAAATTCAAGTGTATGGTAAGAGAAATAAGGATGGCACACACAATGAGGGCACATCTCTTGAATCTCCCTCATACATGTGCAAGAAGGGCATAGAAGAGCTAAGCGGAATGTCACTGTTAAAATATTGGGTTGTTAAATATTAAGAGAAGGAGAAATAGATTTTTGGGTTATTAAGAAAGATATTACAAGAAAGCTAGGTTAATGTAGGCCAAAACTTTCAGAGAAGGAGGTTTATTTAAAATTTAATCATTATGTAATTTAGGATGATTATTATTTATATTGTATACTAATATTAGTCATTGTATTTTCAGGTTTGTAATTATTTGTACACATTTTTACATACTTATATAAAGGCTCTAAATTCAGGTAAGTGTTATCAAATTATTATATTATTTGTTTATGTGTTTATATATTGTGTTAGGTTACTGTTTAATGCATGTTTAATTAATTAAGTAATTATTATTTGTACGGGCTAGAAGATGTTTAATTAGTAATAGTCTAATTAGTCATGTTCCGTGTTGTTTTTGTGTGTTGTTTTTATTTATAATTTGTATGCCATTAGGTTGGTTTAATAAATTATATGATTCTTAGGTTTTTACATTTTATTAACCTGATGATATGATACATTTTAATATTTGGCTAGTTTTATTAATTATTATTTACTAGTTATGTGTGTGAATTGTTTACAATAATTATCATGTTATATTGTGCTAGTTTGTTAATATGTAAAAATATTTGTAAAATAAAATCTATTTTCACAAGATTTAATTTATTGAGATTTATTAAAATTAACAAAATATGTATTGGTGGGACTAATGATATATAAAGTATTTTATTTTACAAGACATATGTAGTCAAAATATTTTGTTAATTAATTTAAGTAATTAATAATTGATTGTTTGTTTATCTAATATTATAAATTGTTTACATTTGTTAATCATATTTTGTTATTATGTTTTCCTCATAACATATTTGTTACCTTAGTCTCATTATTTTTTAACCAATATGTTATTAATTATAGTACCTAATACTTGGGCATAATAATTTAAAATTTGTAAGTAATGTTGTAGTATTAATGTGCAGAAGTGGATTTGATAAATCTTGTCAGTATGATAAATAGAGAGCATGTTATATTTATTTTTATCAGTTTATTAAATTTTTGTTATAATTTAATATGTTAAATGAATGTAGAATTTAAGTTTGTCTACTTTTATAACCTTATATACTTAAAGATTTCTACATTACTTTTATAAATTAATAAAATATCTTTTATATTTTGTGAACCATCTTTATATTATTCATATTAGTTGTTAGTTATATGTTTATACTACTCTAGCATGAGATAGTGATCATATGTATTAGTTGTGGTAGCTCTATAAAATATTATAATTTTGTTAGCTTACTTTTTAGTGGGTTTTAGAGTTTGGCGTTTATAAGTTATATTTGTATTGATATTATAGATTGGTTTGGAGGTTGATTTGGAGTTAGGTAGTGATTTAATATTTTAGACTCATTTGAGGTACGGGTATCCTCCATTCTTTCTCCATTTAAAATATATTTTCTTCCTCTATACTTATTGTCCTATCATATTGTCCTATCATATTTATCTTATCATATTTTATTTTGTTAAGTTATACATCTTGCATATGTACACTTGTTAATTTTTACTCAGCCATCTTTAATCCTTGTTGTTGCTTAACCACTTTTGATCTATGTTGCCTATCAGTATACTTGATTTGTCACATGCAGCTTCTATTTTCAATATTATTGGCAACACTTTGTAACCATTTATTATGGACTCTTAAACTTATCTGTGTGGGCAAATCACAGATGAGACACATGGAGTTTTTGCAGTCTTTGGTGCTCTCGGCACTAACTCGTATCAGTGCTATGAGTATACGAGCATGTCTCTGGGTATGAGACATGATTAAGATCATGATCATTTTGTTTGTTTGGGAAATATTTTATACATTTCATTTTATCCTTCTTGTGGATAACCGGAGAAGGAACTGTTTGCATTGTACTTTGTTTGGTGTTTACTAGCGAGCAGAGCTTTTATAAGATGCCCTTATTAGTACCCACCTTACTTGTTATCAGCCATTTCTTTGATTTTATTTGGATTAGTTTGTTCCTTGATTCTAAATAATAATTGTCATATTACTCATCTTCTTGGCTAATTATTAAAATCAAATATATTCTTTTGCTTTACCTTTTAATGATATATTCGTACTAGGCATTTGGCTCGCTCGTATTTATTTCTTTCCACAGGTAGTCAGGGGTAAAGCGGGGGTGCGATCAGTGCTGCCCAGATTTTAGCTTGTTTATCTAGTTGAAAATAAAATCAAGGACATGTTTTATTCCATATTATTCTGGATCTTGTTAGAGAACTTTATTCTGGATCTTTTGAACTTTTGTTAGTTTAATTAATTATGTTTAGCTTGTTTTTTTTTACTTTCATTAATAAATAAGGCTTAGCTTGTGTAGCCTCTACTTGTTTAAGTGGGGTCTTACACACCTTCAAACTCCCCTCTTTGGTTTTGGTAGATTTTGAAACTGACATCTTTTGAGATACACCAGAGTGTGGTTTCTTTGACTTGGATTTTGAAGGTTTGGATTTTGTGGCTTGGGTAGGCATCTGTTGGGTCAGTGACACAGATATAATAACCACAGTCAATGGCAAAGAAATTTGAGAGGTAGAAAGAGTAGGGACAGATGCATTTACCTCACTTACCTGAGAGCCCTCCATGATAGGAAAATAAACCAGGGGCACCTCCTTGTAGTGATCAGCTCTGTTTAAATCTGCAATTATTCTCCTTTCTTGAACCCAACAATCCATTTTGTTGGTTGGGTTCTCAATCACAATATCCTCACAAACATGATTAGCAATAATCATAAGGAATCTAGCATAATAAACATGCCTAGATCTCTTTTTAATCTCCCCTAACTTGTATCCTAACTCAAACATGATGGAATCACTAAAATTATAGTACTTATCAGTAAGTAGCCTGTAAAGCATAGTAGTATTGATAGAATCAAAGTTACTTATTTTACTAGAAAACACCTTGGTAACTACATCACACAGATAACTCCACTCTTTCCCAAGACCAAGCCTCCTAATTTCACTTAACTTAGTGGTAGGAAGTGCATAGCCCATAAAATTAAGCAACTTAACTATATCTGTATCTGTGTGTGGTTTAGTAATAGTGTTATCAGGAATTTTAAAGCATGCTTTGATAATATCACTGTTAATACAATGTTCCTTACCTTTAATGGAGAGAGTGATAGTTTTGTCATTAGCCTGATACACAGCAGTGGTCCACATCTCCTCCACAACTTCACAGTAGATTGTGGGTGATTTCAGCATGGCATAGCTAAGCTTGCATCCCTTCACAAAATCCATCATTTTATGATAATCTTCAGAGGCTGGAATCTCCTTATTCACAAGACCCACGAAATTGTTCTTTTCATAAATAAAACCTGACTAAGACATGATCTTTACCATTGGTGCCATTGTTAAAGCAAGGAAATTTGCAGATAGAAAGAGGGTTTTACTTTGAGGAAGAAGAGAGTAGCTAATTGCAATAGAGAAAGATAAAAGCTAAAATGAACATGAAATCAGGCTTTATATTTTCTCTGATAAAAATGGGATAACAATTTAATATAAAAATTAAAGACCAATGAGAATTGCCCAAAATAGCCGTTTAAAAATAAAATAAACTGTCAAGCTTCTGTCAATTATCCGTCATGACATACTTACAGACTGTAAGTAAATCCGATGGATAATGTTTAGAACTTTAACGGCTAGGATGTAGACAATCGACGGATGAGAATAAAATAATTTATCCGTCGGGTTTAAAATAATCCAGAAAAGTAATTGATTTTTACCAGGCTATTCTAGTTTGATGGATGATCAGACTCGATGGATAATGGACATCCATCGAGATGTAGAATTTATATTAGCCAAATTTTCATCCAAAACATAAGAATCAATTAAGTTTCTGGCTGCATAACAACTTGCAAAAATATCAAAAATGATTTAAGAGTAATTAAGCATACCTAACTCACTTACCAACCTAGAGAAGGTAGATTCATCAAGTGGCTTGGTAAAGATATCTGCAAGTTGTTTCTCACTTGGAACAAAATTAAGTTCCACAATACCATTCATTACATGTTCCCTAATGAAGTGGTACTTGATGTCTATGTGATTTGTTCTTGAATGATGTACTAGATTTTTAGTAATGGCAATTGCACTTGTGTTATCACAGAAAATAGGAATTTTTTCCACTTGTAGACCGTAATCCAATAATTGGTTTTCATCCATAAAATTTGTGAACAGCAACTGCCAGCAGCAATATATTCAGCTTCAGCTATAGAAGTAGAAACTGAATTTTCCTTTTTACTGAACCAGTATACCAGCTTGTTTCCTAGAAATTGACAGGTTCATGTTGTACTTTTTCTATCAATTTTACAACCTGAATAATCTGCCTCTAAATAACCAGTTAGATCAAAACCAGAATCTCTAGGGTACCAAATACCAAGTTTTGGTGAACCCTTGATGTGACGGCCTCAACCCCGGGGTCAGGAGTTGATGTCATCAACAACAACCATAAGATAAACAATTCAATAATATAATATAACTACGACCCCTTTACAAAGATCTTTTCCAGGTTCAAGTATGATTTAGGTTACAACTATTACAACACCAACTTACACAAGCCATTCTGACACAACTAACTTAATACAACACCTCAACAGACCATCTTTGGTCCAACACAACTACCTCAGAGGAGCCTGATGCGGAAGAAACTGGAACTCTGCCCTGACTACCGCGGAAGAATCTCCTAGGCATCTGCAATACATATATAAAACATTCTGCAAGGGTGAGCAATCAATTGCTTAGCAGTATCACTATATAAATAACAAGTAAAATGATTTAAAGTAAAGCAGTTATAGGAACATAATTCATAACTTGTTAGAAACATGTAAAACAGGTATAAACTGGATATCAAAACTAGCATGCTCTGTAAAACAAAATCAATTGTCGTGTGTTGTGCATAAATACCAAAGTTCAATTTTAGCATGCTATTTTCATTTTCAAACCTTCCGTTCCATTACTGGAACCATAAAACCATTTGTCCAGTTACGGGGACCCAATACCATTTGTTCCCTTACTGGAACCTCAATCACTTGTTCCGTTACTGGAACCACAAAATCATCTGTTCCGTTACAGGAACCACTAAATCATAATCAGATATGTATTGGATGTTATCTAGGGATGGCTGATCAGGCCTCCAGAAAAATTATCTAGGATAGTTGGCCGGGCTATCACATAAAATGTCTGGGAAAGCTGATCGGTCTTTCACACAAAATCACTGGATCCGCAGAGACTAGCTAGGTCTCTGATTAACTATGCTGGACTAATCGGTTATGTAATGCGCGCAACCAAATTAGCCACTTACGCAACGTTATCCAATATCTGATTCATTGTATCCAGTTTCAAAATCACTTTTACCTATCTCTTGTTAAAATCAATTTTGTCACAGCACACTATTCAAAACCTCTTTTCCATTTTTAATCACACTTTAGAGATAGGTATTTTCAGAAGTTACTTTTCCCCAAAAACACATATTTAACAACATTTTCAAACACAGGGGATACGTAACTTAAAACGTTTTTTTTCCTGTTCAAAAATAAAACAACATTTCATTCATATATATTGAACCATAAAAGAATGGTCAGGGATACTTTCCTTGCAGAGCTTTACGACTATCACTGACTGTTTTTGATAGACTTGGACGTTCGGGCTTTATCATTTAGTTAACAGACTATCCTGGATCCGACCTCAACGCTCAGGTCCTTCGCTTGGAACCTTGTTGTGCTTGTCGATTGATCACCAGGTTATCCTGGCTCGATATCAATTCTTGAGTCCTTCGACTAGAACCTACAGAGCCAAAATACCCTACGTTAGACGTCTACGTATGCTTGACAGATCCTTGCTAAATAATTTACCCAACGATAACGATTCCCGACTCGTACTTATTTATATTATAATAACACACACAATAATTAGGGTTCACGTTCTCAGAAATCGGTTTGGTGTTTATTTCCAGAAAATGCATATACTAGTTATTTTACGAAATTAGGGTTATTGGTTTTGGAAAAACAATTTACCACTACATACATTCAGGTTTCGCATAAAATATATGCATATATTTATTTATACTCACTCGACGTTCCGATAATTACAGGGTATATCCCGAATTTTCGAATTTAATTTCCAAAAATTCGGGCAGCACCTCCACTGTTTATCGGCCTACCCGTCGACCAACTCGACGTCAAGTCAACAACAAACAACCCACAATTAGTCCAAATACAATTCTCAACCTCCGATTCAACCCAATCATAACAATCATAATTCCACACATTTCCAAATTTCAACTTAATTACAATTATTAATTATTATTCGTATTTTATATTTATTTATTTTAAAATATTAGGACTCAGAACCGTGTCATCACAGTCCACCGTCGGCTCGCCGAGGCTCATCGTTAACGGCGGTAAAATTCGCGGGTACCTGATTAATTCGGGTTTCCGACGTGGATTCCACCGATTAAATTCTGAATGATAAGGAAATCTGATTAATCATAGAAATTTATTCGAATATCTCAAATAATTAATAATTTGAAATACGCAAAGCAGCAGTTCAGATTTCTCATACATCACAGAATTAATTCATAAAACACACAGCAATAACACACAGCAATAACACACCCTCGACTGAAATACACATATATTAACAGCCAAAACTGAACCAAGTAACAGGTTTCAGAACAAGGCAGCCAAAATAAAAGTGAGATGGCGACCTGAAAGTGGCCGGAAACCGAACACCGGCGGCAACGAATCACTGGAAACACGGGCGGCGGCCCAACAAAACATAGTATAACAGAGAGCTCTCAAACACAGGGAAAGAGATGAGAGCGCAAGGGGAAAAATAATTGATAGAGAGGAAAATGCCGAGAGATCGAGATTAACTCGAGAGAGACGAGGGGATTGATTCTGTTCGTGTGTTCTTTTTTTCTTTTTTTAACCCTCTCTGCAGATGACACGTAACAAGGAGGTTATAGAAATTGCACGCCTATCTAATTATTGACACATAACCCCTTACTGATTGCAAGCCTAAATTTGTATCGCATTTAATCTTTTAACGGTACAACATTGCGAAGAATTATTAAAACCAGATAATTCCAAAATAATATTAGAATTCCCAGAATATTCTAAAACTAATAAAATAGAATTTCCATAAATTTTTAAATCATTTTTGACTCGCGCTACATACCCACAATTCACAATTAACGAACCGAGCTGCACTTAAAACAAATTCAGAAAATCATAAAAATAGTCTTAAAATATTATAAATATCCCGAAGTTAATAAAAACATAAATTTCGTAATTTTAAAATAATTTCTGAAATGCAGTTTATACCCGCTTTTATCAATTAAACGAATCGACGCGCGGGTGAAATTAACCCCAAAAATTTCCCAAATAATTTTAAAATTCTCGGAATATTCCAAACTTGAAATAAATATAAGTTTCATAATTTTTAAAGAATTCTGGAATTAAATACGGATTTTACAAATAAATGCAATCAGAAAATCATACAAGGTTAAATAATTGATGAAATATTGATTTCTAAATTTTATATAATCCCAAAAATAATTATTGTAGTTGTAAAATCATGAAAACAATTTTAGAGACAATCCAAGTATTTATGCAGATAAATTTGCAATAAATCCACTTTTAAAAGTGAAAATAATTCAGTACTACTCAATCATTAATTACACGAACGACCGTATTCATCATAAATCACACATAAACAATAATAGAGCAACACATAGCAGTCAAAACCAATAAACATATTTATTTAATTAAGTATTTAATAATAACACCTTTAAATAATATAAAAGTATACGAGTCGTTACATCCTTTCCCCCTTAAAAAGATTATGTCCTCAGAATCTGATTTAATCCTAACAAGTGAGGTTATTTGTCAAGCAGTTCTGACTCTAACTTCCAGGTAGTCTCTTCGACTCAAGGATTTATTCAAGGCATACTCACTAGGGATATAAACTCATTCCTAAGGACTCGCTCTTAATCATCGAGGATTTGGATCGGTCATTCCACGCATAATAAATTTGGATAAGAGCCTATTGGCTCCTAATCAATGACTTGGTTTGCATCAAATACATATCGCCTTAACATTGACACATGGAACACATTATATATATATTGCAACTTCGGTGACAACACCAACTCATAGACACCTTTACCTATTTTTTCTTTATACCTCGAACGGTTCAATACAGTTAGGACTCTACTTGTCCCTTTAATTTAACCAATCTCTTTCAAGGTGAAACTTTTTCTTGTACCACGATCCTAATTTTATATATTCATATTCTTTCGATGCAAATATGCTTCTTTCTTTATCTATCCCGAGTTGTTTCAAATCTCTTCTGAATCAACACCACTACACTCTTGAGGTACTGAATTAGCTCAGGACTTAATAATATCTCTACTCCTACTTTCTCTCAATAGAGTGAGGACCCAATCTTATATCCATACAAGGCTTCACAAAGTAGCATTCTCTTACTAACATGATAACTATTAGCATAGAAAACTCAACTCATAGTAGGTGATAACTTCAGTTTCCTTTATAAACCCAACATATATACTCTCTACATTTGTAATATTGTTCGAATCATCTTCTCACTTTGACCCTTCATCTGAAGATGATAGGGAGTACTCATTTTCAACTTAGTTCCAACATCCAAACACCTCTTACTCATTCTCATCCGTCTAGGCTAAAAAGTAATTTCATATATTCACTTTTTATCACCTTTCGGTATTCGAACTCCAACTTTTACTCTTTTCAATTTCCTCAGGAATCTTAATCACGATCAATTATTTTCTTCTACTCAGGGCATCTATTACTACACCGGGTTTGCCTAAATGGTCGTTAATAGGATAATCAGAATTGTTTGTAAGTCTCAGCCAAAATCCATACTTGAAAACTTAATATATATTTGATTCCCTTGTAATCTTCGTAGGGAAATCCTAGGCCGTTCTACACAGACTTCCTTAATCTTTGAATAGCTGAGGATGTTATCAATAAATACAATTTGCTTATCCAAGTACTCTTTATACACTATGTTCTTTAAATCCTTATAGACAACTGATACACTTGTTACTCCACATAATATCACCAGAACTTGTAATACTCATAACTCATTCTAATCATAATCTCTGATATGTCCTCAGGCTGGATCTTAAGTCAATCCCCGAGAACTAGCACACTCCTTGAATTAAGTCATATAAGTAATTAATTCTTAATAGGGTTACTCATTCTTATTCGACATTTTATTAAACTTCCGATAATCAATGCACAACTTCGTAATTCCATTCCCTTTTCTCTAACAACATCCTTAGCTTATTTCTCCTTTTTCTTGCTTGATTGAAAGAACTTCTTATATTGCTTCTGCACCTAGAAACTTACCTTACTATTGGCTTCTGTACACTTACAATTTGCTTCTTCTAAAAACCACTCTTTACCTTACTATAGGACAACCAACCCGATCCTAAAATCACATCGAACTCTTCTAGCTCGAAGGGTGTCAGATCAACTGCAGCTACGTCCAACTTCTAAACGCTTGATTTCTTGGTTCTTTTGAAAGTTTTACCTCTAGTTGAGCTGGATGTTGGCCCTTGGGATGTAGTATCTTGAATAATTGTTCTACAACTCCTTGCAATATGCCCACTCTTTCCACAATTGTGACACATAACTCCAGGATTTCCGGGTTGCATTCCGAAGCATGATGACCCTTATAACCATATTTGAAACATTGTACATTCTTTTTACACAACTGCTATGTCTCCTGACACAGGACTTGCAGTCCACTGCACACTTGACTGACTGAGTTGGAGTGGAAGCAACTGAGGTAGCACCAGACCTAGCCTGAGAGAAACTCTGTCTCCGGAATCTCTTACTACTACTTCAGCCAAACTGATTCTGTAATTCTTGTCTAGATTCTTCTTGATCTGCCTTGTCCCTAACACCACCAGACTTCCTTTTCTTATCATCCCCTTCCTTAGCAGCCAACTTTTGGTCACCTCCTATTACCAGGGCGTCCTGAACCATAGAGGAGTATGTCTTGAGTTGCAATGCCACAACTCCTCTGCGAATCTCAGGCTTCAACCCTTGTTGAAACCTCCTTGCCTTCTGACTCTCCGTACTTACATACTCAGGAACTAATCGGGCCAATTCTTTCAACTTGGCCTCATATTCCAACACATTTTTTTCACAATGTTTCAGTTCTAGAAACTCAATTTTCATTTGACTCCGCACACAATCTGGGAAATACCTTTCCAAAAACAACTCAGTAAACCTAGCCCATGAAACAAGGCCTTCTCCTTCTAACGCTCTGGTTGACTCCCACCAATAATTCGCTCCATTTTTCAAGAAATAGCTTGCATAATCGGTCTTAAGATTATCACTTACTTGAACGAGGTTGAAAACTTCCTCCATTTCTTTTAACCATGCTCCAAAAGCTACTGGATTAGGTTCACCCTTAAACTCAGAAGGGTTAACATTATGAAAAGATTTGAAATAAACATTTGGGTTCACTCCTTGTTGTTGCTGCTGCAATAGTAGTTACCGCTGCTGAACCTGTTAGATTAACTGCAACTGTTGCTGCTACTGCTGGCGCAACAAATCTAGAATTTCATTTATAATTAGACCCTCCGCAAAACTACTACTATTTTCTTTAGACTGGGTAGCTTTCTTGGGTGGCATTTTCCTGGAATATATAAATGAGTTTATTCAAAACATAACAAAATGTTTAACAAAATATCACCGTTTAAACGGTGCACCTGTATCAGGAAAATGTTGCCCAATAAAATACCCATGTCCTTAATATCGGGTTCCATTTATAAAAGAAATCTAGATTAATAGCACTAGCAATCATAACAACAATGACAATAGCAGAATCAATAACAATTCAGGAAAACTAAAATACAAGGAAACTAAGCATTGTCGCACGACTCCTCAATACAACAACAACTGACCAACTTATCGTCACTGCTCTATTACCATATTAACACCAATCTGATATACTACGAGACTTATCAGGCTATATCAACCACCAATTACATAGAACAAGCTGGTAAATTAGGTCAACTTAAGGAACGCTAAACTCTTCCAGGCACCCTAGTCCAAATTTCAGTCAACCTTTTCTCCAGGGATGATTTCTTATCACCCTCAAGTGATTCATCAATCACTAAATTACCTTTCCCGAGGCTATAACTCCATCCTTAGCTCCTGAACTCTCACGGTTACCATTACTCTTAAATAACACCCTGATATAAGGCTTTCCTTCTTCCTGACAGTTACTCTGACTTGCTTTTAATAACGAGGACCATCCAATCGCAGAAATTCATTATCATAGAATATCAAAGGAAATTTTAAACTCAAGGGAATCAAATAAGAAGAAACAGTGAAGATGATGTAGGTATGACTGAGAGCAACCATACAAGTACATAAGATGGCCAGTCTTAGTACCGCATAGCTCACAACACATATTTCGGTGGCATCCCACCAGACTCTTTTTGTCACACAGACAAATGGTCAACTCATATGCATTATTTGCCCCAATCAACAGATAGAATCTCTGAGAAAAGAAACAATATTAAAAAGAAAATTCACAAATAGGAAGGGGTGAATCTGATTTGTAATGAGATAAACAGAACCCTAAGTAGCTTACTTCGGGTTCACAACTTTCTCACAGGAAAAATAAGCAACTTATGGAATAGGAAACAATTACTCTGGAGATAAAATACATTTCTAGAAATAAATAGAAGGGTTCAAAGATACCACCTCATGTTCTGATCCATATTCACTATAAAACTTGGTTGTCATAGCAGCCCCTGACTATTATCATGCTATCTGAACTCACCAAGGTCACACAATCAGTTCAGTAACATTCCTTAACATAGAAAATGCGATATATGGGAATAACGCTGGTGTCCCCTCAGCTGACACATCAAGGGTCTGCTCAAACACTGAACCCTCGCGATCAAACTCGTTTTCTCATGAGAAAAACTAGGAACCTCTATCGAATATTACCAATGAAACATAAACGAAGGAAACGTACTCTAGGTTAGGGCAGTTTCATCCAGTCCTCCATAAACGTCAGGGTTACGCCTCCGGAACCTTTGACTGAACTTCTAAACTCGCTCATCTGATTGAGTTGCTGACTCACATCTATATATAAACCTTCCTATACTCTTTGACTCTACTCCTCACCTAAATCAGGGATTCAAACCTGTAGCTCTGATACCAACTGTGACGGCCTCAACCCCGGGGTCAAGAGTTGACGTCATCAAAACAACCATAAGATAAACAATTCAATAATATAATATAACTACGACCCCTTTACCAAGATCTTTTCCAGGTTTAAGTATGATTTAGGTTACAACTATTACAACACCAACTTACACAAGCCATTCTGACACAACTAACTTAATACAGCAACTCAATAGACCATCTTTGGTCCAACACAACTACCTTAGAGGAGCCTGACGTGAAAGAAACTGGAACTCTGCCCTGACTATCGCGGAAGAATCTCCTAGGCATCTACAATACATATATAAAACATTCTGCAAGGGTGAGTAATCAATTGTTCAACAGTACCACTATATGAATAACAAGTAAAACGATTTAAAGTAAAGCAGTTATAGGAACAGAATTCATAACTTGTTAGAAACATGTAAAACATGTATAAACTAGATATCACAACTGGCATGCTCTGTAAAAACAAAATCAGCTATCGTGTGCTGTGCATAAATACGAGAGTTCAATTTTAGCATGCTATTTTCATTTTCAAACCTTCCGTTCCATTACAGGAACCATAAAACCATTTATCCCGTTACAGGAACCCAAAACCATTTGTTCCGTTACTGGAACCTCAATCACTTGTTCCATTACTGGAACCACAAAATCATCTGTTCCGTTACGGGAACCACTAAATCACAATCAGATATGTATTGGATATTATCTAGGGACGGCTGATCAGGCCTCCACACAAATTATCTAGGATAGTTGGTCGGGCTAACACAAAATGTCTAGGAAAGCTGATCGGGCTTTCACACAAAATCACCGAATCCGCAGAGACTAGCTAGGTCTCTGATTAACTATGCTGGACTAATCGGTTATGTAATGCGCGCAACCAAATTAGCCATTTACGCAACATTATCCAATATCTGATTCATTTTTTTATCTATCTCTTGTTAAAATCAATTCTGTCATAGCACACTATTCAAAACTTCTTTTCCATTTTTAATCACACTTTAGAGATAGGTATTTTCAGAAGTTACTTTTCCCCAAAAACACATATTTAACAACATTTTCAAACACAGGGACGTAACTTAAAATATTTTTATTCCTGTTCAAAAATAAAACAATATTTCATTCATATATACTGAACCATAAAAGAATGGTCAGGGGTACTTGCCTTGCAGAGCTTTACGATTATCACTCACTGATTTTTGATAGACTTGGATGTTTGGGCTTTATCACTTAGTTAGCAGACTATCCTGGATCCGACCTCAACGCTCAGGTCCTTCGCTTGGAACCTTGTTGCGCTTGTCGACTAATCACCAGGTTATCCTAGCTCGATATCAATTCTTGAGTCCTTCGACTAGAACCTACAGAGCCGAAATACCCTACGTTAGACGTCTAGGTATGCTTGACAGATCCTCGCTAAACAATTTACCCAACGATAACGATTCCCGACTCGTGCTTATTCATATTGTAATAACACACACAACAATTAGGGTTCACGTTCTAAGAAATAGGTTCAGTGTTTATTTCCATAAAATACGTATACTAGTTATTTTACGAAATTAGGGTTATTGGTTTTGGAAAAACAATTTACCACTATATACATTCAGGTTCCACACAAAATATATGCATATACTTATTTATACTCACTCGACGTTCCGATAATTACAGGGTATGTCCCGAATTTTCGAATTTAATTTCCAAAAATTCGGGCAGCACCTCCTCTATTTATCGGCCTACCCGTCGACCAACTCAACGTCAAATCAACAACAAATAACCCACAATTAGTCCAAATACAATTCTCAACCTCCGATTCAACCCAAACATAACAATCATAACTCCACACATTTCCAAATTTCAACTTAATTACAATTATTAATTATTATTCGTATTTTACATTTATTTATTTTAAAATATTAGGACTCAAAACCGTGTCATCACAGTCCACCATCGGCTCGCCGAGGCTCATCGCCGATGGCGGTAAAATTCGCCGGTACCTGATTAATTCGGGTTTCCAACGCGGATTCCACCGATTAAATTCTGAATGATAAGGAAATCCGATTAATCACAGAAATTTATTTGAATATCTCAGATAATTAATAATTTGAAATACGCAAAGCAGCAGTTCAAATTTCTCATACATCACAGAATTAATTCATAAAAGACACAGCAATAACACACCCTCGATTGAAATACACATATATTAACAGCCAAAACTGAACCAAGTAACAGGTTTCAGAACAAGCCAGCCGGAATAAAAGTGAGATGGCGACCTGAAAGTGGCCGGAAACGGAACACCGGCAGTGACGAATCAGCGGAAACACGGGCGACGGCCCAAGATAACGCAGTATAACAGAGAACACTCAAACACAGGGAAAGAGGTGAGAGCGCAAGGGGAAAAATAATTGATTGAGAGAAAAATGTCGAGAGATCGAGATTAACTCGAGAGAGACGAGAGGATTGAGTCTGTGCGTGTGTTTTTTTTGTTTTTGTTTTTTTTAACGCTCTCTGCAGATGACACGTAACAAAGAGGCTATAGAAATTGCACGCGTGTCTAATTATTGACACATAACCCATTACTGATTGCAAGCCTAAATTTGTATCGCATTTAATCTTTTAAAGGTACAACATTGTGAAGAATTATTAATCCAGATAATTCCAAAATAATATTAAAATTCCTAGAATATTCTAAAACTAATAAAATAGAATTTCCATAAATTTTTAAATCATTTTTGAGTCGCGCTACATACCCACAATTCACAATTAACGAACCGAGTTACACTTAAAACAAATTCAAAAAATTACGAAAATAGTCTTAAAATATTATAAATATCCCGAAGTTAATAAAAACATAAATTTTGTAATTTTAAAATAATTTATGAAATGCAGTTTATACCCGCTTTTATCAATTAAACGAATCGACGCGCGGGTGAAATTAATCCCAAAAATTTCCAAAATAATTTTAAAATTCTCAGAATATTCCAAATTAAATAAATATAAGTTTCATAATTTTTAAAGAATTCTGGAATTGAATACGGATTTTACAAATAAATGCAATCAGAAAATCATACAAGGTTAAATAATTGATGAAATATTGATTTCTAAATTTTATAAAATCACAAAAATAATTATTGTAATTATAAAACCATGAAAATAATTTTAGAGACAATCCAAGTATTTATGCAGATAAATTTGCAATAAATCCACTTTTAAAAGTGAAAACAATTCAGTACTACTCAATCATTAATTACACGAATGACCCTATGCATCATAAATCACACATAAACAATAATAGAGCAACACATAGCAGTCAAAACCAATACACATATTTATTTAATTAAATATTTAATAATAACACCTTTAAATAATATAAAAGTATACAGTTACACTTGAGATATCTGAAAATTCTCTTAATAGCTATTAAGTGAGATTCTATAGGATCAGCATGAAATCTAGCATAAATACAAGTAGCAAACATTATATCTGGCCTACTAGCTTTTACGTACAAAAGTGAGCCAACCATGCCTCTATAACTTGAAATATCCACAGACTTTCAGTAGTGTTTAATTCAAGTTTAGTAGCTGTGGTCATGGGAGTTTTTGCAGATGTTCAATCCATTAGTTCAAACTTCATTAAAAGATCATAAATATATTTGGTTTGACTAATGAATATTCCATCACCAACTTTCTTAACTTGTAAACCAAGAAAGTAAGTTAGTTCTCCCATCATGCTCATTTCATACTTACTTTGCATTAATTTGGAAAACTTTTTGCAAAGTTTTTATCTGTAGAGCCAAATATAATATCATCCACATATATTTGAACAAGTATGATAGAGCCATTAATATTTCTAAAGAATAAATTTTTGTCAACGGTACCTCTTGTGAAGTGATTTTCTAAGAGAAACTTTGACAAAGTATCATACAAGGCTCTAGGTGCTTGCTTCAATCCATAAAGTGCTTTCAGAAGATAGTAGACAAATTCTGGAAAATTTAGATCTTCAAAACTAGGAGGCTGACTGACATAGACTTCCTCCTCCAAATATCCATTTAGAAAGGCACTTTTGACATCCATTTGATAGACTTTGAAATTAGCATATGCTACATAGGATAGGAAAATTCTGATGGCTTCAAGTCTTGTAACAAGAGAAAAAGTTTCATCAAAATCTATTTCTTCTTGTTGACAATAGCCATTAGCAACCAATCTAGCTTTGTTCCTGATGACTATGCCATTTTCATCCATCTTATTTCTGAATACCCACTTGGTGTCAATTGGATTCTTTCCTTTAGGCTTGGGTACCAGCTTCCATACCTTGTTCCTCTCAAATTGGTTTAGCTCCTCTTGTGTAGCTAAAACCTAATTAGGATCCAACAGAGCTTCTTCTACCTTTTTAAGCTCTTCCTTAAATAGAAAGCTGCTATATAGACATTCCTCTTGCATTGTTTTCCTTGTTTGCACTCTTGAGGATACATCACCAATGATCAGTTCAAATGGGTGATCTCTAGTCCATTTTCTCTATTGAGGTAGATTAGCTCTAGATGAAGAGGCCTCATTGTTGTCTTGATGTGTGACTGAGATTTGATTAGAAGAAACTCCCCCTGAGTTTGTGTATTTTTTTTTGAATAGGGAGTTCTTTCTGTAAGTGCTCTGTTTTGACTCTCAGCTTCTCTCATTGTTCTGACGGATGATGTTCTTTGTATCCCGACGGATGAAGCTGATTGTCTTCCGACAGATAATGTAATTTGTACTCGACTGATGCTGAATTTTGTGCATCATGGGAGATAGTCTTTTCTGTATTATCCTTAGCCACTATCTCTTGATCACTATTATCATCACTGTCATCACAACCTATCTCAACATTTTCAAATATGAGCCTACCATGGAAACCTTCATCTTTTAGTCCTTCAATCTTTTTATCATCAAACACAACATGTACAGATTCCATGAAAATGTTTGTTCTAAGATTGTAGACTTTGAATGCTTTTCCAACAGCATATCCAACAAAAATTCCTTCATCTGCTTTAGCATCAAACTTTCCATGATGTTCAGTTTGATTCCTTAGAATGTAGCTTTTGCATCCAAAGACATGATGAAAATTTAGAGTTGGCTTCCTATTCTTGAACAATTGGTAGGGTGTCATGCATTTTTCTTGATTGACCAAGGAAATATTTTGAGTGTAGCATGCAGTATTCACAGCTTCAGCCCAAAAAGATGTTGGTAGCTTTGACTCTTCTAGAATTGTCCTTGCAGCTTCAATAAGAGATCTGTTTTTCCTTTCCACCACTCCATTTTGTTGTGGAGTTCTAGCTGCAGAAAACTCATCTATGATCCCATTCTCTTCACAAAATGACCTCATTACAGAATTATTGAACTCAGTTCCATTGTCACTCATGATTCTTTTAACTTTGAAATCAGGATGATTGTTGACTTTCCTTATGTGATTGATGATAATTTCACTAGCTTCATCTTTGGATTTTAGAAAATATGTCCAAGAGAACTTTGAGAAATCATCTAAAATTACTAGGCAATATCTTTTCCTTGAGATGGACAATACATTGACTGGTCCAAACAGATCCATGTGCAATAGTTGCAAAGGTTCTTCAATTGTTGATTCAAGCTTCCTTTTGAATGATGCTTTGATCTGCTTTCCTTTCTGGCATGCATCGCACAATCCATCCTTTGAAAACTTCACTTGAGGAATACCTCTAACCAATTCTTTCTTGACTAGCTCATTCATGGTCTTGAAGTTTAGATGGGACAACTTCTTGTGCCATAGCCAACTTTCATCTTGACTTCCTTTACTGAGAAAACAAGTTACATATTCTGCATATGTTGAGTTGAAGTCAGCTAGACACACATTGCCTTTTCTCACTCCAGTGAGAACCACTTTGTTGTTTTTCTTGTTAGTCACAACACAAGCTTCTGCATTAAAAGTAATTGAGTTGCCCCTATCACAAAGATGGCTGATACTCAATAGATTGTGCTTGAGACCATCCGCTAGGGCAACTTCCTCAATGATGACATTATCCTTTGAAATCAAGCCATATCCCACAGTATAACCCTTGCTGTCATCTCCAAAAGTAATACTTAGGCCAGCTCTTTCCTTGAACTTAGTGAGCAAGGTAGAATCTCCAGTCATGTGCCTTGAGCAACCACTATCCAGATACCAAAAAATCTTTATGTTTCCCTGCATACATCAAAATCAAATCAAGTTAATTTTGGTACCCAAGTTTCCTTGGGTCCTGCCTTGTTAGCCTTTTTCTTTCGTTTCTTAGGTTTGACCTCATTTGACTTGGGTAGACAAAGATGATTATGTGTCTATGTCTGGTTTGTGTTTTGTCTAAATATAAGTTATGTTAGCTGGAATGGTTCACAGCAAGAACATTGATGATTCTATAATGGAAGCCGAATATATTGATACTTTTAAAACAACCAAGGAGACTGTTTAGGCATGTCCTTAGGCGATATCACCTTATTAATGAGATTAATGATCAAGGAGATATAAATGTAAAGTGCCTAGTAATGATAGTGTTGCAGACCCACTGACTAAGGCTTTATCGCAGCAGAAGCACGATGGTCATACCAGTTCCATGAGTATTAGATATATGGGTGATTGGCTCTAGTGCAAGTGGGAGATTGTTAGTTTTTGTTCCCTAGAGACAACACTATGATGTTTTAGTTTAAGACATTAGGATTATTAATATTTATGTTCTATCGATTATTCCCTTTATAATTTATTATTTCTTAATCTACCGCGATATTAATGTTAGATTAATAAATGTCCTAGGAATATGATATGCAATTCTATATCTCTAAGTACGTGACTTAGAAATGAGATTATGAGAATAGTATCAATATTCCTAAAGGTCCCTAGTCGAGTATTATTATTAAGGGACAATAATAATGCATTAAGAGTGGTGTGTTTGTTGACTGATGATCACATCTCATTAATCATATGTATAGTCATACTAAAGTCAAAAACACAGGCAGATGTATATGTACATGGTGCTGGACAGACCCAATGTAAGATTCTACATATCTGTTGTGTCATAAGTAATTCTCACAATGATAATGATGTAATGGTCCTTAGACCTGATGTCATTATATTTCAATACGAGAATGAATACACATTGATTTCATTTAAATTATCCTTGACCGGGTAATGATAAAAGTGGGCATTGGGTATATTATGAATCGTATGAGAAATATGAATGATCTAGATGGGATTTAACCCTCCTATTTTAGGAGTGATATTATTGGCCTCTTGTGTGAACTATGAAATGCGTGGCCACTCTCAAATGTTGATTTGATATGATAGTCTACTCATTGATCAAGGAAACTTGGATTAAACTATGATGAGGATGACACATTACATGCCTCTAGTTTAATCTATAATATTTGGTTAAAGGGATTTTATTACATTGTACATTATTCACGAAAGGTTTAATCGATCATCGGTTCAATTATTATTACTTGGGTAGCAATGATGTATTACTAGATGCCGCTCATTGTTTACGATTTTAAATTAGATTTAAAATTCGTTGCCAACGTAATAATAAGCTATAAGGTCACACACTAAGAATGCTTGAAGGATTATTTAATTTAAATTGGATTTAAAATATATTAAAATAATTCAAATTATTATAATATTAATTAAGTATGACTTAATTAATTAGATATATATTGATATTCAAATTTACTAATATTAATTATGAAATTCATTTGTTAAATAATTAAGTATGACTTAAGTATTATACAAATAGGAATTTCGAATTAATAATAACTCCTAATTAGTTAAGAGTTATAATTCTTATTATACTCTCTATATAATATCTCTTGTGTGGCTGATTTTGTATGCAAGACTTTTACTAAAACCCTAGCCACCAAGAGAGAAGATGGAGAGAGTAAGAAGAAACGAGTTTGTGCTAGTACACATTTATTCCTCGATTTCAAGCATTCGTGTGGATACCGATAGATCGTAGATCGCGAGGGCGGGATGCGTGGTGATTGAACAAGCTTTGGATCTCCGTTAGTCAACCAATTTGTAAAGTTTCTTAAGGTAAATAATCTGATCTATGAACTAAATATCTATTTTAAGTATGAATCCTGCGGTGGGTTTTGAAAATTTTGATTTTTCACGTTTTTAATTACTGTTTCCGTTGTGTTTATGTGCTTGAAACCCAACAGGCATAACATTGACATGCATTGTAGGCATGATGGGAAATGAAAGAGGTGCAGGCATAGGAGTAGGCATAGCAAGTTTGTAATTAACAGACAAATGATTAACACTACCACACTTAACACAGATTTTTCTAGGTGCATATTTATCAGGTGTGTAGTTGTTATGTTTGTTAATTCCTACTTTCCCATTTCTATTGTTTTTCCTTTTTGACTCTGCCTTCACTTCAATTTTCTCCAGTATGTCATTCAATTGCTTAATAGACAGATGATCTACATTAACTCTTTTGTTCTGATTTACTTGACTTGTTTCTCCTGGAACAAAGTTCTTAGAAACTAATCCATATTTTTCATTCAACTTAGCTAGCTTAGCTTTGCCAACTGGTTTTCTCACACTCAACGAATGTGGCTCATTGTCTTTTGACGGATAATCCTTTTGATTATTCGACGGATAATTTTCATCATCCATCGAGTCCACATCCGTCGAGAGTCCTTCAACCAGATTAGATCTAGCTTTTCCTTGTTCTATTTCCAAGCTGCATCACAGAAAGATTCTATTCCTTGAACTTTAGTAATTTGAGCATGGACATCTCTAGATGATTTTTATGCCCTAATTACTTCCTGTTCTCATTCAAGTTAATTTCTTAAAATCTCCTCTTTCTTTAAGGATTCAGTTAGTACATCCTTAGCAATCTTGTATTCTATTTTCAATTTTTCAAACTCAACAAATTGGGTCTCTAGCACATTGCTTCTCTCACTTAAAAACACATTATTCTCTTTGATTTTATTGTTTTCTTTAATGAGAGACTTGAGTGTAACACACAGGTGATATGACTCAGTAGACATGTCATTTATGGCATCATTACACTCATTTTTAGATAAATGAGCTAGGTTAGTAGTGATTACCTGATTGCTTGATGAACATGTCTCTGTTTCATATGATTTGGCCATAAGTGCTTGATTGATATAGCTTGTATCTTCATCCTCTTCCAATCCATCTGCAGCCCATTCATTTTCTTGTGTAATGAAAGCCCTTTCCTTTTGCTTAAGCAACTCAAAGTATTTCTGCTTATAATCAACAGGCTCAAACTTCTTTTTACGAGAATCAGGCTTTCTGCCCTCACCAGTAAAAAGACCTTCCAAGCCACACTTGAAATATTTGAACTTAGACTTATCAACCATGTTTATGTTTGACTTGGCTGCTCCAAAATTCTTCTTGAATTTGAGCTTGACAAATCTCCTGGATAGAAAAGCAAGATGCTCATCTATGTCATTTATGTCATCTTAACTCAGATGGTCTTCATGTTCAACTAGCTAGCCCATTTCCCTTGTCTTCACAAACTCTAGGGTTTGGTGCAGAATCAACAGCTTCAACCTTTATATCCTTCCCTTTTTCTTGCTCAACAACTAATGCAATAGATCCTCCTTTCTTTCTTTCCTTCTCCATCTTCTCATCTTGCTCTATTTCAAGCTCATAGGTTTTTAGGCTACCATACAATCTATCCAAGGTGACTTTCTTGTAATCTTGAGAATTTCTCAATGAGACTGTCATAGGTTTCCATTCCTTTGGCAGAGATTTAAGGAATTTGAGGTTTGAGTCTTTTGTTTGATAGACCCTTCCATGCAATTTTAGAGCATTCAGTAGTTTTTGGAATCTACTGAAAATGTCAGTAAGTGACTCACTTTCTTCACTGTAGAAATGCTCATATTGCTGAATTAAGAGTTACATCTTTGTTATGGATTAAAAACTAATATATATAATTGATGTATTTAGTGCTAAGGAACGTGAGCTCCAAGGCTCGATTTGACTGCTCTTGTGTTTCGTGACCCAATCTGCCTTAACAAGATGCCTACGTACCATGCTGATTGTCAAGGATCAAGTCAAAAAGTGTAGTTCTGATTTGTGGGGTGAGGCCCCTTATATAGATGTGGGGGTCCTTGAATTGGACTTGGTGTAGGAGACTTGGTGGTCAAGCCTCTGAATTAGGACAGACTTAGGAGTCCTAGGAAGTAGGAAGTTGATTCCTTATCCCATGAGGTTCCTTGGAGGCCAATCTACAAGGATTAATATCCCCATTAGGACTTATCTTGATAGCTGTTTTTCTCCCTTATTTATTAATTACGAAATTAATAAATAATCAGGGCTTTGGGCCTTCTTTGTTCCATCAGGCCTGATCTGGTCCATCAGGCCTGATCAACGTGTAAACCTTTCTGGTCTGAATATCATACATCTTCTTATTGGGTCTAGCAGCCCACACCTTGTACAATCAATGCAATATTTAATTATATAATCAAGATTTATTTATCCCTATCATTTGCCCCCCAACTTTTGGGAAACATTGATTAGGTTACGCAGAAGTTAAGTCTATTCATTCCTTTACAGGGTTTTGTTTTTGCGTAATGTGTGGAGCGATCTACACGTTTACAATGATTGTTCCTTTTATTCAGGAATTATCTTAATTTCCAGGAATTTTCCCCTTAATTCCGGGATTTTTCCCTAATTTTCTGGATTTTTCCCTTAATTTCTGGGATTTATCCTTAATTTCTGGCATTTATCCATATTTTTCTGGATTTTTCCCTTAATTTCTGGGATTTATCCTTATTTTTCTGGATTTTTCCCTTAATTTCTGGGATTTATCCTTATTTTTCTGGATTTTTCCCTTAATTTCTGAAAATATTTCAAAAATATTTTAGGGAATTTCCTCAACTTCTATGATTTTTCAGGAATTTTTCTTTCTTTTTCTTCCCTCTTTTTTCTTTTTTCTTTCTTTTCTCTCCTTTTTTTTAATATAAATTTTGACCAGGAATCCCATTCGACCAGGATCCTGGTCGAATTAACCTTCATTCAGCCCTGGTCGAAGGCTTTTCGAGGAGGATGCATTCGATCAGGAATCCTGGTCGAAATTCGGCCAGGATTTTTCCCTCTTTTTTTGTCGACTAGGAATTTTTGGACTAGGATTTTCATCCCTTTCGGTCAGGATTCTTGTTTTTCTGACCGAATTAACCATCTTTCGTTGCCCAGGTCGATGAAAATTCGGGTAGGGCTCGTTCGACCAGGATTTTCTCTTGATTTCTAGTCGAATGAGTCTAAATTCTGGTCGAATTAAGCTTATTTTTCAGCCTTGATCGACAAAACTTTGACCTCAGGAGCTTCGATCAGGATTCCTTCGTGTTTCTGTGTCGAATGGATATTCTTTCTGATCGAATTAAGGCTGTTTTTTAGCCTTGATCGACAGGGTTTCGACCTCAATCCATTCGACCAGGATTTATTTATGTTTTCTGGTCGAATGGGTCAGGAATATTTACATAATGATTTTTTGCATATACTTTAGATTTGGGCCCTTAAATCTGGGCTAAATTTTCTTGGGCCAACCTTTTTAATGGGTTTTTCTTTTTCACCCCTAAAATCACTTGGGCCTAACACAGAGGCCTTTTACCTGGGCTTTTTAAATACTTGGGCCCTTAACTGGGCTTGACTTTTTTAAGGTTTTTCTAGAATTGGGCCTCATTTCTGAGCCCAAATTCCAAACTCTTCTAGGATTCTTCCAGATTCTTCCAGAATCTCCTAAAAACTTAAGTTTTTCTTTTGTTTTTTACTGGAATTCTCTGGATAATTCCAGAACCTTCTAGTTTTTGGGCCCAAATGGGCTTTTTAAGGCCCATTATCCCCCTTCCTTGGCTATATAAAGGTGGGGTGAGAGTTTGATTTCTCCACACGTCTCATTTCACCTCTCTACTCATTGCATAACTTCTCCTCATCCTTCCCCCAGCTTTCTAACCTTTCCTCTCTCAAATCCCCTCCCTTAGTTTTCCAACTTTAGGCTTTTTCCAGCTTACTAATGGCTGACAAGAGTTCCGAGAGGGCGGCAAAGATAGCCTCGGCTTCAAAATGAGGTAAGGATATCGAGATCCGTTCTTCGTATATGTCTTTAATCGATATGATTAATACTAGGGGGGATGATTATCCCTCTACTGCACATCTCGATTCTTTTAATCATTGTAATACTTGGCACAACATAGATTTCGATAAACTGAATGCACGTTATAACGTCCTTCCTCCTCTTAGATTAGTTCCAGTCTCTGGTAGTGACCGTACTTGTCACTGGAGACCCGACACTCTCTTTATTTACACTGATGCCCTTAATGCTGGGCTTAGGTTTCTTTTCCACCCTTTTATTCCTCATCTTTTAGCTGATTTACAAATCAACCCGTGTCAGCTTCCTCCAAACGCTTGGAGGAACATTTTATGTTTTATGGTCTGCTGCCTTAGGGAGGGCTTTCCCCTTTCTGTAGCTGTTTTTAGGAAGGTCTTTCAGTGCTATAATAGCTCTTCCAGTATTTGTGGTTGGGTCTATGTCAAGCAAAGGCCCAAAAGTAAACATATTTTTAACAGCGCCTTCATTCCTGATAACAACCAAAATTGGAGGAATAGTTTCGTTGGGTTACGTTGGGAGAATGGTGACTGGGGCACACTCTTCCGATCTTCCTTCGGGAAGGTCAGTGATGGTAGCCTCAAATCCATTCACTTAACTCCTGAGGAAACTATTATTTATAATGGGCTTACTCAGGACGACGACACTGCTACCAGCTGGACTCTCTTAGAGGAGTTCTCCCTCATTCACGTGGGACTATCCTTTGTTTCTCAACAGGGTATTTTTCTTCCCTTCTCAACTTTATTTCATTTCATGCATTATTAACATCACTTATTTTGTTTTATGCCTCGTTTTGCAGCTGCTAAGGAGATTAACGAGGACAACGTTCCTCCTGTTGAAGAGACTGCTAGAATGAAGAAAGCTTGGCTCGCAGGCCTAGACACCCGAGGAAAGGCGACAGAGCCTATCTTCTTGAGAAAGCACAAGGAGCCTATGGGGGAGGCTTCAACTGAAGGAGCTGAGGGCCATAGTGCTCCTATCACTTGTGTTGCCCCTGCTGCTGCTGCTATAGGCGCCTTCCAACCTCTCTGGGGATTCCGTCGAGGGAATACCGTGGTTGGTTCCATGAAGCATGCTTGGGATTGGTCCTACCATAGCGTGACTCCCAAGGATTTTACTGACGTGGTGGCCACCCCTGACCTTGAGAGGATTAAGCTCATGGGAGCTCAGTCTCTGGCTTCGGTATGCCTCTTCTTTTTTGAACTTATCTTTCTTTCTTGTAGCATTCTCTTGCCTTATACTTTGTTGATTGCTTTGTTTCAGTCTAACGCCTATTTTCAAGGCGCTGTGAGGCAAGCCGAGTCATGGAAGTGGGCTTCCGATAAGGCCGATAATGCCCTCAGGAGGCAACAGAAGAAGTATGCTACTCTGGAGAAGAAGTTCAAACGCAAGGAGGAGGAACTCGGGGAGTCTAACGCCGAGCTGGTGGTACTTCGGGCGGCGAAGGACAAAGCTATAGATAACTACCTGGACTCGGAGGAGTTTGCCCAGTCCATGAGGATTAGGGATGACTCATTCTTTCCCGGGTTTTTTAGGACTGGTTGGGACACGGCCCTTGGGACCGTGAACGAGGCTTGTCCTGATATTAACCCGGCGGATTATGTCTGCCCTGATGACGAGGCTTTGCTGCAGAGGTTTCGTACCCGAGTAGTTGTCTCGGATCATGTTCCTCAGGATCCGCTCCTTCCTCCTCTCGAGTCTTCTTCCAGGCCTGCTGAGGACAATAGCTCTTCCTCCTCCTCCGAGACGACAGAGACATCTAGCGAGAGCGAGGGGGATGATGATATGGATGCCGAGGGCACCTCAGCTCCTTAGAGCTTCTTTCAGCCCTGCGTGGCTTGTTTTCTTTATCTTATTTTTGAGACTTTATTTATCGAACTCTTGTAATATTTATCCGACTTATTTATCACATTTATATGTTTGCATTCCATGCATTTGGTTTTACTTGTCTGGGCATAGACGTTTAAACATATTTTGAAAACCATGAATTTCCATAAATTGTCTGGGATTTGTCCCTTACACAAGTCTTAATAAACTTCAAAATAAAACTAGAGCATATAAATTCTAAGCAAGCAAAGCTTCAAGGTGCTTTTCAACCTACTCGCCATCTTGACAAGTGAGAATCGTATCCAATTGCCCTACATATAGTAAACCTTCAGGTTTTGTGCATGCCAAGTTCTCGGGACTTCAAAACCATCCATAGTCTCTAGCTTGTAGGTTCCTCTACCTTGAACACTCTTGACTCTGTATGGCCCTTCCCAATTCGGGGCAAGCTTCCCTTTCTGTCCTACACCAGATGCTTCTATCTTCCTCAAGACTAGATCACCTTGTTTGAAAAACCTTTCTTTAACCCTTAGGTTATAGTAAAATGAAGCCTTCTTCTGATACTCTACTATCTTTGTATGTGCCCCATCTCGCACTTCGTCGATTAAGTCCAGAGCCAACCTTTGTCCTTCCTCATTTTCCTCAGCATTGAAAGCCTAAATCCTTGGAGAGGAATGTGATATCTCCACGGGAACTACTGCTTCTGGCCCATATGCCAACATAAAGGGAGTTGCTCCGGTCGTGACTCTACAGGTAGTCCTATAGGCCCATAATATTGGAAGTATCTCATCCACCCAATTATTTCTTGACTTCTCGATCCTCCTTTTTAGTCCATTCAGGATTATTCGATTTGCTACCTCAGCTTGCCCATTGGCTTGTGGGTGAGCCACAGAGGTGAACCGTAACTCAATCTCATTTTCTTCACAGTACTTCTTGAATTCCTCGTTGTTGAATTGTGTTCCATTATCGGTGACTAGGATACGGGGAATTCCATATCGGCACATAATATTTTCCCACAGGAATTGTGCAACCTGCTTAGTTGTGATCTTGGCCAAGGGTTTGGCTTCAATCCACTTGGTGAAATAATCAATGGCTACAATCATAAACTTTCTTTGTGCCGTGGCCATGGGGAAAGGCCCCAAAATATCCATTCCCCACATAGCAAAGGGAATGGGCGAGTTGATAGAGGTCAGCATCTCGGGAGGTTTTCTAACAACAGGTGCATGCTTCTGACAGCGATCACACTTCTTCACATATTCTTTGGCATCAACCATCATTTATAGCCAATAGAAGCCTAAACGGGTTATCTTATGAGCCAAGGCCCTGCCCCCCAAGTGTTGTCCACAAATACCTTCATGCACTTCTTCAAGAGCCAAGCGTGCCTCATCGGGCCTGAGACACCTTAAGTAATGAACCACGAAAGATCTTTTGTACAGAATCCCATCTATCAAAGAGTACCTTAGTGCCCGAACAGTTAACTTTCGTGCTTCAGTTGCATCGCTTGGCAACCAACCGGTTTGAATGTGAGCCTTAATGGGATCAATCCATGATGTCCCCAAGCCTATAGGAGCCACAAGCTTAACATCTATGCTTCGTGTCTTCAAAACACGTAAGTACACACTTCCTGAACTTTCCTCTATCTCGGATGAAGCAAACTTTGATAATGCATCTGCCTTACCATTTTCCTCCCTTAGAATGTGCTCAACATGGCATTCATTAAATTGGGTCATCACAGCCCTTACTAGGCGGACATACTTAGTCATCGTATCATCCCTTGCCTCAAATTCCCCCTTTACCTGGGATATGATCAGCTTCGAGTCTCCACGGACCTTTAAGTTTTTTACTCTAAGCTTTCCAGCTAGGCCAAGGCCAGCTATAAGGGCTTCATATTCTGCCTCATTGTTTGTGGTTGGGAAGTCTAGCTTCATAGCATACTCAATTAAGAACCCATCAGGGCTTTGTAAAACCAATCCTGCTCCACTGGAATTTGTTTTTGATGCTCCATTAAAATAGAGAACCCAATATCTTTTCTCCTTATCATCCTTCTCTTTGTCCCCATTATCGACTCCCTTGTCTTGAGGTATGGTATCTTTCTGCCCCCCGACTTCTTGGTTGGGTATGGTACATTCCACCACGAAGTCAGCTAGTGCCTGGGCTTTTATTGCCGTACGTGGCTTATACTTGAGATCGAACTCTCCCAGCTCTATTGCCCACTTAATCAATCTCCCACTTGCCTTGGGACTGTGAATGATATTTCTCAGGGGCTGATTTGTTAGCACCTCAATCTGATGAGCGTGAAAGTAAGGACGCAGCTTTCTCGAAGCCATTACCAAGGCTAGAGCAAATTTCTCAATAGTTGAATAATTTAACTCGGCACCATGCAGAATTTTGTTGACATAGTATACGGGTTTCTGGACTTTCAGTTCCTCCTTAACCAACATCGTGCTCAAGGCACTCTCTGAAACAGCTAAGTACAAGAATAAAACTTCATTCAAAGCTGGCTTGGACAACAACGGGGCCTGGGCCATATACTTCTTTAACTCTTCGAATGCCTTCTGGCTTTCCTCATTCCATACAAAGTCCTTGATGTTCTTTAGTGACTTGAAGAATGACAGGCACTTGTCTCCTGACTTGGAGATGAATCGTCCTAGCGCAACAACCCTTCCTGTGAGCTTCTGAACATCCTTGACGGTTTTTGGTGGTTCCATGTCTAGGATTGTCTTCATTTTGTCGGGGTTAGCCTCTATCCCCCTCTTGGAGACCATCAATCCCAAAAATTTTCCAGATCCTACTCTGAAAGCACATTTTGTAGGATTTAACATCATCTTGTGGTACCTCAGGACCTCAAAAGCTTCCCTCAAATGGGTTATATGATCAGTCCTTGCTAGACTCTTGACTAGCATGTCATCAACATAGACTTCCATAGTCTTACCAATAAGGTCCTTAAAAATTTTATTTACCAACCTTTGATAGGTGGCTCCTGCATTCTTAAGACCAAATGCCATAACAAGATAACAATAAACACTAAAGTCAGTGATGAATGATACCTTTGGAATGTCATCCTTATGCATCTTGATCTGATTGTATCCGCTAAATCCATCCATGAAACTCAGCATCTCATGCCCAGCAGTGGCATCAATCAAAGTATCAATCCTTGGCAACGGAAAACAGTCTTTAGGACATACATCATTTAGATCAGTGAAGTCTATACACATCCTCCACTTTCCATTAGCCTTCTTCACCATTACAGGGTTTGCTAACCATTCCGGAAATTGAATCTCCTCAATGAAACCAGCCTCTAAGAGCTTTTCTACTTCCTGTTTTATAGCCTCTTGTCTTTCCGGGGCAAAGTTTCTTTTCTTTTTTTTCACTGCCTTCCTGCTTGGATCCACATTTAGCTTGTGAGTAATCAGCTCCGGGTCTATGCCTGGCATATTAGCTGCTGACCATGCGAACACATCACTATTTTCTTGCAAAAATTTCACCAACTTCCCTCTAAGGGGCTCCCCTAATGTGGCTCCAATGAAGGTCATCCTCTCAGGATTCTCGCGGTCTAAAGGAATGGAAACCAAGTCTTCTGCCGGCTTTCCTCTCTTCTAATCATTTTCTCGGACATCCATATCTTCAATAGGAAGAACCTGCCCCCCGACTCCATCTGCCCTCAAAGAGGCCACGTAATGGCTTCTAGCCATTTTTTGATCTCCTCTCTCCTCTCCAATCCCATTCCGGGTGGGAAACTTCATAACTGAATGGTAGGAAGAAGGGACTGCCTTAAAGGCGTGTATCCCTGTCCTCCCCATGATAGCATTATAAGTTGAACTAGCCTTTACCACCACAAAGTCCAACATCTGCGTTGTCTGCCTTGGTTCCTGACCTATGGTGGTTGGCAACTTGATTATCCCTTCCACAGGACATTCCACTCCTGCAAATCCATATATCGGCATATCGGTTGGTGTCAACTGGGAGTCGTTATACCCCATCCTTAGAAAAGCGTCATGGAGCAAGATATCCACTGAAGCACCGTTATCCACAAGGACCCTCTTGACCGGGCTATTTCCTATTACCGGTGTTATGACCAGCGGGTCGTCATGAGGAAACTTTACACCCTTTAGGTCAGAATCGTCAAAAGCCAATGTTACTCATGTCCTAGCCCTCTTCGGGGCTTCTCCAACAATATGCATAACCTCTCTA
Source organism: Apium graveolens (assembly GCF_009905375.1). Lineage (NCBI taxonomy): Eukaryota > Viridiplantae > Streptophyta > Magnoliopsida > Apiales > Apiaceae > Apium > Apium graveolens. Next base: position 35,878,397 of record NC_133647.1, read on the forward strand.
GTATATGCCTTTTCTGGAATTTTTGGACAATCCAGCAGCAATTGGACCTCCAAAGATCGTGTTTATCACAGGCCCTCGAGGACTTGGCCCTCCATAAATTGTGTTTATAACTGGTCCTCTAGGCTGGGGGTTTCGCCCCTGATATTCTTGGTCTTTCCTTCGGTCATCGAAGTTCCTTCTCACGTTGTTGTTTCAATCCCCTCCTTCTCTAGTATATTTGTTCAATCTTCCTTTTCGAATCAGAAACTCAATTTCGTCTTTCAATTGCCTACACCCATCGGTGTCATGGCCAACATCTTTGTGAAATCGGCAATACTTGCTTTTATCTAGCTTGGCGGGATCAGCCTTCAAGGGCTTAGGCCAACGAATATCTCTATCTTTCTCGATCTCCATCAAAATCTGGCTTCTAGGAGCATTCAGCTTAGCGTATTCGGTGAACTTTTGCCCAGGTCCTCCCTTCTTGGGGGCTGAATCAGAGTTTTGTTCGGTTCTAGGATACTTGTCCTTAGCAATATACTCCAAATCAGTTTTCCGCTTCTTGCCTCCAGTGGGCTCATTACTTACTCGGTCTTCCTCATGCTCTCTTCAACTTTGATATATTTCACTGCCCTCTCCTGGAGCTGCAACATGCTTTTAGGGGGGCGTTTGGCCAGGGACATCTTAAAAAACTCATCCCTAGTTCCTTGTTGCAGCGCTATCATGGCTACCTTATCATCAAGGTCTGGGACTTTTAAAGCCTCCTTTGTGAAACGATTCAGGTAATCTCTCAAGGATTCCTTTGCCCCCTGTATAATGCTCATAAGAGATACAGAACTTTTCTCATGAACTCTTCCACTGATGAATTATTTAATAAAAGCCTGGCTTAATTCTCTGAACGACCCAATAGAGTTTGGGGGCAAGCGACTGTACCATCTTTGAGCCATACCCGATAGGGTTTGAGGGAAGGCTCGACACTTTATAGCATCATTCACGGGTTGCAACAGCAGTGCATTAGAGAATGTCCTAACATGATTAGCGGGATCTCCCGTGCCATTATAGGCTTTGATGGTTGGCATCTTAAACTTCCTTGAGATATGGGCATTCATTATCTCTTCAGTGAAGGGCGGAGTAGGATCATCAGGATCTTGCTTGGATCAGTTCTTGGGACAACAGCCCTTCTCCGTACCGGACCATCTAGGTCTATGACAGGAGGAGGATTTCTCCCCCTAGGAGGTATCTGGGGTGTGGTGGCCTGGTGCGCCTCCAAGTCGCGCCTCAGCCTTTGGATCTCAGCCTCATGAGTCCTGATCCTTTCCTGCACTTCTTGGGGATTCGCCCCTTGGGTGCTTTGAGGGCGTTGTCTTCCATCGGCCATCGGCTCTTTTCCAGGATGCCTCCTTCTTGGGGCCACTTCATCATCCGAAGATTCAGAGTCTCTCTCAGTATAAGGACCAGAAAATTCCCGATCCTCGGGGATAGGAGCCAAACCTCGTATATAGGGGGCGATTGCCCTCGTGCTTCACTTCGCCCAGCATGTCCACTTCCTCCAACCTCGGGGTAAAGGGGCATCCCATAAGGGGGGTTAGTAGTAACAATAGTTGAATATTTATACCCGACAGGTCGAGAAGTCACAGGTACATGTACTTGTTGAACTTGAGGATTCGTACCTTGAATAGTCGGGGGAGTAGTCCCTTGCGGCTGGGGTTGTGTTGCCCCTATTTGGGCTTCCCCTTAAGTAGATGCATAAGTTGAGTGGGGAGGAATCTCCACGGTTGACGAAATCACCTGGGTTGTCCCTGATGGTGTTCCTTCCTCCAGAGCTCTAATTGTTCTCCGTATTCTCGCCATGGTTGTTGTTGTGCTTTCCCACAGACGGCGCCAAATGTTATGGATTAAAAACTAATATATATAATTGCTGTATTTAGTACTAAGGAACGTGAGCTTCAAGGCTCGATTTGACTACTCTTGTGTTTCATGACTCAATATGCCTTCACAAGATGCCTACGTACCTTGCTGATTGCCAAGGATCAAGTCAAAAAACGTAGTTCTGATTTGTAGGGTGAGGCCCCTTATATAGATGTGGGGGTCCTTGAATTGGACTTGGTATAGGAGACTTGGTGGTTAAGCCTCTGAATTAGGATAGACTTAGGAGTCCTAGGAAGTAGAAAGCTGATTCCTTATCCCATGAGGTTCCTTGGAGGCCAATCTACAAGGATTTATATCCCCATTAGGACTTATCTTGATAGCTGTTTTTCTCCCTTATTTATTAATTACGAAATTAATAAATAATCAGGGCTTTGGGCCTTCTTTGTTCCATCAGGCCTGATCTAGTCCATCAGGCCTGATCAACGTGTTAACCTTTGTGGTCTGAATATCATACATCTTCTTATTGGGCCTAGCAGCCCACACCTTGTACAATCAATGCAATATTTAATTATATAATCAGGATTTATTTATCCCTATCAATCTTGTTCTCCCTTACTTGCTCAGTTCCATCACATATAACTTGGATTGTATCTCAAACATCCTTAGCATTCTTGCAGTTTATGATGTGGTCAAGCATGTCACTGTCTACACCATTAAACAAAATGTTCATGGCCTTTTTATCCTTTTGAACTTGTACTTTGTCTGGATCTAACCATTCTGCTTATGGCTTTGGGACTGATGCTTCATTTCCTGTAGCAGCTCTCATAGGGACATGTGGACCTTTTTCAATGCAGTCCACATATGCTTCATCTTGAGACAGAAGATGCAGGTGCATCTTCACCTTATAATGGTGATAGTTGTTTTAGTCCAGAAATGGAATCTTTACTCCAACATCTTTTCTGTTCATCTTGTTGATTGTGGTGATCTTTACACTCCTTGTATTTCAAGAGCTTGCTCTGATACCAATTGTTATTCCCAAACATTGCAACAAGAATTACAGAAGGGGGGGTTGAATGTAATTCTGGTTTCTTTTTTGATTTTAAAAGTGTTCTCACTAAATAATATAACTGTGTAGATTATTCTGTAATGCAGAATGTAAAAATCAAACACAAAGAAATAAAACACAAGGCTTTAAAACTTTCTGGTGGATTTGAACTTATCCACCAGAGATATATATATATATATATATAAAGATGAGAACTCTATGATGCTTGAATAGCACACAACTACTTACAAGTGAACTACCAAAATTACAAAGAGATGCTTAACAAATTCAGCTTTTTCTGTCTCTCTGAAATTAATTCTAGCTTTTTCAGTTATTTGTTCTACTTGCTACACTTGGTTTATATACTACCAAGTTACATGATAAAAAGACAAACAAGTAAAACAAAATCATTTCTAGTCTATTTTCATGTTGCTTCATTACACTGTCCAACATCTTTGAATATCTTTATATTTGCATGGAAATGGTAATGCTTCTTTGTTCTCTAAATCTTCAATTAGGCTGCCACATTCCTTTTGCAAACATCTTCCGCATGTGACTGTGTTGTCACTGTCAACAACTATATTGAATTTGATCATCCGTCGGGACTATGTTGGTCATCCATCGGTTTCCTTGTTGATCATCCGTCGGGAACCTTTGTAGATCATCTGTTGGGAGCATTTTCTGCCACTTGACTCTATTTCACTTATACAGAATTACAAGACATCTTATATTTACAATTAGTCACCCTATTCTGTATAACAAACTAGTAGTCAACATGACTTAAAGAATCCTACAGAATACACTCAACTAATACATTGTTATTTGCAGATATGTGCTACAAGACTTATTATTACTGTTAGGCCTAAAGCATGCGCTAATAATTCATGCAAGTATACGCATTCACAAGTAATATAAAATGATATCAAGTTCGTTCCCACAGAGACTCTGATTAATTATATTTAATTAACACTTACTCACCAGTGTATGATTACTTCTCAATGTCAAGACAATAACACTTATGGTTGATTAACTAATTATTAACTACTAGAATTAAACACTTAAGTAACACTTAAATTCACAATATTAAACATACATGAGATCATAACTTCATTACTACTTCATTCAATAGTTATTGTTATTACCCTTAGCATGTAACGGTGATGATATTAATCGAACAACACGAAAATGATAAAAGCCAACTTTCGTTGCACAATTACCATTCTACCAAGCATCCACAATTAAGACAGAAGTTGAATAGGCATTTATTATGTTGAGACCCTATATGTCTATAGAATTTGACAACATAACGATTTAAGCGCAAGTTATTCATTATGATTACGCAGGGCAAGTAAAACAGTTAGAGTTACCCACTAATTATGCATACAATAAATGAACCTATGCTAGCATGGCAAGTTCTAAATCTCAAGATTCACTATCGTTTCATAAGAGATTAACAGGCTATCTTATATGTTCGCGACACACATAAGACAAATAAGCACAACCTATGCTAGATATCAAACAATTATCACATACCAAGGTACTAAACAATTAACTAAAGAAATCCATAATAAATCCGCTACGACCCCATGATCACGATTAGCCCATGATAGAACTCATCGTCACCATGGGTTCATACGAAAACATGATAATAAAACAACGATATAAACTAATAAAAATACTTAATAAAAACAGAGTACGTCACAAGAGTATTAAAGTTCAAAGTAAAGAAAACTAGCATCCACTATTACAATGAATTAAAAGAATCATAAGATAACGTATGCTTCCTATTCTTCGTTGTTGCGTGCTAAAACGGTCTTCTTAATCTTCTCTCCTTGTTACTTGCTCCTTGCTTGATACTTGTTGTTGTGAAACATCTCCCAAGATTGCTTATATAAGAGTCCACAAGAGACAGCACCGTTAGAAGCCCAATAGAAGTCAAATTAGAAAATCCATATACTAAAATTACGACCCCAGGCGGCCGCCTCCATTCCCACGCGGGCGCCTGCTCTCCAGGCGGTCGCCTGCAAGCTCCAAGCGGGCGCCTGCATAGTTTCTGGAAAATTCCACTTCTTCTCTTCTGATTTTGCTGATTTCTTCGCACAACTCCCCGCAACTGATTCCAAGTACTTTCCTAGGCTTATTATGATGAAATCTCCCTAATTACGCAAGTTATACCCTGAAATGCAAAAACACTAGCAAAATGCATCAAATACACAAAAATACTTGATTTGAAGATATCAATTCAAGCCATTATAAGACGTTCTAAGTGGTATAAAATGCCACTTATCACACCCCCAAACTTAAATCGATGCTTGTCCTCAAGAGTCACAGACTCAAAAACAAAATAAAAACATGCATGAATGCAAACTACATGAAATGCAGTGATCCCCATCGCAATGAATAAACCAACCAACACATGACATCTCAACAAATGCAATTAGGCGACTAAAGATCAATCAAATCATGCAAGCTAACATAAAACTAGAAATGTGGTGTGTGCGAATGCTTAACAGATATGCTCCGAAACTAGATCAATTATCATAACTCAATTATCCTCAAGGCAATCACAAGATTATACGAAGAATATATTCTAGACACAAAATGACTTATAACACTTCAAGATCACTGGAGCTTATTATGGAATCATGCTTTTATTCAACATAATAAACAAATGTTTATTTGATCATGTAATGAGTGAGGTCCACAAAAAATTTATGCAATGGCATCCATTTAGCGAGTGTTAGGTTAGCGGATCCCAGACTAAAAAAGTCTTAGGTCACTAGGCACAAAGTCCCCTAAGAACATAATAACTCGAATACCAAAGAGCTCACTCGTGATGAATTATGCATTAAACCATATTTTTTTCTTTTTTTTCTTTGCTTTTTCTTTTTTTTTCAATTTCTGAGCAAGTGCGTTTCACTCCATCTTGCTCAACCCTAGACTACTCGCATATAATACGAGCCGTGTACTAGCCATTTGACGCCTAGCCACAACTAGCAATGAATTTCAATTTTTACTCCAATTCTATCTTTTCATGCCTTTATCATTAAATCACATATTCTAAGCATAAGCAATATATTAACCTCAAAAACCATCAAACCATGACAACAATCTTGTCCTTAAGCATACTCTAAGACTTAGTGAAATTACAAGTGTTTCTAGCATGCATGTCAACCTAACAAGATTCAACATCACTTTAACGCTATCACTACACTTGTATCAATATCACATATCAATTGGTAAAGTAACACAAAGGGATCATGGTATATGCATGAGCTATATGACATGATAAATAAAGCTATAAAATAAAATAAAATAAAAACTATATAGCAAAAATATGCAACTATATGAACTAAACTATTATGAATATGCAACTACATGACACACACATAAATATGTTCCTTAACTACCACCCCCAATTTTAAAATCTTCATTGTCCCCAGTGAAGGTAATAGAAAGGAACACAGAGTATACCTTCTCAGAGAAATTATTATCATTATCACCCTCAGAGGGTGGAGTGTCAGGAGGTGGATAAGCAGAGTCCTCACCAAACACGGGCCACTGGATGTCAGCTCCAAGGCCTCTGAAAGCAGTCCCAAGTGCTAGGGTAAGCTCATGTGCAAACCTACTCTGCGACTCATACATCGCATCCATCCTCCTGGAAAGCCTCCTGTACTGGACATCAGCCATCCCTGAACCATCACCTCCCTGGGCTCTTGAAGAACCTGCCTCATTATGAGCCTGACTGGGCCTAGCCATCGTAGCACCAGCTACTGGACGTCCTCCTGGGAGATGATATCCCAAACCATGCTCATCGGGCTTTCCACCCGTCCACTCCTGCATCGCATTCAGCATCGATGAATTAATAGGAGTGGCTGGCATCTGCAACTGCTCATAAGAAGGCCAGTGGACTCCAACTGCCTTGCACACCTTCGTGATAATAGAAGCATAAGGGATGTTGTAATGCGTCCTCCCCCTCAAAAACTTCAAAATCCCTTGGTAGATGAACTCACCAAGGTCCACATAATACTCCTCATTCAAAATCCCCCACAACAACCTGGCTCTCTCAACTGTAATCTCATGTGCATGCGAAGAAGGCAAATTATTAGCACAAATAAAGGCATTCCATGCACGGGCATACCTGTTCATCACAACAGCCGGAAAACAACTATACTCGTTAGATCCCGTCTTAAACTTCCACACCATGCCCGGCTGACAGAGAGTAGCAATAATCAAATCCGAGTCAAAATCCTCAGGGGTCTTCTCATTCCAATTCTCCTTCTGGGGCTTCCTTTGTCGCTGCCCAATAACACGGTGTATCGCCTCGGGCTGATAATCAACATTAATCCCATGAACAACAGAATACCCATTCTTGTCGGCCTTGGCGTTTGCATAGAACTCGCGAACAAAACTCATCGGGACCACCTCAGATGACTCACAAAAAGTAATCCAACCCTTCTCTGCAATCATCGGCAATAACTCACCATCCCTCCCCGATGGCAAAAATCCCCTCTCCTTCAGAATCGACTTAGTCAGAAGCCTAGCATACTCCTCCTCAGTAGCCCTATCCACCAATCGTGGCATCGCAGCAATACCCCTTAAAGAATCAGCAGTCGAAATGTTGCTGCTGCTATCGACAGTTCGAGATCTCTTTAGGGCCATTGAAACTGAGAATAAGAGTTGTAGAGTTGTGTTTTGTGTGTACGAAAGGGTTTGTAAGTTAAAAGTATATAGGAGTGTATATGGAGAGGTTGTGTGTATATATAGGGTAAGATTAGGGTTATAATTAGATTAGGAGTGGGATAATGGCTAATTTGTAGGGAGAATTCGTGGGTAATGGGGTTTGTTGTGCTGTGGTTTTATGTTTTTGATTCATCTGTTTTTTTTAAGGCTGAAACGAATTTTTCAAAATTTTGGTCCGCAGGTGACCCTGGAACCAGCAGGCGGGCGCCTGCAAGGTTCCTGGAAAAAATACTTTTTTAGCCAGATTTTTCTGATTTTTTTTGGGTTTTTGGATAGAGTACTAAATTCTAAGGGTTTCTATGGTCTCATATCTTGGGTTGCCCCCCAAGAAGCGCTTCTTTTATGTCATTAGCTTGACGTAGAGTAGTTCGATCAAGTTGACAATAAAATGGCACTAACCACTTCCCGGTTTGTCGTATCCCCATAATAGTTCTTCAATCTCTGACGATTTAATGCTTGGCCCGGATCGTTCTCAAAAATATCCACCGCTCCATGTGAAAACACAGTTTTGACGATAAATGGTCCAGACCACCTTGATTTCAACTTTCCAGGAAAAAGTCGGATACGAGAGTTGAATAAAAGAACTTGTTGCCCCGGCACAAATGACTTAGGAGATAGCTTTCTGTCGTGCCACCTTATTACTTTTTCCTTGTACATTTTGTTGTTCTCGTACGCTTGAAGTCAAAATTCATCAAGTTCATTTAACTAAAGCATTCGCTTCTTCCCAGCTACATCTAGATCAAGGTTTAAATTCTTCAATGCCCAATAAGCCTTATGCTCAAGCTCCGCAGGTAAATGACATCCCTTACCATAGACAAGTTGAAACGGGGACATCCCAAGTGGAGTCTTGTATGTTGTTCTATAAGCCCAAACAGCTTCATCGAGCTTCAAAGACCAATCCTTCCTTGACGGACAAACAACTTTCTATAGAATGCACTTGATCTCTCTATTAGACACTTCAGCTTGACCATTAGTTTGCGAATGATAGGGAGTAGCAATACGATGATTTACATTGTAGCGCTGCATCATAGAAGTGAACTTACGATTGCAGAAATGCGACCCCTCATCACTTATGATAACTTGTGGCGTTCCAAACCTTGTGAATATCTGCTTATGAAGAAAACTTAACACTACCTTTACATCATTCGTCGGTAGAGCCTTGACTTCTACCCATTTCGAGACATAATCGACTGCCAGCAAGATATACTGATTATTTCAGGACGAGATAAATGGTCCCATAAAATCGATTCCCCAAACATCAAAGATCTCAACTTAAAGCATCACATTTAAAGGCATCTCATCCTTTCTAGTAAGATTCCCAACTCTATTGCAACGATCATACCTTAAAATGAACTGATGTGCAACCTTAAACAATGTAGGCCGAAAAAACCTGCTTGAAGAATACGAGCTGCTGTCTTTTCACCACCGTAATGTCCACCATTAACTGTGGAATGACAGTCTCGTAATATCCCCTTCATCTCACAGAATGGAATACATCTCTTGATGATCTGGTCAGCTCCTTGTCTAAACAAATATGGTTCATCCCACATGTACCAATTCACCTCATGCAGAAACTTCTTCTTTTGAGCCATATTCATATTATGAGGCATTATATTGCTAACAAGATAGTTCACAATGTCTGCGAACCATGGCTCTTCCTCTTGAACTGCGAACAACTACTCATCCGAAAAAGATTCGTTGATCAATGTCTTATCATGTGAAGTAGAATCGGGATTCTCCAATCTAGAGAGATGGTCAGCTACTTGATTTTCAGTACCTTTCGATCCTTGATCTCTAACTCAAATTCCTGTAGCAAGAGCACCCAATGAATAAGTCTAGGCTTCGAATCCTTCTTTGAGACCAGATAGCGAATGGCAGCGTGATCAGTGAATACTGTCACCTTTGTCCCAAGTAGATAAGATCAAAATTTTTCGAAACCAAAAACTATAGCCAAGAGCTCCTTCTCAGTAGTGGTGTAGTTCATTTGAGCTCCAGTTAGCGTCTTACTAGCATAGTAGACCACATAAAAGATATTATTCTTGTGTTGCCCAAGAACTGCTCCCACTACATAATCACTTGCATCGCATATCATCTCAAAAGGTCATGTCCAATCAGGTGTCGTAATAACTGGTGCAGTGATTAAACTCTTCTTGAGAGTCTCGAATGCTGCCAAGCATTCATCATCAAATTTGAAAGGCAAATCTTTCTCGAGCAAGTTGCACAACGGCTTAGATAACTTAGAGAAGTCCTTGATGAAATGCCGATTAAAACCCGCATGACCAAGAAAACTACGGAATCCTTTAACAGAAATAGGTGGCGGACGATTTTCAATGACCCCCACCTTGGCTTTATCCACCTCAAGGCCTTTGCTAGAGACTTTATGCCCAAGAATGATGCCTTGTTGTACCATGAAGTGAGATTTTCCCAATTGAGCACCAAATTAGTTTCCACACACCTTTTGAGCACCAAATGGAGATTATTCAAACATTCATTAAATGAATGTTCAAAGACAGAGAAGTCGTCCATGAAAACTTTGACATTATTTCCAATCATATCAGAGAATATAGCCATCATGCATCTCTGAAAAGTGGCAGGTGCACCACATAAGCCAAAAAAAACTCTGCGAAAAGCAAACATGCCACATGGACAAGTGAAAGTAGTCTTTTCTTGATCTTCTGGTGCAATGCAAATCTGATTGTAACCCGAATAGCCATCTAGAAGACAATAATACTCATGACCAACCAACCTATCAAACATCTGATCAATAAATGGAAGAGGGAAGTGATCCTTCCTTGTGGCTTTATTCAACTTTCTGTAGTCCATGCATACCCTCCATCCTGTGACTGTTCGAGTGGGGATGAGCTTGTTCTTCTCATTTGCTACCACAGTAATACCTCCTTTCTTAGGTACACATTGCACGGGGCTCACCCAAGAACTGTTAGAAATAGGATATATGATTCCTGCATCCAGCCACTTTAGAATTCCATTCTTCACCACTTCTTTCATGATAGAATTAAGTCTTCACTGTTGCTCAACAGTCGGATTGCTACCTTCCTCTAGCAGAATTTTATGCATGCAGTATGAAGGGCTGATCCTTTTTATATCTGCTATAGTCCATCCGATGGCTGATTTGAATTCTCTCAAGATCCACAAGAGCTTGTCCTCATCACTACCTGAAAGGTCAGAATGCAATAATAATAGAAAAAGTAGATGCATCACCTAAAAAGCATACCTTAAGTGTTCAGGCAATGGTTTAAGCTCCAAAGTAGCTGCTTCCTCAATAGATGGTTTGAGCTTTCCCTCAGCATTCTTGAGATCAGTATTACCAAGAGATTCAAGTGGCATGTCTAGCTTTCACTTCCAAGGAAAAGCATTTAGATATTGTAGTTGCTTATTGCCTTCCTCATCTTCACTGTCAAATTCCCCCAATAAGGCTTTTTCTAAGGCATCAGACCTTAGCACATGATCAAGTTCTGAAGTTACTGCAGAATCAATCAAATCCACCTTGAAGCACTCCTCATCTTCTATAGGGAATTTCATTGCATTGAATGTTACATCCTGATCTTGCACCCGCATAGTAAGTTCACCTTTTTGCACATCTATCAAGGTACAGAATGTAGCCAAGAAGGGTCTTCCCAAGATTATGGGAATCTTTTTATCTTCCTCGAAATCCAGAATGATAAATTCTGCAGGAAAGATGAGCTTATCCACCTTTACTAACACGTCCTCCATGATTCCTCGTGGGTATGTAATAGAACGATCAGCCAATTGTAGAGACTTGTAGGTGGGCTTTGGATCAGGAAAATTCAGCTTTTTGAAGATAGACAACGGCATCAGATTGATGCTTGCTCCCAAATCGCAAAGGCACTTGTCAAATGATAACTTGCCAATGGTGCAAGGTATGGTGAAGCTACCTAGATCCTTAAGCTTTAGAGGTAACTTTTGTTACAACACAGCACTGCACTCTTACATTAGAGCAACGGTATCAAGATCATCCAGTTTCACCTTCCTTAAAAGAATATCTTTCATGAATTTCGCATAACTAGGCATTTGCTCCAGAGCCTCGGTGAAAGGTATGTTGATATGAAATTTCTTGAACACCTCCAAAAACTTACCGAATTGCTTATCCAACTTTTGTTTTTGCAATCGCTTAGGAAAATGTGGTGGAGGATAGAGTTGTTTCTCCCCTATATTACCCTCAGGAAGAGTGTGTTCAACAGTAGTCTTCCATGGTTCCTCCCTTTTCTCCTTTTGCTTTTCTTCTTCATCTACAATTTCAGCTTTTCCATCTTTTGCTTTTTCAGCTTCAGCAACTTTTCCAGACCTTAAGGTAACAGCTTTAACTTGCTCCTTAGCTTCCTTCCTTCCTGTCACTTCAGTATCGCTGGGAAGTGTGCCAGGTTGACGATTACGCAAGGCATTGGCTATTTGACCGATTTGATTCTCCAAGGTCTTGATAGAAACAGCCTAAATTTTGCACAACAGCTTTAGCTCCTTGAAATCAACACTAGAAGGTGGAGCAGCACCTCCTTGTTGAGGATATGATTGCCTTTGAGCATATTGCTGAGGTTGCTGAAATCCAGGTGGATGAAACTGTTTACTCACAGCTTGCTGATATGGTTGTTGAACAGCATTCTGATTGTTGCTCCAGCTAAAATTGGGATGATTTTTATTATTAGGATGATAAGTAGTTGGCACAGGCTGCTACGATCGCTGATAATTGTTCACATACTGAACAGAATCATTAACAAGAGAACACTGATCCGTAGTATGAGAGCCTGCATAAAGCTCACAGACAATAGCTATCTAATTGACTCCATAGTTGGCTAAAGAATCGACCTTCATAGACAGCGCTTGGAGCTGCGTTGTAATAGTTGTAGCTGCATCAACTTTTAGAATACCTGCTACCTTCCCAGGCATCATCCTTTGAGTTGGGTTTTGATACTCGTTTGCAGCCATAGTTTCAATGTGATTATAGGCCTCAGTATAGCTTTTGGCCCACAAGGCGCCTCCAAAAGCTGCATCGAGCATGGGCCGAGATTGGGCCCCCAAACCATTGTAGAACCCAGTGCTCACCATCCAGTCAGGCATACCATGATGTGGACACTTTCTTAACATCTCCTTATAGCGCTTCCAAGCTTCGCACATAGATTCTGTTGATTGCTGCACAAACTGAGTAAGAGCACTCCTTATAGCTACAGTCTTGGCCATTGGATAGAACTTCACCGGAAACTTTTGCGCAAGATCTTCCCAAGTAGTGATGGACCCAGCTGGTAAAGAATGTAACCAGTCCTTAGCTTTATCCCTCAGAGAGAATGGGAAAAGTCTCAGCTTGATAGCCTCATCAGTAACACCATTATATTTGAAAGTACTGCAGATCCCGACAAAATTCCTGATATGCATGTTGGGATCTTCAATCGCAGCACCTCCGAAAGAAACAGAATTCTGCACCATCTGAATAGTGCCCAGCTTGATTTCAAAATTATTGGCCTCAATAGTCAAATGAATGATGCTTGACTGAATGTCATCAATTTTAGGCTAAGAAAAGTCCATAAGAGCTGGATCTGCTGGAACTATACGATCACCCACGATTACCGGTTCTTTCTTTTCACTCTCTTTATCCGAATCTTTAAAATCTAACTTCTCCGGAATGTTAAGAAGTGAATCTATATCCTTAGCCGCATCTAGAGTCCTCTTGTGAGTACGAGAACGTGTTTGCATAAACGCTCGCTAGAGTACCTGAAACACAACAGGAAACAATAAGTAACAAGTCTTAATCAATGAGTCCTAATAACCACTAATGGCAAGTATATAAACTAAACAAATTAATACCGAGTCCCCGGCAGCGGCGCCAAAAACTTGTTAGGCACAAAGCATGCGCTAATAATTTACGCAAGTATACGCGTTCGCAAGTAATATAGAATAATTTCTAGTTCGTTCCCACAGAGACTCTGATTAATTATATTTAATTAACACTTAATCACCAATGTATGATTACTTCTCAATGTCAAGACAATAACACTTAAGGTTGATTAACTAATTATTAACTACATGAATTAAACACTTAAAGTAACACTTGAATTCACAATATTAAACACACATTAGATCATAACTTCATTACTACTTCATTCAATGGTTATTGTTATTACCGTTAGCATGTAACGGTGATGATATTAATCGAACAACACGAAACTGATAAAAGCCAACTTTCGTTGCACAATAACCATTCTACCAAGCATCCATAATTAAGACAGAAGTTTAATAGGCATCAATTATGTTAAGACCCTATATGTCAACAGAATTTGACAACGTAACGATTTAAGCGCAAGTTATTCATTATGATTACACAGGGAAAGTAAAACAGTTAGAGTTACCCACTAATCATGCATATAATACATGAACCTATGTTAGCATGGCAAGTTCTAAATCTCAAGATTCACTGTCGCTTCACAAGAGATTAACAGGCTATCTTATATGTTCGCGATGCACATAAGACGAATAAGCATAACCTATGCTAGATATCATACAATCATCACATACCAAGGTATTAAACAATTAACTAAATCCATAGTAAATCCGCTACGACCCCATGATCACGATTAGCCCATGATAGAACTCATCGTCACCATGGGTTCATACGAAAACATGATAATAACACAACGATATAAACTAATAAAAACACTTAATAAAAACAGAGTACGTCACAAGAGTATTAAGGTTCAAAGTAACGAAAACTAGAATCCACTGTTACAACGAATTAAAAGAATCACAAGATAACGTATGCTTCCTCTTCTTTGTTGTTGCGTGCTAAAACGGTCTTCTTAATCTTCTCTCCTTGTTGTGAAACGTCTCCCAAGATTGCTTATATAAGAGTCCACAAGAGACAGCGCCGTCAGAAGCCCAAGAGAAGTCAAATTAGAAAATCCAAATTCTAAAATTACGACCCCATGCGGCCGCCTCCATTCCCACGTGGGCGCCTGCTCTCTAGGCGGTCGCCTGCAAGCTCCAAGCGGGCGCCTGCACAGTTTCTGGAAAATTCCACTTCTTCTCTTTTGATTTTGCTGATTTCTTCGAACAACTCACCGCAACTGATTCCAAGTACTTCCCTAGGCTTATTATGATGAAATCTCCCTAATTACGCAAGTTATACCCTGAAATGAAAAAACACTAGAAAAATGCATCAAATACACAAAAATACTTGATTTCAAGACATCAATTCAAGCCATTATAAGACGTTCTAAGTGGTATAAAATGCCACTTATCAATTACATAAGCTACACTCTCGATGGATGTTCAAAGGTTATCCATCGGGACTATAGAGTTCATCCGTCGGTACTATTATAGAACATCCATCGAGAGTTACAAAATACTAAGTTAAATCGACTAAGGTGTTTTGTTTAACTTATCGTCAAGTTCTCAACATATTCCTAACAGTTTGTTGTCGGGAAATCCAACTTCAAATCAAACTCAATTATGAACCCGTCGGGGGTTTTGCAAGACTAGACATGCACTACTAGATTTTGTTTTGGACACTTAGTCAAAATAGAGACCCCAATACTCCTTCAGAGTTAAGTCTTCATCCTTTTTATATCCGTCTTTTTTTGGGGTTATTATCTCTTGCCCCCGACTTCTTGGTCATTAATGGTGCATTTGACCATGAAGTATATTAATGTCGAAGCTTTGATGGTTATCTGAGGCATATATCTGATGTCAAATTCACTCAATTCAATTGCCCACTTGATGAGCTCTCCACTGCCTTAAGGCTATAAAGGTTATTCCTCAATTCGATTTTGTGCGCCTGGAAGTATGGTCGCAACTTCCTCGAGGATGTGATTAGCGCAAGTGCAAATTCTCAGTAGTGGAGTAGTTCAACTATGCACTGTGGAGCACTTAGTTCACAAAGTTGAAAGGGGTTTGAACTTTCTATTCTTTCTTTATTAAGACGGCGCTTACTGCTTGCTCAGATTTAGAAAGGTACAAATAAAGGACGTCCTTCGAACTTGGTTTATCCAATAACGGGGCTTCAGTCATGTACTTTATCAATTGTACAAAGGCCTCTTGAGTCTCAGCATTCCACTTAAAATGGTTCACCTTTTCAGGGTTTCGAATAATGGTAGGCATTTGTCTCCAGACTTGGAGATGAACCTCCCTAAAGCTACAATTATCCCCGTCATCTTTTGAACGTCCTTATAGAGTATGGTGGCTCCTTGTCCATGATGGCTTTGATTTTTTCAAGGTTGGCCTCGATTTCTCTCTTCGAGACCATGTGACCCAAGAATTTTCCAGACCCAATGCTGAAGGCACACTTTACGCGGTTCAACATCATTTTATGGTGCCTCAACACGTCAAATGCCTCTCTGAGGTGATTAATATGGTTGGCCTTGGCTAGCCATTTTACCAACATGTCATCAACATCGACCCTCGTGATTTTTCTGACCAGATGAAGGAATATCTTATTCACCAATATTTGATAAGAGGCTCCTATATTCTTTAGTCCGAAATCCCTAACAAGATAACACAAGACACCAAAGTCAATTATGAAAGATACATTGCGGGTATGGTCTTTATGCATTTTGATCTGATTGTGACCGTTAAGCCATCCATGAAGCTTAGAATCTCGTGATCAGCAGTGACATCGATCAGGGTGTCAATCCTTGATAGGGGTAACAGTCCTGTGGACATGCATCGTTCAGATCACTGAAGTTGATGCATATCCTCCAGTTTTTATTGGCTTTCTTGACCATTACGAGGTTCTCCAGCCATTTGGAAAATTGTACCTCTTCAATAAATCCAGCTTCTAGGAGCTTCTCGATCTCCAATTTAATGGCTTTCGGCCTATCTGGGGCATAAGTTCTCTTCTTCTACTGCACGGCCTTTCGAGTTGGATCGACATTCAACTTATGAGTTATAAGGCTGGGATCGATCCCAAGCATGTCAGAAAATGTCCAAGCAAACACATCATTTTTCTCATGGAGGAACTTCGTCAATTTGCCTTTAAGAGGTTTTTCCAAAAATGCTCCAATATATGTGATTTTATTCGGGTCTAACAAGTCTAGGGGAATTGGGACCAAGTCCTCAGCTGGCTTCCCTCGACGTTCTTTATTTTCACGGGCATTCATGTCTTTTATTAGGAGGACCTGCCCCCGATTCTATCGGGCCTAAGTGCGACCACATAAAAATTTTGAGTCATCTTTTGATCTCCTCTTTCTTCTTTGTACCGTTTCTAGTTAGGAAGTTGAGCACCATGTGGTAGTTTAAAGATACGGTCTTAAACACATGAATTCATGTTCTTCTCATAATTGTGTTGTAGGTAGAGGCTACCTTAACAACCTGAAAGTTCAACATTTATGTGGTGTAACACCCCCAGATCCGGGGTCGGGGATCCGGGTCGTCACGGTCTTTCTTTCCACAATATCACTTCACTTAATTAATAATAATTAACCTTATGCTGTGACCCCACACTAACACACACCACAACCCGTTATAGTCTCAGAGATGAAATTTAAATAAGTACAAGTCTTTGAATCCACAATTTAAAAGTTATTACAACCCAAAATGATTACTTGATAAATTTACAGTTAATTGCCATTATCTGCCACAAGTTATAATTATACATAATTGATTCTCAAAAGTAGATGGTCTGATCTACAATAGATCTACCTCTGCAGCTATAGCAGCTACAACATCAACGGGAAGACGCGGGACGCTTCCCACGCGCTTGCGCTGGGTCTGCTGGAGTCTGGCCATCTTTCCTAACTGTTGTTGTGTGATGAAGAAATAAAGCAAGGGTGAGCAGCAAGCCCACCAAAATAATATGTATAATGATTTACAATATATGAGCCTACTCATAATACTCATGAAATTCTTGGTCAAAAGAAATGAACCAAGTTGATAACTTAATGCGATGAAGTCGCAAAATATTCAGTATATATACATATATACTTTTCAAAATATTGGAAGTCCTCTTCCATGCATAATATACACAAAGTCCTAGTGTATAACTGTATAAAAAAATATCGTTGCAAGGTGATCTCATATATCTAACCTTGTCTCAACGTTTTTCTGAAAATCTTTGTCATACATAAGACAATTATTAACTAGATATAAGTTTAAAAGATGAGGTTACCAAATACCCCAATATACTTATATCTTTCCCAAATACTACTTGAACTACCACCGTTCAAGTTATAATTAGTTTCAAAAGTTCATCCCACTGATGAGACCACAAGATAAGACTTGAATAGATTCAATCTTTGAAATATTATTTAATGAAAAAGTTATGAGATACTTTATTTAGTCCCGATATATATATATCCACATATATATATCTCTAAAACATTTCCTGGAACCTCTGTTATGTAAGGTATGAACAGAGTTGCAATATCCAATGAATTTG
Organism: Apium graveolens; assembly: GCF_009905375.1. Lineage (NCBI taxonomy): Eukaryota > Viridiplantae > Streptophyta > Magnoliopsida > Apiales > Apiaceae > Apium > Apium graveolens. The sequence continues at coordinate 35,896,426 of NC_133647.1, forward strand.
GAAGGAAAAGAAAACCTTTGGCATAAACCAGATATCTTGCTGATCAGGCAAAGATACCCATAAGTAACCTTTTCTACTAGTAGATGGACGAATTCCCCACTAGTCATCACCCTGGTCATAATTAGGACCTTATGTTGGACTGCCACTCAGCCACTTATGCATTTGATGGACTCCCACTGAGCCACTTACACTATCATGGATGCCCACTGAGCCCATGTTGCTTATGCCGACTCAATAGATGGACTTACTTCCCGAACGTTGGGTAAGTAATCAATTCATTTACCAAAACTGCAACCTTGTTGCGAAAATACACCACAGAGCCGGATCCCTCAGGTTTTAAGCGAGTATTTAAATCCCCTTTAAAGGAAGATCTTAAATATAAAATGAGTTTTGGGATCCGCTCTAACTTTTAAAAATCATTTTGAAGACTCGAAAACACTTTAAAGAGTGTTTGGAGTAAAGCTGATTTAATGAAGTAAATCAGTCCCCAGAATATTTAGAAAATGACTGAATATTATTATTTAAATAATATTCCCATAAAGAATAATCTTTTATAAAAAAAATAATTGAAGTAGAAGTTTTAAAACTTATACTTGAAACGAGTATTAAATAACCAAAGATATACTTATATGAAAGTATTATCTTTAATTGAATAATCGAAAATAAGTTTGATTATTTACACCTTATTCTTTAATAAAATAAAGAATATATTTCAGCAAATAATCGGAGTCATAGATCCTCAAATGAATATTCAAATAATATTCAATAAATAAAATAAGCTGAGTCATAAGCCCTCGAATGAATATTCGAAATAATATTCATTAAATAATAAGCTGAGTCATAAGCCCTCGAATGAATATTCAAAATAATATTCATTAATAAAGTAAAAGGAGTCATAAGTCCTCGAATGAATATTCAAAATAATATTTATTAATAAAATAAACGGAGTCATACGCCTTCGAATAATATTCGAAATAATATTCAATAAATAATATAAAAGAGTCATAAGTCCTCGAATGAATATTCAAAATAATATTTATTAATAAAATAAAGTTAAAGTTATCGAATAAACCTTATTCGATTAATAGTTTGGAAAAACTATAACCATATATATATAAATATATATATATATATATATCCATATCCATATATATACAAAATCTACTCGGGATCCTCGACTCCCGGTTTTAGAAAATATTTTCACCTTTGGGTCCCTATACTAAGGGTATATGCAAGTTACCGCTATCCTCTAGCATAGGTATTATCAACTGAACCAACAGATATATATTTCAAGAATATGAAACAGGCATGCATATATATACCATATCACATGCTACAATATATCGCAAGATTTTGCTAATTAACCAACATGCATCTATCGCAAGATAATGCAAATACATATATTCATCACAACAACAGTATAACGGATAGAATACTTGCCTGAGCGACTGGGGGTTACGAATGGCTCGGGACGAGTCTGGTAACCTAAAAGCAACAAGTAAGTTGGAATTAAACCAAAGTCACTTGTAAATCTATACTTTAAATAACTTAGACTCTAACGCTCGTTTTGCGCTCACTGATTCGCTTAAGTCACTCGGGTACCCTCGGCTCCACCATTTTTAATAATTTAACCTTTACGAGTTTTAAAGCGATTCCTTCGCGAATGTCTTACCAACTGCCTAACACACTTACCATAAATGTTTCATACATTAATTAACCCTTTTTGGTCTTTAACCTATTGTAAGTCATATGTCATAGCCTATTTGTATATTCGAGGATTCAACTCAACTCAAATAAGAATGTAATAAGTAAATAGTGGATCTACCGTCAGAGAGATCTCGCAAAGTAATATTTGTCAAAGGATTCAGAAACAAGGTTCATCTACAGACTTGAGGAGTTAATTCACTGGAAGAAGTTCAAGAACTTGATCATGCCTCAGTGATATAAATCAAGATCGTGGATTTAATCAAGTGACAGAGATCTCGTCAAAGTATCAATTAATTACAAGGATTTAATCTGAAGAAAATCAAAGTGTCAGAGTCAAGACATGAAGAAACGTCACGGAAGTTAGTCACTCATGAACCAGACAGTACATCGAGTGTCAACGTTGAAGTGGTGGAATTGATTCATAATTTTCAGTGATTTTCAGAAGATTTGCAGAAGAATGGTTGCTGCTCAAGACTAGAATTAATTCTCTATTAATTAATTAATTCATCTAATTTAATTAAGAAAATAAATTATATCTGCGAAGAATAATTTATTTATTAATTGAATTAATTGATTAATTAATTCTGAATTAATTTTAGGAATTTTCAGAAGTTTAATTGGATTAAATTCAAGTCTTAAATCAGCAAGACAAATGGAAATGAACTAGCATGACAATCTGGATTGTCATACCGATTGTCATGCCAAGTCATTTCCATTGTCATACCGAAAGTTACTCTAGGAGGATAATTGTCTTGCTAGTTCATTCTGATTGTCATGCTAGTTCATTCAGATTGTCTTGCTAGTTCATTCAATTGTCCTACCGAAAGTCTTGCCAGCTATAGGATTGTCATGCCAATTCAATTCTATTGGTTTGTTGATTAAAAAGAAACAGAAGACCTTCTTTCAATAATCATCATTTCAAACAGAAGAACAAAGAACAAGAAAAGCAGCCGCCTTGAAATATTACATTTTTTCATCTGTTTAATCCAAGATTAAATTTCTAGATTGTAAAGTTAAATCCAATCAACTAGAAATCTTTATCTTGTTCTTGTGTAACAATCTAGCGGATCAAAATCCCTAGAACTTAATCTCAAATCGCGTTTAGCATTTGATTCTAATTATTGCAAAAATAGAAAAAGTTCATGTCGAATTTATTCTAGATTTGTGATAATTGATTTGAGATTAATACCTTGTAATCGATACAGTTGTTGTAACACATTTCAAGTTTAATAATATTTTTATTTAACTTGAATTTTGTTTCACATTTTTTATTCCGCATTTTATTCGATTATTTGGTAACGTTTGTATTCAACCCCCCTTCTACAAACACATTGGGACCTAACAATTGGTATCAGAGCCTTCTGATTAACGAACAAATCAAGATCCTAGACTTTTGTGATTTTTCAACTCCTTGAATTTTTATTTATTCAAAAATTCATAATGACTTCACATAAAGTTGGAACCGTTAAAATTCCACAATTTGATAAAGAGAATTATATCATGTGGAAGAAGAAGATGCTATTATTTTTACAAGTTGCCAATCCCAAATATTCAAACTTGTTAAAGAAGGGTATAAAAACTCCGATGGTTATTGAACCGGAGGTAATAATAGATGGTGTGGTGACTACTGAAGCTAGAACCTATCCAAAAGAGCCTGAAGATTTTACTCCTGCTGAGAAGGAAGAAGCCTCCTTGGATGCCAGCCTTCAATTAATATTAATTGATTCCCTTGATCCCTTGATGAACAGACATGTGATGAACTGTAAAAATTCCAAACACATGTGGGAAACTATTGAGGTGATTAATGAAGGCACAGAGGAAGTTAGGGAGAACAAGTTGGAAATCCTAACCTCTGAATATGAATATTTCAAATCAAATCCAGGAGAAGGAATTACTGAAGTGTTTGAGAGGTACAATGCGTTGATCAACAACCTGAACATCAATGGAAAATATTATTCAATCAGGGAGGTCAACAAAAAGTTCCTTTTAACACTACCAGCTCATCTTGAACATAGAATCACTGCCATTAGAGAAGCTAGAGATCTGAGTGAGATTTCTTTGGACAGGCTCTATGGAGTGTTAAAAACCTATGAGTTGGAGCAGATTCAACAGAAGGAAGTCTACGGGAAGGATAGGATGGTCAGCACATCTACTGCACTTGTAGCTGAAGGTCAACAACAACAACAATCTCAACAGTTAGAAAGAATGGTACAGTTTTCCAAGGGTGAGGAAAATGAGTTAGTAGCAGAATATGATCCTCCTACTACAAATCAATCAAGTGATGATTTTTATTCCTTGGAAGAGCTGGAGCAATTGGAAGATGAGTCAATGGCCCAAATTGTCAAGAGATTCTCCCATATCAGATTCAAGAGGAATCCCAAGCTTAAGTACAAGTCCAACTACAACAAATTCCAGAAAGGTGGATCTTCATCCTCTAACACCAGCAGTGGTGGATACAAAACAGGGATGGTTGATCAGAGCACCATTAGATGCTATAACTGTAATGAGTTGGGACACTTTGCCACAGAATGCAGGAAGCCAAAGCAAGTAAGAAAGAACTCTGAAAGGGCTTATCTGGCAAAGGGAAGAAGCTGGGATGATACTGACAGTGAAGATGAAGATGAAGGAAATCTTGCTCTTATGGCTATTGATGGAAAAGCTTCATCGTCAAGAATAGAGGTAAAACTTTCTGATGCTGAAATGGTTTATCATCTAAGAGGTAACTTAGATTGTGCACGTCGTGATAATGAACTGTTAAGTTTAAAGATCACAGACCTTGAGAAAGAGGTCAATGAATTAAGACTTGTGCACATTAATCAAGACAAATTAAAAGAATAGGTATCTTTTCTAGAGAATAGAGTTGACTGTTATAGAAAACTCGAAACTATTCTCAAAGACAAGATCACCGGTCTTGAGACTAAGGTTAGAGCCTACTTCAATTCTTGTTCGAAGGCTAAAGAGTTCTACAGTAAGCAAGCTGTTAATCAAACATCTGGAATAGGTTATGATTACAATGCTGCTATTGGAGAATTAGGCATAAACTCCCCTCCTCATGTATGTGCTAAAGGGAGGGAAGTATCACATGTGCTTAAGGGTGTTGATGAACCCCTCTATAAAGCATCAATTGCTGAACCATTTGATGCGACCTCTTCTGTTATTCAAGAAGAAATACGTGCTGAGGATCATGCTAATGAGAAGATTGTTTCCAAGTCAAGTGAGTCGAAAGTTCCGGTCAAAGTTGTGAAAGCAACTGAGACTAACTCAGACACACATGAGTTGGATAACAATAATGCCATGTCTACCATGCATAAATTGCCTGGTGTTAATCACTCTCATAAAGCATGTGGTGTTGCTAATTGTATGTCTTGTGCTTTTAATATGATGTATGCTTATTTTAATGGTAAGCATGTGTCTAATGATAAGACTACTCCTCGTCAGCATGTGAATAACAAGAAACATGATAGGTCTAAGACTGCTAGTCCTTCTAAGGCTAGAAAGGAGACATTTGTGCCTAAGCTTAAACAGAAATTTGTTAAGGCTGTTTACAAGGTCAAATGTTCAGTCATTGAGAAAGTTGAGACCATTAAGATTAAAAATGTTGTTTTGCCTGACAAAGGACAGTTCTACAAGTATGCCGGGCCCAACCAAGTTTGGGTTCCGAAGAAGGGTTAATCCATTTGTGTTGCAGGGCATTAAAACAGGTGAAACCGGAAGTGTGGATTCTTGACAATGGATCATCAAGACATATGACCGGAGATAGAGCCCTGCTATCAAATGTGGATTGAGAAAGCTGGCCCCCTGATTACCTTTGGAGATAACAGCAAAGGTTTATCTGAGGGATATGGCTGTTTGCAAGCTGGGAATGTTATCATTGTAATTTTGTATATCGTGCTAGGTTATTATCAGGAAGCAGTATCTAACATATAGCACCAGTGACGAGACTTGAGAATATTACGACATATCAGACACCTGCTGCACATTACACTTGGAATTGTACTCTAGTAAAATGTGTACAAGTGTACTCCTGTTTGGTGAGTCAAAAGAGGAAGTCAGTGCACCACAGTTCATGGACTTTGCAGCTGCAGATCTATTGGACTATGCAATCTCTTCTTCACAATCTCACTTTAGGTTGGTATGAACTAGTATACTGCTCAAGCAATCGTCAAGGACATGGTATGGCACTCTAACAGAAGTTGTAATTTTATATGAACTAGTAGAGTCGTCATAGTAATGCAACATAACAATTAGTATCTAAAGTACTTGACAAGTATCGGTCAATGATATCTTGTTAACATTATGTTGCAGATATTTGTAAGCTTTTGACATGAATGAGAATTACTTAGACTTTACCCTAAGTGATCAATATTTTATCAAAAACTCATTCATATTGAAAAACAAAATCAAACTTCTTTCTACATTAGTGATTTCTTATTTCATGTAAAATCTTTTGAAATCACTATTGTAAATCATTTTCTCTCTATTACCATATGTTCTGTGTTACAGGTTCAGTCTCCAATGACTTTCTTTCATTGACAGTCATGAGGTTGAAAACCCACAACGTCTATCCCAGACTGTAAAGACAAACACAAAAACAGAACCGATCAACACTCTCTTACCACTAAATGTAGTATGAATGAGCGTGAGGGAGATAGTGCCTAGTGCACCACAAAAGAGGAAGGTTCTGTAGTCAACCCAGTAGCTCTGTCTCCTACATAGATGAGTAGTATTTAAACCGAGACAACTGCTAGCCCCCATACATCTTCTCAAAAAGATGTAATGGCTGAAAAGGCACAAAAACAGTTACTAGATTCATTCTCTCAACAGGGTGAGTCTATTGAATTTTGCCTGTCGGCCAAGGTATCCGATGTAGTGTCACCACTTCAAACATAATCAATTCTTGATGCACAAGGAGAGGTTACACACACAAAGGATGAGTTGACGGAAACAAGAGTTTCGACCATTTTAAGGTCAGATTCGATTGTTCAAGGTTCGTTAGTGGACCAATTGCCTTTACAGGTGTTAGGAGAGGATACTGATCCAAAAGCCATATGTCAGTGGTCAGTGTCTACCTCCCCAGGCTTAAATCCCCAGGATGCATCTGCGGATAGTGGATCTGACATAGGTGCAGATCGGCAACTTGTTGACAATGATTCAGATATTACCTGATAAGTCACAAGGAAGTGTCTTCATAGACATTAGAAGGGAACTTTGATCTTTATGCTAAAATTGTTGGATCATTGTTTACCTTCCCAGAATTCAAATCTGGAACCCTAAAAGGGAAACTAGCAACTTGTAGATTATGACTCAGATTCATCTGACGAGTTTAACAAGGATGGGGATTTGTGAACTCCCATTGCACCACCTGTGACCTCCTTTAAGGATGGCTAAGGTGATTTTCCTTGCAGGTACAGCTGGATTATGGAGCTATGAGAGAAGAGTGATACACTTGTGAGAATGAGTGTAAACACGAGTGGAGAGAAGAGTGAAACACATGTGAGGTACACTAAACAGAATCACACACTCACAGTGAGGAAGAAAGAGAAACTACTTGTTATTTCTTTTCCAACCAAGTGAAATATGAGAACTCCTTCAGACGACGGCATACATTCCTTCTTTAAGGGGGAGATAGAAGCTTAAGTAATAGTTTGGAGGATTCCTCAACTAAGGGGGAGAAATAGCAGGGAGGAAGAAAAAGATCCTAAAAATGTACACTACACCACACCATTGTTGTTTGTAACTACGGATCCTATTGTACGGGAGAGGTGGTAAACACAAGGTGATTTTCTGATAAGGGAAGAAGCTGTTAGGGGAGTACCATTGGTTTTTATCTGCGGATCCTATTGTACGGGAGAGGTGGTAAAACGAAGGTGATCTTCTTTAATCAGTTGATTCTCATAGGGGGAGAAGCAAGAGATATGGGCTTCTCAACAGGAAATGTGGTTGTACAAATGAAGATGGAACTACTTGAAGATATGTTCAGTCTAGAGGAACATCTACTTGGAATCTGGAAAATGTTAAATCTCATCCAGAACTTTTCTGCTATTTACTTTGCATGTATGTTTATATCTTTTTCTTATTTGTTAGTTGAGTTATCCTCTAGGTATTTGTGTGTTATTGTCTAACAAACAAATAGGGGGAGATTGTAAGTCATATGTCATAGCCTATTTGTATATTCGAGGATTCAACTCAACTCAAATAAGAATGTAATAAGTAAATAGTGGATCTACCGTCAGAGAGATCTCGCAAAGTAATATTTGTCAAAGGATTCAGAAACAAGGTTCATCTACAGACTTGAGGAGTTAATTCACTGGAAGAAGTTCAAGAACTTGATCATGCCTCAGTGATATAAATCAAGATCGTGGATTTAATCAAGTGACAGAGATCTCGTCAAAGTATCAATTAATTACAAGGATTTAATCTGAAGAAAATCAAAGTGTCAGAGTCAAGACATGAAGAAACGTCACGGAAGTTAGTCACTCATGAACCAGACAGTACATCGAGTGTCAACGTTGAAGTGGTGGAATTGATTCATAATTTTCAGTGATTTTCAGAAGATTTGCAGAAGAATGGTTGCTGCTCAAGACTAGAATTAATTCTCTATTAATTAATTAATTCATCTAATTTAATTAAGAAAATAAATTATATCTGCGAAGAATAATTTATTTATTAATTGAATTAATTGATTAATTAATTCTGAATTAATTTTAGGAATTTTCAGAAGTTTAATTGGATTAAATTCAAGTCTTAAATCAGCAAGACAAATGGAAATGAACTAGCATGACAATCTGGATTGTCATACCGATTGTCATGCCAAGTCATTTCCATTGTCATACCGAAAGTTACTCTAGGAGGATAATTGTCTTGCTAGTTCATTCTGATTGTCATGCTAGTTCATTCAGATTGTCTTGCTAGTTCATTCAATTGTCCTACCGAAAGTCTTGCCAGCTATAGGATTGTCATGCCAATTCAATTCTATTGGTTTGTTGATTAAAAAGAAGCAGAAGACCTTCTTTCAATAATCATCATTTCAAACAGAAGAACAAAGAACAAAAAAAGCAGCCGCCTTGAAATATTACATTTTTTTCATCTGTTTAATCCAAGATTAAATTTCTAGATTGTAAAGTTAAATCCAATCAACTAGAAATCTTTATCTTGTTCTTGTGTAACAATCTAGCGGATCAAAATCCCTAGAACTTAATCTCAAATCGCGTTTAGCATTTGATTCTAATTATTGCAAAAATAGAAAAAGTTCATGTCGAATTTATTCTAGATTTGTGATAATTGATTTGAGATTAATACCTTGTAATCGATACAGTTGTTGTAACACATTTCAAGTTTAATAATATTTTTATTTAACTTGAATTTTGTTTCACATTTTTTATTCCGCATTTTATTCGATTATTTGGTAACGTTTGTATTCAACCCCCCTTCTACAAACACATTGGGACCTAACACCTATGTTTCAAAGTAAGGCGAGGGAAAAAGTTTCGTTCGCGAAACGCCGTTACTTGAAACGGCCGTTTCTCCTAAACCGTGCATCGGAATCGAACGAACTACATATCAAAACGAAGCTCGTAACATGAGCTATCTAAACATGGCAGTGGTCATAATCTAGCAGGGGGTTCTCGGGTCCTAATGCTATGCACAAAAACAGTCCAAAGAAAATCGGACGTTACGACGGCTATGTTTACGCGATTACCAATATTTATACCACTCCAATTCTTTACCAATTCACTACAAACCACCCAACCATCATCAATACATCAAACACAACTTATATCAAGGCAAAGTCAGTCCATAATCTCAAGGTTTTCCAACTTATTCAACCGCAAACATGATCTACTAACCATAACTTAAGATTCATTAACCATTAACCAAGATTCATATCCAGAATCACCACAAATCCAACCAAACTATCTAACATACATGGATCTTGCTATACATACATGGATATTTCTATATATACATTAATCCATCCATGAACTCATCAAAACTCAAAGTTCAAACTATAAGTTAAAGGTGAAAGTTGTTTATACCTCCTTGAAGCTTCCTAACACAACCCAAGAGCTTTGAATGCCTAAAGAACCTTGATCCTTGCTTGTATAACCTTAATCTTTCATAAAAATTCAAGAAAACTAAAGTTATTTCTTGAAGGTTACTATTCACCATCTTCTTCCTTGATTTATAGAAAAAGATTGGCTTGGAATTAGAAGCTTAAACTTATAGGAAGTATGTAACTATCCATGGGGAAGCTTAGATAATTACCTTGCTAAATAGTAAGTGGTGGAGCTTGGATCTTCAAATTTTAAGAAAAGCACCCGAGAGCTTCATGAACAAAACCTTGGTTGCTTTTGATTTTTGATGAAAATGATTTTTGCTTGGCTTGGTTGCTTGGTTTTTGTGCTTGCTTTAGTCAATTACCTTCTTGCCCTTGAATTTGTGTGGTTACAAAGCTACCACACCTCCTTCCTTCCCATGTCATGCTTATGTCATCCTCATGATGTCATCCTCCCTTCCTTGTCCTCTTTCTATTGGTTGGATGACATCATTCCCCACTAATCCCTTTGCTTAACTTCCTAATTGTTTGCCTAATGACCGCTGATCTGTTATACGGTTCGCTTAACTTTCGTTCTCGTTTATCGTTTGAAGGATCATACCCGGGATCTTATTACTTAGGTTCCCTTAACCTTTCTCAATACATTATATTCCTTTTTATGATCCTCTATTATAATCCTTTAATTTAAATCCTTTTTATCCTGTTACCTTATACTCAATTCTCTCCGTATCTTGTGGATTTCCGGGAAAAACCAAAGTGTTCGGAATTGGATTTTGACGATCTTTACATACACTTATATACTTCATAGAGTACTAATAATATCCCAGAATATCCATAACAGAACCCCTACATAGCGTGGCATGAAAAGTTTTCTCGTTCAGCAAAAACACTATTCATAAGGGTTTCAAAATTTCTCAAAAATTGGGGTTATTACATGTGGCCTCTCTTGGCCAATCCTAATATTCATTGAAAGTTGAATCTCCGCTTCTACTTGGAACTCCACTCTGTTGAACCCATAGATAAATATTTCTGAAAGGGTCAGTTGAGAGTCATTGTATCCAATCCTCAAGAACTTGTCAACAAAGAGAATATCTACGGTAGCTCCATTTCCCATAAGTACTCTCTTGACATGATAATTTCCAATTCTCGACATAAAAATTATAGGATCGTCTTGAGAAAAATTCAGACCATTGAAGTTGGGATCACCCAATTCAAGTGTCGTCTCAGTGTTAGTAAGCTTGGGTGTGTCTCAGACTATGCTAATTACTTCTTTAGCATAAGCCTTTCAAGAGTTCTTTATCATCCTAGGCGTTGTTGACCCTCATGAGATCATGTAGATTACTGTCCCTCGGAAATATGGGTTTTGATCTCTGTCGTTAGCCCTTTGATCATTATCTCTTCTCTGGCCTCCACCATCATCACCCTTGGCAAATCTTCCAAACTTTTATCTTCGTATTAGACACTCGATCTCGTCCTTGAGTTGCATGTTGTCCTTGGTTTCAGGACCAACATCCTTTTGGAACCTACAGAATAGGTTCTTGTCGCTCTTCCCGAGGTTTCCCCTCAGTGGTTTCGGCCATCAAAATTCCTTTTCCTTTTCAATTTCTAACAAGATTTGGCTCCTTGGAGTGTTCAACCTCGCGTACTCAGTGAACCTTGATCCTTGGTTCTTCTTGAAAGTGGAGTCAGAGTTTTTTCTACTTCGAGGATATTTTTCCTTGGTATCGTACTCTTGTTCCTTTTTTCGCTTCTTGTTACCTACGGGCTCATTGCTTACAGTTGTCTTTTTCATGCTTTCCTTGACCTTGATATACTTTCCGACCCTATCTTGAAGCTGTAGCAATCTTTCAGGGGGAGCTTGGCCAAGAACATATTGAAGATATCATCTTTAGTTACTTGCTGCAAGACTATCATGGCCATTTAACATCAAGATATGGGACCTTCAGGGCCTCCTTCGTGGACCAATTTAGGTAGTCTCTGTGGAACTCTTTAGCTCCTTGTACAAGGCCCATAAGAGAAGCTGGACTTTTTTCATGCACTTTGCCACTAACAAATTTCTTGATAAAGGCATGTATTAGATCTTTAAAAGACCCAATAGAGTTGGGGATAGAGGCTGTACCATCTTTAATCCATGTCAGGTAGGGTTTGAAGGTAGACCTGACACTTGATAATGTCGTTCACGGGCTGCAACAATAGGATATTGGAGAATGTCACACATGATTCACCAAGTGGTCAATACCATCATATACCTTTATGGTGGGCATCTTGAACTTTCTTGAGATATGAGCGTTCATAATGTCCTTAGTGAATGTGGGCTTAGGATCATTGGGATCTCCTAAGGGCAATAAGTCGATCAGCCATTGGGGTTGTAACCCTTTGCCTCAGTGTTGGACCTTCACGCTTCACCCTTTGGATCTCGGAGGGGAAATAGGTCTATGACGGGAGGAATATCCCTTGATCTCGCTATCGGTGGGGGCCTCGACGGATGATGCATATCCATATCACGCTTCACCCTTTGGATCTCGGCTTCATAGCCTTAATCCTTTCTTGAATATCTTTGGGAATCGTCCCTTTGGTGATTCGGGGTTATTGATAACATCTTGGTTGAGACTCCTTTCTAGCACGCCTCCTCCTTGGAGCGGTCTCCACTTTCGATGAATCTTAATCTCTTTCAAATTAAGGTCGAGAAAAGTATCGTCCTTCAGGGATAGGGGCCTAGCCACGGATATATTGGGGCATCTGATCTTGTCCTTCTCCTTGGCGTGAGAGGCCACTTCCTCCAACCTCAGTGTATAAAGGCATCCCGTAAGGGGGATTGATAGTTCCTGGAATCACGACCGTCGAAAACTCATATCCAGTGGGTTGAGAATTAATGGCACCTTCAACTGATGAAGTTGGGGGTTCGTCCTTAGAGGCGGATTTAAAGTTATGGGATTCTTCCCTTGTATTTAAGTCTCAGTTATCACGGCAAAAACTCCTCCTCCGAGAGTGGTGTAGGTCGAGTGTGTAATAACTCGAATTTTTGAGACCTTGTAAAATGATTAAATGAATAGTAACCCTGACGGACGGGAAAAACTTTTGAGCCCACACTATGTAGTGCATGAGAAAATGAGTTTCGGAGTTGATATTACGACTATACGTACCAAATGAGTGTATGTAAACGCTATTAGTTTTCGAAGAAAACGAACTTTGAAAAACGACCGTATTTACGAATTATCGAGGATTACGGGAATCACAATATTATTACGAGATTAAAATCCTGCGGATTTATATTCAAGTAGGATATAAGGAATAAATACGAAAGGAATTACTTTGCAAACCAATTACGAGTAAGTATTACGGAGAACGTTTAAGTAACCAAGCGAACGCGTAAACGATTAAATAAACGTAACGTACTAACTAAACCATGGTAAGGAAGTAACCATGGTTACTTCATCAAATAGTGAGCTAACCATAGGATGATCAAGCTAGCTAGCAAAATAGTGTGCTACGGAAGCTAACTCAAGATAGAGGCGGTATCTAATTGGGAAAGACCAACTACCCCAACGGAGGTTAGGAGTTTTGTGGGTTTAACAGGATATTACCGAAGATTCGTGCAAGATTTTGCTAAGATAGCCGGTCCACTGACTAGACTTACCCGGAAGACAGAAAATTTTGTATGGACAGAGAAATGTGAGGAGAGTTTTCAAGAACTGAAAAGGAGGCTGGTGTCAGCCCCAGTGCTCGCTCTTCCTGATGGAAAGGGAGAGTTTGTGATATACATCGACGCATCGCTTAAAGGATTAGGATGTGTACTGATGCAGCACGGTAAAGTTATAGCGTATGCCTCTCGTAAATTGAAGGAATATGAGAGCAGATACCCTACGCATGATCTAGAATTAGCAGCCATAGTGTTTGCCCTAAAAAATTGGAGACACTACCTATACGGTGAGAAATGTGAGATCTACACTAACCATAAAAGCCCCAAATATATTTTCACTCAGAAGGAACTGAACATGAGACAGTGGAGATGGTTAGAGTTGATAAAAGACTATGACTGTGAAATTTTGTATCACCCGGGTAAAGCCAATGTGGTGGCTGACGCCCTTAGTAGGAAGGAAAGACTCAAGATGATAATAACATCGGAGGAGTTGATTAAGGAATTTGAGAAGATGGAAATTGACGTGAGGATGACCGGTAGGGAAATCGAAGGATTATTTGAGATTAAGCTAGTGCCAGAGCTGACTGAAAAGATACGAGTATGTCAGGAAAAGAAGATGAGTGAGGAAAGAGGAACATTGATCGGTGAATAAGTAAGATGCGAGAGGGACGAGAAAGGGATCATGAGGTATGCGTCCCGAATTTAGATTCCAAATGTGCAAGAGTTAAAGGATGAGCTGCTGCACGAAGGGCACAACTCTAGATATTCAATCCACCCAGGAAGTACGAAAATGTACCGTAACCTTAAGGAATATTATTGGTGGCCTAACATAAAGAGAGAAGTAGTAGAGTGGGTCAGCAAGTGCTTGACATGCCAGAGAGTGAAGGCTGAACATCAGCGACCTAGTGGACTATTACGACCCCTAGAGATTCCGGAATGGAAATGGGAGCATATAGCCATGGATTTTGTGATAGGTTTACCAAGGACAAAGACCAATCACGATGCCATATGGGTTATCATAAATAGATTGACCAAGTCCGCACACTTCCTACCAATCAACGAAAGATACACTGTAGACAAGTTGGTGGATATTTACTTGAAGGAAATAGGAGTTAGACACGGCGTTCTGGTAGCCATAGTGTCAGATAGAGACCCGAGGTTTAATTCCCGATTTTGGAGAAGCTTCCAGGAATATGTAGGCACCGGACTAAACATGAGTACCGCTTACCACCCCCAGACTGATGGACAAAGCGAAAGGACTATTCAGACCCTAGAAGATATGCTATGAGTATGTGTCATTGATTTCAAAGGAAATTGGGATGACCACTAACCCCTGATCGAATTTGCTTACAACAATAGCTATCACGCTAGCATAGGAATGCCCCCATATGAAGATCTTTACGGAAGAAGATGTCGCTCTCCCCTATGTTGGGATGAAGTTGGAGAACACAAGATATTAGGACCAGAGTTAGTCCAGCAGACCAGAGAAATGGTAGGACTCATCAGGAAAAGACTGGTAGTAGCCCAGGACAGACAAAAGAAGTACGTCGACTAGACCATGAAGTATAGGGAATATGAAGTAGGAGATTCTGTGCTATTGAAGGTATCTCCGTGGAAAGGAGTGATGAGATTTGGAAAGAAAGGGAAGTTGAGTCCCAAATTCATAGGACCCTTTGAAATTTTAAGGAGAATAGGACCTCTAGCTTACGAGCTCGCCTTGCCTCCTAACTTGTAACAAGTGCACAACGTGTTTCACATGTCCATGTTAAGGAAGTACCATGCAGATGCACGACATGTAATAGAGTACGAGCAGGTAGATTTACAACCAGATCTGACCTACATCGAGCAGCCAGTAAGGATAATGGACCAGAAAGAACAAGTGCTGAGGAACAAAACTGTGAAGCTGGTTAGGATCTTATGGAGAAATCAAAATGTTGAGAAATCAACTTGGGAACTTAAAGACGCAATGAGGAATAGATATCCCAACTTATTTTCTAATTGATTCCGGGACGGAATCCTTGTTAGAGGGGAAGACTGTAATAACTCGAATTGTTGAGACCTTGTAAAATGTTTAAATGAATAGTAACCCTAACGGACGGGAAAAATTTTTGAGCCCACACTATGTAGTGCATGAGAAAATGAGTTTCGGAGTTGATATTATGACTATTCGTACCAAATGAGTGTATGTAAACGCTATTAGTTTTCGAAGAAAACGAACTTTGAAAAACGACCGTATTTACGACTTATCGAGGATTACGGGAATCACAATATAATTACGAGATTAAAATCCTACGGATTTATATTCATGTAGGATAAATAAAAATATAAGGAATAAATACGAAAGGAATTACTTCGCAAACCAATTACGAGTAAGTATTACGGAGAACGTTTAAGTAACCAAGCGAACGCGTAAACGATTAAATAAACGTAACACACTAACTAAACCATGGTAAGGAAGTAAGCATGGTTACTTCATCAAATAGTGAGCTAACCATAGGATGATCAAGCTAGCTAGCAAAATAGTGTGCTACGGAAGTTAACCTTGTAGTTTAGCTAGTAACCTAGTAAGCAACAAAGATTTGTCCCTAAGATATGCAACCAAGAATCAACCTAGAATGCTATAGTAGGAGAATAAAATCAATTGCAAAGATATCACCTCATCTTCCTAGAAGCAACCTAGCAAAGCATCCAAGAGTAGTATAAATACCCCCTTGGAAGCTCAATTCGGCCCTAATGAAAAAATGGGAGAAATCAAATTCAAATCTCCAAGTTCTAGCTCTTGTAAAATCACCCAATTAATTCTCAAGCCTCCTAGAAATTAAACTAAGGTAAGAAAATTTTGTCATCTCTTTTTATCAAGGTTTGATGGGTGAAATAAATTCAAGAAACTCACTAGTGAATAGTGTGAATAGTAACCTCTCTTTGGTTTCTTGATTTTAATGGTGGTTTTAGGTTCTAAAAATCATACCAAGCACTTCCAAGCCTCCACCATCCTCAAGAACACATATCAAGTTTTCAAGAAAGGTAAAAATCTTTGGCCCAACTTTATTTAAGATTCATTTTTAAGATCCATTTAGTATGTGATAGTAAACCTAGTGTAATGAGTGTTATTGGTGAAGTCTTGATGATTAAGTTAAATAGATTTAAGGTTGGTTGTTGTTGCCTCAAGAACATGATGTTCTTGAGAGGAGTTTGTGTGTTGATTATGATATGATGATTGTTGGTGGTTGTGTAAAGAGTTAGGGTGTAAACGAAACTCCGATCATAAACGTAACTTCGTTAAAACCAACAAATCGTAACTTTAAGTTTCTGCAGAAAGTCCCGAAGTTTTAAACTGTAGATTCTTGAAAAATAAACTTTTTTTAGGATAGAAAATTTTATAAGGATCATTTAGGCCCTTTAATCGCTTGATTCCGATTTACGGATAAAAAATTATGGTCATTTTACTAAAAGTGATTTACGCGACAAAAACTGCTACGAATCATGAACTTTGAAAATATAAAGGATAGACTTAAATGTGTTCATAAATCATGAAATTTTTATAGAGAGTAAAATATTGAGTTTCCTAACTTTCACAAATATTTCAAGTGAAAATAATGATTTCTCAATTTTATAAAAATGTCGGAGCCGAGACCGCGCGAGTAGAAACCGTAAGAATCCATAAGCGGAGCCGACGACGATAATGAGAATGAACCTACGATACTTAGAAAAATGAAGTGACCATAATATGATTATGACTTAAAGGAATGATAAGGGTAGTATAAGTCGAGAGGGTGCATAATAAATAGCACATGAGTGCGAGTCACCGTAAATTAGAACGGGACCTAACGAAATGAAATGTGTTTATGGTTATAGATTTCTGAGCGGAACCTAGAGCATCCTCCACCTCGAGATACCTAGGCAAGTTTACGAACCCAACTCCATTTTACTGTTGTGTTGTGAAAGGATTGTTTTACTATCATTGCATAAATACCATGCTTGCCATGATACGTAGTTGTTGAAATTTCACATAATGTAGCGATGTTGTACGATAAAGTATATATCGTGAAATATTATTTCGCTTTAAGCGTGACATATTATATAAGACCGAGAGTCGGTCGGAATTTAAGATAAAACCCGGGAATCATTCCGGCGATATTATAGGACGGTTATAAGTCCATAGTAGTATGTTTTAAAGGGACTCATCGTCCACTTACGAAACATTAAAACACCTCGAACTTTTATTAAAACGATTTCCCAACGATCATATTCCCTCAACTATATTTTATGGTTCGAATAATAAATACTATATACTTATTCCTTATTATAGGAATAGTATACTCCAACATTTATTTATTTCAAACCCGATTAATCACTATAGATTATTAATTATGAAGACACAAACTAGTTGAGGAATATTATTTTAAAAATTCTTTTAAAGAGTAAACTCATTCGATATTTAATTATTTATCGATTATTATTTAAATATTTATTAAAGGGTTTATTATTGATTTAAAATCATAGATCCTGATTTAAAATATACTTTCTGATTCCAGAATATCATTCGAATAATTTCAGAACGTCGGTGAATATTATCCCGACTTGTTTAATATGTTGAATATAGTTTTAAGGAGAAACTTTTCCCCCTTATTAATTATCTGTTAACAACAGTCAACTCACATCCTTAGTACTTCCTCCAAAATTCTCGGAAGTACGTATATACACATATATACACTTATATCTTAGAGAGATAAGTTATTTCTATCAACAAGCAAAACGCTTGGGGAACTTCGATGTGGATCGAGTTCTTGAGATTGATAAAATTATTTTAAAGGACAAGGGAGGGGTAGACTCTGGTACTATGTGTGCTAGATGGACTACCAAAGGTACCGCAGGTGAAGGTACTCTGTGTACTCAGGAACTTGTGAAGTATGTGTATACCCGAAAATGGGACACGTAGCCCAAATACAGCAAGGGTGATAACCGGGATACGAAGGTGTCGTCCTTCTACTAGTAGAAAAGGTTACTATTATCGTATTATGACTGATCATCGTATACGGTGGCTCAAACGAATGTCCTAATTCTTCCAATTGGAATTGTGATGCAATACCGTAACCCAAGCCTAGGTGCTGGGATTACTATTAAGGTATTCGCAGGATAATAAAATCCCTTAAAGAATTTTTTTCATAAGAAGGTGTGTATCACCAAGGAAAATTGTTTTTGAATAAAACATAATTATCATATATGATGTTATCATACAGTCATTTTCATACTGTACTTAATTATGCTGGGCATTATAGCTCACACTTGTTTTCTTAAATTGACAAAACATAACAGTGAATCAAGATGCCTGCCATGAGAACCACAGCCAGGAAACGGGTAGGAAATGGCCAGTTGTTCCATAGATTGTTTGGTGTTGTACCACAGGTAGTTAGAATAAGCTGGATTAGTTTTCAGTTGTTTATAATTCGGCTTATTTATAAGTATGACTTATGTAAGGTAAAAAACAAGAAATGTATATTTGGTCGGCGGACTAACCTTACCTAAAGGCCACCCCCCGGTAAGACTAATTATATTTGGGTTGTAATAAAATTACTCTAGTTATGATGGTTCGTTTCCAAGATAATAACCTGTAAGTGTGTGTGTGTGATAAGTGTGGGATCGTGAAGCGTGAGTATTTACATATTGTAGTGTGAGTGGTGTGAGTTTAGATGGCATGGCTTCCGAGACTCTGACCCCGGCTTTTGGGGCGCCACAGAGTGCGTCGGGATCTTAATGGTAGACGAGATAGCCCGTGATGGGATTGGATTTTAGTTCCATAATTTTTTTTGCTCCCTGTGCTTACCATGGTTGATGTCGTATTCAGACAGACATCGCCAAATATAGTGGAATAGAAACTAGGGTTTCGTTTGTATTTAATGTTAGGGTGAGTGAGGTTTGAGTTTTAATGATTGTTCGTGAATTCGAGACTATCAGTTCTTCCAAGATGCCTACGTGTCTCTGTGCTGTAGAGAATTAAGCCAGAAAATATAGTTCTAGGTTTAGGGGTAGAGCCATTTATATAGATGTTGAGTTTAGGGTTAGACTTAGGTTAGGAGATTTGGTGGACAAGTCTCAAAGTTAGATGGTAAGTAGGACTCCTCAAGACGGTGGATTTTAGATATTTCCTTGTAGGAGCCTATTTTTATGTTGAACTGTATTTTGGTGTCATTGCGGACCTCTTTTTTAGGTCACCTCGGCGGGCATATCATGTAACTGATTTGGAATTATGGACATCACGACCCACTTTTGGTCGTGACCGTCACGGCTTACTCATGTTGTTAGGACTAATGTTGGGGCTGTCACGGGCTACTTTGGGTCGTGATCGACATGATCTAATTTGGGTCATGGTCACCATGACCCAATTTGGACGTGGTATTTATTAGTTTTGACGGACTTTCAAATCAAATTTGGACATAATTAATTCATAATTAATTATATGGATTAGTTTTCATCCATACAAGATATTAACCCTTATCAAATAAAATTTAAAATAAAATAAATAAGCAGTTGAAAAAATACCCTTACAAATTTTAATCCATTTTTAATAAATGAGATAAAATCAATCGAAATTAAACAATAACTTTGTTAAAAACATAATCTTTGTCATTTGTAATAACACAGTATCATTATATTAAATGCTCGTTATATTAAAATCAAAATTTGGCTTCCGGACCAAAAATTAAAAAGTATATTTTCTTCTTCAGTTTCCACTGTCTTGTGCCCGGGGTATAAGGTGCATAAATTAAATGTGTATAAACCGGATTTCTTTTATTAAAATTTCTATTATATATTTACGGACACATGATAGGATGGAAATTTATAATTTTAATACATATTTATTAATTTTTTTTATAATAACTGTGGTGCATCCTGTCCTTACACCTATTTCACTAATCAAATAAAACCTAAAATTTATAACTTTAGGCGTTTATCACTTATCCTACTAATACATAATAGAAAAACGAGTTTCTTTTTATACAATGAAACACGAGAAGAGGTAAATAGTAAAATGTTGTTACATTTGCCGTGCGGGCTTAACTGAGCGGGCTTGCATTAATTTTTTAAATAAAAAAAGAATCTGGCTTAAGCGACACTGACTTACGTGTCTTGTTTGTAGGCGGGGTTAAAAATAATTAATTTTTGATTTAGGTAGGATTAACATATTTAATACTATATAGTATATACATATTAAATAACAAAAAATAACAGGAGAATACATATTTAATATATGTAATAAAATAATATCAACAAAATACTACTAATAATAATAGTGATAATAATAAGAAAAATAATAATTACAAAAGAATGTACATATTATCGAAATATTATTAATATAATGATAAGAATAATAATGACAAAATAAAAGTATAGTAATAACAATATTGTAAATATAAAAATTAGAAAATTTTAAAACATAAGTAGCTTAACTAAATAAACTAAAAATATACAATTAAATAACATGGGAGGGGTAGGTAATGAAGCCATACAGTGATACAGAAGTGATACAGAGGTGATGGTTGTTAGTGTGTACGGGCCGTTCCGGGCCGTGCGGTTTGTGCGGGCCGGGTTTTTAATTTCGTATTCGTAATCGGCACTCTAGTTTAAACGAATTGTGCAGGTTTAAACTGACCCGATTCGGGCCGAATACAATCAGATTTTTATACGTGCCGGTCCCGAATGAGTGGTTCAAACCCGTCCGATTTGCCACCTCTAGTCACAACAGACTCAAATTGTAAACCTAGGTACTGCAACAGGCTCAGCTAACTTGCAGGAAAACAGGTGTAGAAAAGTTAAAATTGTAAAAGAACATCCATCAGCAGCTCTAAATTTCACAACCACTACTGTCACCAAACCGTAGAAACCGAACTGACTGCTTTAATTTATATTCGGGTATTATCCATTCAAACGCCTCAATCAGTCAATGAGCCTCAGCCTTTTTTATTTTATTTACCCAGTAGGCTAACAATTATATACAGATGAATAATTCATGTTGTAACAAGAGAAATAGAGTCACGTGAGATATCAAAAATTGCTGTCAGGCCAGGTAAGGTAAAGCCCTGATTTACTGAGCTGTTACCCACGAAGCAGCATAGGGAATCGCTCAAAAATTTCATACTATCAAACACGATCACATGGGTAAAGTGAACTCTCACGTGCTCTCACCCCCTTCTCTTATTTTCTAAGAATTATAGAGGATAGTTTTGTACCACGAATGTTTTCTACGTTATTTATCTTAATATTTTTTTATCAAATTTTGTTTATTTATTTTTAAAGTTTTCTGGATTTTCCTAAATTATCGGTCTAACTTAATTATAATTTTGTATATCATGGTAACTGTTATATTAAATTTGAATTGTTTAATAGTCTAAATTTTAGAATCCTTAAAATTAATAATAATCAAATCATATTAGTATTTTTTCAATAATATAAGTTAACATTTGTACCGTTAAGAAATGGAACTTCATTCTATCAAGTAAAGTTCTACTGAAATTAATATATCTAACACCAAACTACATACCAACTGCAATAGCACTAGCCACCAAATCACGTTAACTCATTTACAACAATTACATGTAATATATAATTAAATTATTTTAAAGTAAAATGTACAACGTGAACTTGTATTTAGCAGATCTCCTGACATATTTCATTTAAAAAACCATTATGAATTATATTAAAATTCAATATTCAATTTCATTGCACTAGTTATGTTTACTTCACTTTAAAAACTATCATTTATTATATTAAAATTCAGTTTCATTCCACTAAAAATGTTTACTTTACTGGATAAATTTGTGAGTTTAAAATAGAGATTTTATTACATAAAGCAATGTTTTAAAATACCTGAACCAGACCCAGGGTAAAGACACCTTAGTGGAATAATTAGTTATTAGTCGAAATATTTAGAGTAATGTTTTTTAAAATATAACAATATTTAATATATTAAACTTAAAATATTAATTGTGAAAAGTATACATGAATTAATTGAATTCTTAAAATTAAGTTAATTCATGTAAAATATAATTACATTTTTAAAATTTTGATACTTACATCTCAAACTTACAATATAGCGATACCTGGTAGCTTATATAAGGTGCCTCGCACAAAATTAACTCAATCTAACGGAGATAACAAAGATCGATCAAAAAAAATTATTTTTATAATTTAATATATTTTTAAGATTAATCCTACCCCAACTCTAGTTCTTATTAATAATTTAAATCCAAGAAAATTAATTTTATAAACTAGATTTTAATCTGATTTTATAATCTAACTTCTTAATCTAATTTTATAAGAGCAATTACAAAGCAATCATATAAGTGATCATATCTCGTGTCATTTCTGTAATTTCAAATTCAAATGCTAAAAAAGAGTTCTATTATTTGATACATATATGCATAAATGATTCTAAATTTTAAAAATAAAAATATAATTATGCATTTATTCCGACATTATCTAAACACAAATGCCATGCATATATAGTAATGAACTTTATATAAAATTTATAAGTAGAGACAGACAAAAAAATAGTTAAATTAGAAATTATTTGAATATAAAATAATAAAATATAGCTTATATTGATGTTCAAAATTTTCTATTTTAATGATAAAAATATTTTTGGATGCTAAATTATAATCTATATTATACTATTATAAAGATGACACCTTCTATTTGATAGTTATTCGGTTGTTCGTACAGTTATTTGGTACTATAAATAATAACTGTCGGATATGAAGACATTTAAATGTGAACCGTTGGATGTAATAATAAAATAATATTATATTAATATTTAAACGGCTCTCATAGATCTAGAATTCAAATTCTGTCAACAATATATTATATTTAAATTTTTATATTTTTTATTTTTAACAATTTTTACAAGTTCAAGATTCGAGTCACGTGAACAATATATTATATATTATATTATTTATTTTCAGTTAAGTCTCAAATTATCATAAAACGTATATTACTATAATTTATTATACTTTTTAATTTAAGTTTTCAACTATTAAAAATTTTATATTAACATATTAATAATTTAAAATAAAATATGTTTAATAAAAATTATTCAAATATAAAAAATAATTAATATACCGCACCGTTTATATCTAGCAATGATTATAATCAGTTTACATGCATCTACTTGATCTAGAGTATAAAATATGTAAGATGTCAGGTTACGGCCATGGATTTGAAAGGTGGGATAATAGAAGTGAGAAGTGGCTTTATATGTAAATTGAGAGAAAGCTGTGGCCTTTGTCTCTCTTTTGGGAAACCCGGTCTAACCCCTTACTCCCGAGTTTTAATTAGGAAGGAAAGTAAGTGATGGATAAGTAAAATAGTTTCACTTGCATTCATATTTATACTCCCGAATTTTTAAAAGGTGCGAAAGTAAGTAATAATAAATTTAAATTTAACAAACCTTCATTTCAAAACTTTCACTTTAAAAATGGGATAAAAATAATTTACCTCATTTTCAAAAAACTCGGGAGCGGGGCAAGACTCCCTCACATTTCCTTTCAATGGCCTCATATCCCATGTAACATTGTCACCTACCCCTACCACATGTCACATGTGTGTGGACAACATATACATGCGCATTTGCATTCCTGAATGTTCTTGACAAAATAAAATTAGTATTTTCATGATGATACCATAATTTTGACCGGGTATGCGATTCTTTTTAAACTTAAAGTTCTTTCTATAAAAAATAAATTATCGAGAAACATATTTCGATTAAATATATTTCACATTTTTTTATTACTTTTAGATATAGTGGCCTGACAAGATCCATGAAAAATCCTCCAATCAAACGATTGTGACAATCTGATAAGCCATACACCATACTTCACTAAATAAACACACAAAAAACAGTGTACAAAAAGGTTAGGAAGGGGGCCCAATTAAAATATATATGTACGACAGTGTAAGTACATGCTAAATATATTAGATGTATGTATAGGTCAAATTCCCACTCAAAGCCTGTCCTTTGGAAGAGATCTACTCATTTCATCTCCATCCTATGTTATCATTTCTGTCTACATCATTCTGCACCATCTTCTTGCCCTTTTTCTCTATCTTTGCAACTTGTATTAACCGGTGAACGGAAATCGACTGACCCGCCGAAAAGCCACCCAAATCAATCATTTTCTCGGCCGAATTAATTTTCAAAAAATCCGATTATATTGGATTGATTCCGGATTTGACTAATTATGACTGTAATCAACCCGAGCCCAATTGAAGTTATAACCTTAACCTAAATTATCTAGGGTTACACTTGTGAAGCAATATGCGATTAATACATACAACTAATACAACTAAAACAGTGTGTGCGAATAACAGTGTGCGAGTATAACTGTGTAACCAGAAAAGTAAACGAAAGAGATCAGGATACGAGAGGGTTCTCGATTCCAGTTGAAAGAAACTGTCTCCTTAAAAGCCATTTCGCCTCTCACCGTATGTACGAGCCGACAGCCTCCCATGATAAAACGAGAAGACGGTGTCGTTGCACAAACGGCACCTCCGGCGAGCTAGAACAGAGCAAGAAACTATCACCGACGAGAGAGAGAAGAATATGGTTTGTGTTTAGAGACGACTGTGTTTTCTGAGTGTGTGAAACCCTAAACCCTATAACGAAAATATATAGGCTTAGAGAAACGTGTGCACTACTTCTCTTATTTAATTAAACGCGTTAATTAAATTTAATTCGAGAGTCAATTATTATCCGTAATTGAATCGAATTATAACTGTCAAATCAATTCATATTCGTATTTATAAAATAAATACTGAATACTGAATATTTATTTAAGAACCCAAGCCCAGTGGAAAATTAGCAAAACTAGTCCGTGATTATTCGGGCCAATTTTCTGCTACATTCGTCTCCGCACGTCGCACACGCGGGCAAGCCCGAAGGCTTCGCAAGCCTCAGATTACCCCTCGAAATCCCACAATTTGCACCCCCTGCGCGCGCACGTAGGAGATGGAGCAACACTTTACTAACACTTTTAAACACTACTAGAGTGTTGTGCTATATAAAGTAATGGAAACCCCTTTTTCATTTCAATGTGGGATACAAGTTTTCACATCAATAATTTCACCTTCAAGGGACCAACTTTGAATGATCGTATCTCATTCATCCCTTAACCATTTTGAGTGTTTCAAAGTGCCTCGGAAAGCCCTCACGGAGGAGAACATACTCCAAGCGACACCCACTCAAGAACGGCTTAAAATGAATTGACAATGTGGGGCTCAATACCCACATTTTCCAACAATCCCCCACATGGATGAGATTGATATTTCAGTAGCACACATCAGACAGACAGACACGGAGTTTGAGTTGGTGATAGTTTCTTCGATCAGATATAGCATACGATAGGTAGAGAATGCTCCTTGAACCTTCGCTCGACTAAGCATACCGACTTTACTAGTAGACAGTAGACGTGCTTGTCCTTGAACTGTTCGACCGTTTATGTAAACGATGATATACTTATCACTATATCATTTCTGACTCGTTCAGCTCTCATGAGTATGTCCATTTTGGCCATGGAACATCGTCCTGGTTCTGCTGGAGTTTCTAAAGAATTGTGCCTCGCAATTCTCCTTTGAAGCGGCCCCACTTCTCTCCCACATAGGTGATCTTTATCTTATAGAGTAACCCGCGTTTACTCAACTGAATTCCATGCGTTCACTCCTGAACTCCATGTATTCATCAAAGATTATTAAAAGCTCAAAGCTCAACCTCGTACCTTGCGGGTCTCACTGTTTCCTCATCATAGGAACAGGCCAGGGGTTACCCCCACAGTGATTTGGTCATCATGATTTAGTTGTCCCATTGAACCAAGTTCTTGGGATCTCCAGTCAGCAATGGTTGGGTGTCCACCATGATGCCGTTAAGCAATAGACTTAAGGCCCATCCCTCTCGATGATTTCTCAACCACTTCTTTTGATAACCCTTTGGTTAGTGGATCCACGATATTATCTTTTGACGGTATATAGTCAATAGTGATAATTCCTGTTGAGATCAATTGTCTAATGGAACTATGTCATCGTCGTATATGACGAGACTTTCCATTGTACATCGTGCTCTGTGCTCTGCCAATAGCGGATTGACTATCACAGTGAATCCCTATTGCAGTTACAGGCTTTGGCCATCTCAAAATATCCTCCAGAAACTGACGTAGATATTCAGCCTCTTCGGCGCATTTATCTAGTGCCACAAACTCAGCTTCCATCGTGGAATGAGTTATCACCGTTTATTTTGAGGATTTCCATGATATTGCCACTCCAGCTAATGTAAACACATAGCCGCTCGTAGACTTGAGTGCTTTCTTGCTAGATATCCAATTTGCGTCAGTATATCCTTCTAATACTGTTGGGTATCTACCATAATGCAGTCCATAGTGTTCCCCTCAAGTACTTTAGTACCCTTATGATCGCTTTCCAGTGATCAGCTCCCGGATTACTCGTAAACCTACTCAACTTGCTAATTGAGTATGCAATGTCTGGTCTTGTACAGCTCATGCGGTACATCAGACTACCAATTATCCTCGAGTATTCCAATTGGGAAACAGCTACACCTTTGTTCTTGGATATGTGCAAAGTCATATCCACAGGTGTTCTAGCTTTCTCAAAGTCATCCTTAAGAAACTTCTCAAGGATCTTGTCAACATAATGTGGTTGACTTAATGCGAGACCCTCTGATGTTCTAGAAATTTGAATTCCCAGAATTACATTTGCTAGTCCCATGTCTTTCATGTCGAATCTTGATTTTAACATGTCCTTGGTAGATTTGATCACTTTATCATTGCTTCCGGCAATAAGTAGATCATCTACATATAGTGTCATCATGACATAGCCACTCTCGTTATCCTTGTAATAGGCACAACTATCACATTCGTTGATTTTGAAGCCATTAGCCAGCATGACCTCGTCAAATTTTTCATGCCATTTCATAGGCGCTTGCTTCAAACCATACAATGATTTCACCAATCTACAAACTTTCCTTTCTTGTTCTGGGACAACAAACCCTTCGGGTTGTTCCATATAGATTTCCTCATCTATGTCCCCATTTAGGAAAGCTGTTTTCACATCCATTTGATGTACAGTTAGATTACGCATTGCAGCAATAACAAACATCATCCTTATGGACGTTATTCTCGTTACAGGAGAATATGTATCAAAATAATCAAGGCCTTTTTTTTGCTTGTATCCTTTAATCACAAGTCTGACCTTATACTTATCAATAGTGCCATCAGTTTTCAACTTCTTCTTGAAAACCCACTTGCTACCTAATGGTTTGCAACCAGTTGGCAAGTCCACTAGTTCCCAAGTATGATTCTGCATAATTGAATCAACTTCATTCTTGATGGCCTCTTTCCACATAGGCCCATCAGGTGAGGTAACCGCCTCCTTATAGGTTTTTGGGTCACCTTCTTCGAGCAAATAGGTCATAAAATCAGACCTATGGGATTTCTCCGTTCGTTGTCTTTTGCACCTTCTCACTACCCCTACATTTTCGTCTTCACTTTCGGCACTCTCAATATCGTCATCTACAGACTCATGAGATCGTTTAGACGTCATAGGTTGTTGGTTTCCTGGATTACAGGGAAACAACGTCTCAAAGAATGAGGCATTCCTTGATTCCATAATGGTATTCTTTTGAATATCAGGAATCTTGGATTCATGAACAGGAAACCGATATGCAGTACTGTGTGGAGGATATCCGATGAAGATATAATCCACAGTCTTAGGACCTATCTTCACCTTCTTCGGTGTAGGGATCAGTACCTTTGCAAGGCATCCCCACACTTTTAGGTGTTGGTAACTTGGTTTCTTTTTCTTCCACATTTCATAAGGACTTATATCCTTATTCTTGCACATCATAATATATAAAATATTATTTGCGCTTAAGATGGCTTCTCCCCACATCGATTGTGGAAGCCCAGAGCTTAACAACATCGCATTCATCATTTCTTTCAGAGTGCGATTCTTCCTTTCAGCCACACCATTTGACTGAGGGGAGTATGGTGCAGTGACCTCATGGATTATACCATGTTGTGAACAAAATTCCCCAAATGGTTCAACATATTCACCTCCACGATCACTTCGTATCATTTTAATTTTCTCAGTTTGTTGTGTCTCAACTTCTTCTTTATAGATTTTAAATTTATTTATAGCTTCGTCTTTGCTTTTCAACAAATATACATAGCACTATTTTATACAGTCAACAATGAATGTAATAAAATACTTGTTTCCTCCTCTTGTTGGAGCGAATTTTAAATCACATATGTCACTATGTATTAGGTCTAGCACTTTGGTGTTCCTTTCCACACATTTAAATGATGATCTCGTTAATTTTGCCTCAACACAAGTCTCAAACTTATGTTTTGAATCAATAATAAGTTTTGGTATGTATTCTTTTGCACTTAAACGTCGTAAAGTGTCATAATTTACATGTCCTAATCTAGCATGCCATAAATTAGGAGACTCAAGCAAGTAAGCCGAAAAAATTCTTCATTTCATTTTCGTCCATAACGAACATTACATTGAGCTTAAAAAGCCCATCAGTTAAATAACCCTTGCCTACAAACATATCACTCCTAGACAAAATAACTTTATCTGACTCTATTACAATGCGAAAGCCATGCTTATTCAACAGAGAACCAGACACAAGGTTCTTGCGAATATCAGGCACATAAAGTACATTCTTCAAAGTCAGATTCTTCCCAGAGGTCATCTTCAGGATCACCGTGCCTTCACCCTCAATGGTAGAAGTTGTTGAATTCCCCATAGAGAGCTTCTCACCAGCATCGGAAGCTTTGAGGCTAGAGAAAACCGCCTTGTCTGAGCAAACATGCCTAGTAGCACCAGTATCAATCCACCATTCACGTGGATTAGAACCGACCAGGTTCACTTCAGAGACCATAGCACAGAGGTCTATGTCACCCATCTCCTTGGAGATATTCTCCACCATGTTTGCTTCTTTCTTCTTGTTGGGCTTCTTGGGCTTCTTGCAGTCAGAAGACCTATGACCAACTTTATCACAGTTGTAGCACTTCCCTTGAAATTTCGACTTCGAAATCCCTCCCTTGGGTGCCAGCTTTGCCCCTTTACCAGAATTAGTCTTCTTGGACTTGAAGCTTTGAGCATGCTCCACCATGTTTGCCTCAGTGGCAACGTTAACTTTCTTCTCGGACCCTCTGTTGTCTTCTTCAATACGAAGTCTAACAATAAGATCCTCCATAGACATCTCCTTTCGCTTGTGCTTAAGGTAGTTTTTGAAATCTTTCCATCCAGGTGGAAGCTTTTCAATAACAGCAGCGACTTGGAAAGATTCACTTATGACCATTCCCTCAACATGAATGTCATGAATGATCACCTGCAGTTCCTGCACCTGACTGACCACAGTCTTAGAGTCTGCCATCTTATAATCAAGAAAGCGGCCAACAATCCACTTCTTTGCCCCAGCGTTTTCGGTTTTATACTTATGGTCAAGTGACTCCCATAAGACCTTAGTTGTTGGCTTCGCGCTGTATACGTTATACAATGAGTCAGATAAACAATTTAACACATAGTTCTGACAGATGTAGTCGGAGTGCTTCCAAGCATCAGCAGCATACACAGTCTGCATGTTACTTTCAGCAGTGAGCAATTATGGTTCTTCCTTAAGGAAGCGATCCATATGCAACGTGGTCAGATAAAAGTGCATCTTTTGTTGCCAACGTTTGAAGTTCGTTCCGTTGAAATTCTCAGGTTTTTCAGCATGTACAGCAGGCAAAGTTGGCATAACAGGTACAGCAGGCACCACAGGTGGAACAGATGGTACGTGCGTCTGTACTACAGGTATATGCACACCAGTAGGCACCGCAGGTATGATCGGAGGAGTGAATCCTGCCGATATCTGTCCAAGAGGAACACTAAACTGTCCAATGACAGTGTGTCTCACAGGCACATGTCCCGAAGGCACATGTCCAACAGGCGTTTGACCCCCATCAGATCGTACGATCTGTGCGTTAGGGTTAATCGGCTGCTGGTGAACCCCATCAGATCCAGTGATCTATGCATTAGGATCAGCCGTCATGTTCATCGGACCGTTCACAGTTTGGTTCTCCATCGATCTGTTACTCAACAAAACAAGCAGATACAGATGTATCAGTCACAGATGTATAAAATAATAGCTTTAAGATTGTGAAGCAATCTGTGATTAATATATACAACTAAAACAGTGTGTGCGAATAACAGTGTGCGAGTATAACTGTGTAAACCAGAAAAGTAAACGAAAGAGATAAGGATATGAGAGGGTTCTCGAGTCCAGTTGAAAGGAACTGTCTCCTTAAAGCTATTTCGCCTCTCACCGTATGTGCGAGCCGACAGCCTCCCAGGATAAAACGAGAAGACGGTGTCGTTGTACAAATGGCACCTCCGGCGAGCTAGAACAGAGCAAGAAACTATCACCGATGAGAGAGAGAAGAATAGGGTTTGTGTTTAGAGACGACTGTGTTTTCAGAGTGTGTGAAACCCTAAACCCTATAGCGAAAATATATAGGCTTAGAGAAACGTGTGCACTACTTCTCTTATTTAATTAAACGTATTAATTAAATTTAATTCGAGAGTCAATTATTATCCATAATTGAATCAAATTATAACTGTCAAATCAATTCATATTCGTATTTATAAAATAAATACTGAATAATGAATCTTTATTTAAGAGCCCAAGCCCAGTGGAAAATTAGAAAAACTAGTCCGTGATTATTCGGGCCAATTTTCTGCTACATTTGTGTCCGCACATCGCACACGCGGGCAAGCCCGAAGGCTTCGCAAGCCTCGGATTACCCCTCGAAATCCCACAATTTGCACCCCCCCTTGCGCGCGCACGTAGGAGATGGAGCAACACCTTACTAACACTTTTAAACACTACTAGAGTGTTGTGCTATATAAAGTAATGGAAACCCCTTTTCCATTTCAATGTGGGATACAAGTTTTCACATCTACAATTCCACCTTCAAGGGACCAACTTTGAATGATCGTATCTCATTCATCCCTTAACCATTTTGAGTGTTTCAAAGTGCCTCGAAAAGCCCTCACGGAGGAGAACATACTCCAAGCGACACCTACTCAAGAACGGCTCAAAATGACTTGACAATGTGGGGCTCAATACCCACATTTTCCAACAATACTTACTTACACCTCTCTACTCTCTGAGTCTCTATAAGTAAATTATATAACATGTATTTAATTCATTCCTTGTTGATTTCTTATTTAAGATAAATATTCTCTTATATATTTGTAACTTAGAGCATCTCCAATAGGGGTTGTCAAGGAGGTTGCCAAGCTTATGTGGCATGGCACCCTTGGTTGCCTACCAAGATTGCCAAAACTTGGCAACCCCTTGGCAATTTCCTAAATTAGCAAAAAGTCATAAAAAACATCTAAAGTGTATATTACTGAACTCACTTTTATATTAAACTAAATATAAAATTAATATAGAGAGACCACCTGGGCAACCTTTAAAGTTGCTTAACTATTGGAGCAAAATTTTAATAAATGTTGCCAAGAGTGACATGGATGTGAGAGACAATTAAAAAATATAATATTTAATGATTTGTCATGGTTTAACAATTTTTTTAGCAACCTCTATTGGAGATGCTCTTATGATAGGATGAACAAGATCTATTTATAGATCTCTAGAAACTATAAAGTTTATATGCTAAAAATCTTGAGAGATGCCTGGATTCGCCTGTACATTTCAACCATCATAATCCTAATTCACCAAATCACATTTCAATATTTTCTTATATATTATAAGTTGTGACATTTTAATACGCAGCACTATAATCCAAATAAATCATCAATGGTGAATTCTTAACACAAACTTACAAGAACCTTGTAAGTTCTTGCATCAAGATTCCAACCGAAACTTGGGTACACATTCTTGCATTCTTAAACATCTGAAACCACCCAACTCTTCCTTTACCATTATCGAAAAAGCACAATATATGCCGTAAAATTGTCACATAGCTCGTACCTGCCACCAATGCGTGTATATGCATAAACATTGACTGCTAACCGCCATTCATCCACCAAATTCAGATATTCATATTTTGGATTCATTATTTCAAATTGATCGTTCCGGAAAAATGTTGATTTGCTCTTGTTGAGACTATTTTGGAAAACGAGATCGTTTTAGTAGATGTTCGAGTTCATTTTTCAATTTTCAAAATATTTATCTTCTTCCCCATTATAATTATGTCTTATCTAAGAAATGATAAATACAGTTGGAATTAGGTAAGTGCTATGTGAATGATGCCACAGGCTCAGGTTTGTCTCTACCTAATTTTTAATTATGACATCAAATTTTACTTTTTAGTTAAAATTTTTACACTTTTTATATATTGTGCAAATACACGTACAAGCCGGAGGTCTTTCGGAAAATAGCCTTCTCATTCTTATAAACGAGGGGAAGGTTGCGTACAACTTACCCTCTCCAGACCCTACGAAAGCGGGATATACTGGGTATGTTTGGTTTGGTTTATATTTGTAACTTACTCCCACTGTTCCATTTTAATAGTCCACTTTGTAAAAAATTTATTTTCCATAATATTTATCATGTTCTCTCTCCAATGCAAATTTTATAGTTTCAATATTGACTAAATTAAGTCATAAGACCCTTCTCATAAATATCATTGCCTGGAAATTTAAAATGCACATTATTTAATGACTTTTGTGTGTATATATATATGTATACACTTACTTAACTCTTGAAATATGTGTAATTAATATAATGTATAAAAACTAAGTAATATTGTTGTATGAAAACGAGAAAAAAGATGTTGCATTATCAATTTCTTAATATGTGTGAACTTTGCAAAATGGACTATTAAAATGGGATGGAGGGAGTATATGTTAATTCTTGTTGATTTTCTTGTTACAAAATTGAATTTATTTAGTTTCCATTAAAATTAGTAACTTACTAACTCTTACATTCTTAAGATTTAGCAAGTACTGTAATACATATGTTTAATTTAGGTTAAACTTGTTCATACTATAGTGTTAACTGTTTTGCCTTGTTCTTTTGTTAAACTAATTGCTTACTTGCTTCTATAATGTTATGCGTTGTTTATTTGTGTGTGGTTTCGAATTTGGGTTCACGTGATTTGTTAAATTAGGTTCATAAGTTCATCTACTAAACTATTGTCACAGCCCGGAAATTTAACCAAAAGATAACAACTGATAATATAATTATTACAAACGACTGTTTATATCTACCCGAGTTTTCACATATGCCTCAGTATCTCCATTGGTAGACTTACGAGTAGTCTTCTTTAATATAACCATATTTTCTAGATGAAATAACATGAATAAATAGAAAGAAGTGAGGCAAATGCTCATCAAGAGATATAATGAGACATAAATTAACAAATAGCAAGTCATAATTCAAGTTTGGGTCGATGGCATTATTATTCAAATCAAAGAATTTTTTTAAAATCAATGGTTTTATATACCTGGTTGAATGGGTTTTCGACCAATATTATGACTTAATCGACCAGGATTTCTGGTATACTTTTGACCAATTTCCCCCCCTGGTCGAAGAGTTTTTCGACCAGGATTCTGACTTAATCTACCAGGATTCTGATTGATCTTTAGTCTTTTTCACCACTCATGTCGAATGAAAATTTGACCAGGATTCCTCCCTTATTCGATCAGGACTCTGATCGATCTTTGGGATTTTTAACCATTTACGTCGAATGAAAATTCGACCAGGTTTATCCCTTAATCGACCAGGACTCTGATCGATCTTTGAGATTTTTACCATTCACGTCGAATGAAAATTCAACCAGATTTCTCCCTTAAACGATCAAGACTCTGATCGATCTTTCAGATTTTTTGTCATTTAGTTTGTCCTTGGAACTTCTAGATTGTTCCAGGGTTTTCGATCTTATGGGCTTTCCTTGTTGGGCCTTTCTTTAGTGGGCCTTTTGTCGATTCACATACCCCCCTCTATTTCTATATAAGGGTGGAGTAGAGTAAAGTTCCTCACTTCTCTGTCTCTGAACAATCCTCTCAAATATCCTCTCATTTCTTCCTCTAGAAAGGCGATTTCCGGCGTCCTTTCTGGCATCTTTTTCTGGGCAATTCCTCCGCTTTCATCATTTTCTACAGAGTCAAGCCTTCTTCCCAAACATATCAATGGCGGATCGTGATCTAGCTAGGCTGGCGAAGATGAACACTTCTAAACGAGGTACCCTTATCCAAATTTGTTCTCCGTATACATCTTTAATTGACATGATTAATACTAGGGGGGATGAATATCCTTCTCTTGCTGAGTTAGACTCTTATAACCACGACAACACCTTTCATGAATTATACGGTAGAATAGCTAGTTACAATACTTTATACAAAGTTCCTCCTTACCTTAGGATTACTCCGACCACCCCGGGTGATAGAACTTGCAACTGGGAAGGGACACCATTTTTATTTATCGAGGAGTCCTAGTTCCCGGCCTTAGGATCCTCTTTCATGAATTTATCCCCCACCTTCTTGCGAATGTTAAAATAAATCCTTGTCAACTCCCTCCAAATCCATGGAGAAATATCCATTTGTTTTATGTTTTTATTCCTTAGAACTAACTTCCCCCTCTCAGGTTTCCACACATTTTTTATGGTAACTCCATTTTCGAAAACAACCTAAAATGGAGAGATGAGTTTGTTAGGCTAACTTGGGCTGGAGGAGATTGGGCCAGTTTATTTCGTTGGCCCTTTTGCAAGGTAGTTGACGGTAGCCCGGATAGTATTAGGCTAACCAACGAGGAGGAGCCCGCTTATCAAGCCCTTACCGCGGATAACGGCCAAACAGATACTTAGACTCTTATAGAGGAGTTTTCTTTGAAAAAAGTTGGTCTTTATCAGGCCACTGATAAGGGTAAATTTACCTGCATTTTTCTTTGCTTTTCTTTCTTTATTATTTTTTTTACTCTGTTATATTTTAATCACTCATTGGTTTTAATGTTTACGGCGAATCGGGCCGCCAAAAAAGGGCCAAACTCAACAAGGACCCAAGGGGAAAACCTAACGGGCCTTCATTTTTGAAGCCTCACATTCCTGATGTAACACCCCCAGATCCGGGGTCGAGGATCCGGGTCGTCACGGTCTTTCTTTCCACAATATCACTTCACTTAATTAATAATAATAACCTTATGCTGTGACCCCACACTAACTCACACCACAACCCGTTATAGTCTCAGAGATGAAATTTAAATAAGTACAAGTCTTTGAATCCACAATTTAAAAGTTATTACAACCCAAAATGATTACTTGATAAATTTACAGTTAATTGCCATTATCTGCCACAAGTTATAATTATACATAATTGATTCTCAAAAGTAGATGGTCTGATCTACAATAGATCTACCTCTGCAGCTATAGCACCTACAACATCAACGGGAAGACGCGGGACGCTTCCCACGCGCTTGCGCTGGGTCTGCTGGAGTCTGGCCATCTTTCCTAACTGTTGTTGTGTGATGAAGAAATAAAGCAAGGGTGAGCAGCAAGCCCACCAAAATAATATGTATAATGATTTACAATATATGAGCCTACTCATAATACTCATGAAAGTCTTGGTCAAAAGAAATGAACCAAGTTTGATATCTTAATGCGATGAAGTCGCAAAATATTCAGTATATATACATATATACTTTTCAAAATATTGGAAGTCCTCTTCCATGCATAATATACACAAAGTCCCAGTGTATAACTGTATAAAAAAATATCGTTGCAAGGTGATCTCATATATCTAACCTTGTCTCAACATTTTTTCTGAAAATCTTTGTCATTCATAAGACAATTATTAATTAGATATAAGTTTAAAAGATGAGGTTACCAAATACCCCAATATACTTATATCTTTCCCAATACTACTTGAACTACCACCGTTCAAGTTATAATCAGTTTCAAAAGTTCATCACATAGATGAGACTACAAGACAAGATTTGAATAGATTCAATCTTTGAAATATTATTGAATGAAAAAGTTATGAGATACTTTATTTAGTTCCGATATATATATATCCACATATATATATCTCTAAAACATTTCCTGGAACCTCTGTTATGTAAAGTATGAACAGAGTTGCAATATCCAATGAATTTGGAAGGAAAAGAAAACCTTTGGCATAAACCAGATATCTTGCTGATCAGGCAAAGATACCCATAAGTAACCTTTTCTACTAGTAGATGGACGAATTCCCCACTGGTCATCACCCTGGTCATAATTAGGACCTTATGCTGGACTGCCACTCAGCCACTTATGCATTTGATGGACTCCCACTGAGCCACTTACACTATCATGGACGCCCACTGAGCCCATGTTGCTTATGCCGACTCAATAGATGGACTTACTTCCCGAACGATGGGCAAGTAATCAAGATGTTTTCTCAAAATAGCAACCTCGTTGCGAATGTAAAATACACCACTGAGCCGGATCCCTCAAGTTTTGAACGAGTATTTAAATCCCCTTTAAAAGGAAGATCTTAAATATAAAAATGAGTTTTGGGATCCGCTCTATCTTTTAAAAATCATTTTGAAGACTCGAAAACACTTTATAGAGTGTTTGGAGTAAAGCTGATTTAATGAAGTAAATCAGTCCCCAGAATATTTAGAAAATGACTGAATATTATTAATTAAATAATATTCCCATAAAGAATAATCTTTATAAAAATAATTGAAGTAGAAGTATTGAAATTTATACTTGAAACGAGTATTAAATAACCAAAGATATACTTATATAAAAGTATTATCTTTATTTGAATAATCGAAAATAAGTTTGATTATTTACACCTTATTCTTTAATAAAATAAAGAATATATTTCAGCAAATAATCGGAGTCATAGATCCTCAAATGAATATTCAAATAATATTCATTAAATAATATAAACTGAGTCATAAGCCTTCGAATGAATATTCAAATAATATTCAGATAAATAAATAAAAGGAGTCATACGCCTTCGAATAATATTCAAAATAATATTCATTAATAAAGTAAAAGGAGTCATAAGTCGTCGAATGAATATTCAAAATAATATTCAATAATAAAATAAAGTTAAAGTTATCGAATAAACCTTATTCGATTAATAGTTTTAAAAACTATATCCATATATATATATATAAATAAATATATATATATATATATATAATATACTCGGGAACATCGACTCCCGGTTTAGAAATATGTTCACCTTTTATCCCCTATACTAAGGGTATACGCAACTACTTGCTTATTTCTAGCATAGGATAACCAGATTACGAAACAGACATGCATATATACCATATTAGCATGCTCCAATATATCGCAAAATTTGCTAATAACAATCATGCAATATCACAAGATAATGCATATACATATATTTACATCACAACAACAGTATAACGGGTAGAAAACTTGCCTGAGCGACTGGGGGTTACGAATGTCTCGGGACGAGTCTGGTAACCTATAAGCAACAAGTAAGTTGGAATTAAACCAAAGTCACTTGTAAATCTATACTTTAACTAACTTAGACTCTAACGATCGTTTTGCGCTCACTGATTCGCTTAAGTCACTCGGGTACCCTCGGCTCCACCATTTTTAATAATTTAACCTTTACGAGTTTTAAAGCGATTCCTTCGCGAGTGTCTTACCAACTGCCTAACACACTTTCCAAAAATGTTTCATACATTAATTAACCCTTTTTGGTCTTTAACCTATGTTTCAAAGTAAGGCGAGGGAAAAAGTTTCGTTCGCGAAACGCCGTTACTTGAAACGGTCGTTTCTCCTAAACCGTGCATCGGAATCGAACTAACTACATATCAAAACGAAGCTCGTAACATGAGCTATCTAAACATGGCATTGGTCATAATCTAGCAGGGGGTTCTCGGGTCCTAATGCTATGCACAAAAACAGTCCAAAGAAAATCGGACGTTACGACGGCTATGTTTACGCGATTTCCAAATTTTAAACCATACAAAACCAACCACAAACCAACCTCAAATCCAACATACAACCAACATCCATCCTTATCACATCATAACAACCCCAACCAATTCAATTTAATCATTCATACTTATGCTTAAACTTAACTTTAATCATACTTAAGTTCCTTTAAATCAAAACCACAACAATTACCATTCCATTTCACTACCATTCCAAATCCCAAACTCTAAAGCATAACAACAAGCTACAATATCAACCCACTAATCAAAATCATCTTATAATATATAGGAATCTAGGGTTTGGAGATGGTATACCTTCCTTGAAGTGGTGGGTGGAGCTAGGAAGCCTTAAGAAGCTTGGAGAAGTCTTAAGAATGCTTGGATCTTCAAGAAAACCAAGAAAAGTTCAAGTTAAAAAACTTGAAAACACTATTCATTGTCTTCTTCTTTGATTAAATGAAGAAGATTGAGAAAGAATTAATGGCTTAAACTCATGATATAGTCCTAACTAAGCATGAAGATGATTAGGGAATTATCTTACCAATTTAGGAAGCTTGGATCTTTGATTTTGAATTTCTCTTGCCTTTTAAATAGTGAAAAGCCGTGAGCAATGAAGAACAAAGCCTTGGTTGCTTTTGATTTTTGATGAAAATGATTTTACTTGGCTTGGTTGCTTGGTTTTTGTGCTTGTTTTAGTCAATTACCTTCTTGCCCTTGAATTTGTGTGGTTACAAAGCCACCACACCTCCTTCCTTCCCATGTCATGCTTATGTCACCTTGCACATGTCATAATGCTCCCACTTGTCCACACCTTGTGGTTTGATGATGTCACAGTCCCTGGCTTCTTGTACAAGCTTGTCTCTTGGTCACTTATTTGTTTTACGGTTCGCTTATCTTTCGTTCTCGTTTATCGTTTGAGGGATCATACCCGGGATCTTATTACTTAGGTTCCCTTAACCTTTCTCAATATATTATATTCCTTTTATGATCCTCTCCTATAATCCTTTAATTTCAATCCTTTTTATCCTGTTACCTTATACTCAATTCTCTCCGTATCTTGTGGATTTCCGGGAAAAATCAAAATGTTCGGAATTGGATTCTGACGATCTTTACATACACTTATATACCACATAGAGTACTAATAATATCCCATAAGATCAATAACAGAACCCCTACATAGCGTGGCATGAAAAGTTTTCTCGTTCAGCAAAAACACTATTCATAAGGGTTTCAAAATTTCTCAAAAATTGGGGTTATTACAGTCTCCCCTCCTTAAAAGGATTCCGTCCCGGAATCAGATAGAAAACAAATGGGGATACTTTCTTAGCATTACACTTTCTAACTCTCGAGTCAATTTTCCACATTGTGGTTCTACCACCAAACTCTGCCTAGTTTGATAATCCTTCTCCTAAGCACTTGTTCCTTTTCACTCTATAACCCTTTCTGGTTACTCCATATAGGTTACGTCGGGTTGCATATCTATGCGCTCATATGCCTCTACTTATCTGGCATCTGAATTATACTTCCTTAACATTGATACGTGAAACACGTTATGAACTTGCTACAGGTTCGGGGGTAGGGCTAGCTCATATGCTAACTTCCCAAACGTCTTAATATATCCAAGGGTCCAACAAATTGTAGACTTAGCTTTCCTTTCTTTCCGAACCTCATCAATCCTTTTTCAAGGGTTTCCAAGGGGATACCTATAACATTACTAGGCCCCCTATTTCATACTCTTTATCCTTTCGTGTCAAATCAACATACTTATCATGTCCATCTTGGGCTACTACCAGCCGTCCTCTGATTAGATCTATCATATCCTTGGTCCTTTGGACTACTGCGGGTCCGAGCATCTTACGCTCTACAACTTCATCCTAACATAAGGGAGATCGACATTATCTTCCCTCAAGGATCTCATAAGGTGACACCTCGATAATGACATATGATCTATTGTCGTAAGATAACTCAGTCCGAATTAAGTGATCATTCCAAATTCTTTCAAGTCTATTACACAGACTCTCATCATAGCTTCCAATCATTAGAACTTTTGCTTCTCAATACCCATTCTTTTCCAGTTCGTAATCGCTACTACCTTCCGTTCCTAATATTATACGGGTTATACTTTTGCTCGTTAGCGTTCTATAACCTTTTAATAACCACGTCAACCTTAGTATCACGAATGTGTTCCCATTCCGCATACTACCACCACTTTATTACTCCTTTTTCAGTTATTTCTATTTTCCAAAATTTGATCAATCAAATAGAAGTAAAGGAATTTGTTGAGAGATCACTATGATCATGAACACTTGTTATATTGCATAGTTAGTACAGAAGGTGGCCAGCCTTTAGTACTTGACAAGCAATTAAACAATAGCTGGTATCCTACTCGGCTTCTATCACACAGATAGATAGTCATTCGGCAATACCTCCCCTTTTGGAAGGGTTGTTCTTCTCAGCTTACATGAAATGAAAAGAAGAGAAAAGAACGAACTGAAGAGAATTGTATATATGAAAAAAAAAATATACTGCCACAAAATATCTGGCTTGGAACCTACCTCTGAACTATAGAGGTTTATCATAGAAGAACAAAACATATATGTATTTATATCAACATCAAGTATTATAGCATCGCATTTCACGTGCCTAAATATTTTCGCTATCCCGTCCATCATTCTATGGACCCATGCTCTTCCTCGAGCTTATACACAATTACCTTTGAAACTCCCTCGACATCGAAAATCGAATTTGGGATCTCATTCTATATATCACCGTTACTAGGATTCTATGCTCGCACCGCAACCTTCCTCGTATAATAATACGACTCTCTATTGATAAGAAAGAATAATTATTCACTAGGTAGATACTCTACTTAATTAGTCTATCAATGATAACTTATACACTACCACGACCCGATTAGTGGTACTCAATCTCAACACCCATTCCAATACAACTCTCA
Source organism: Apium graveolens (assembly GCF_009905375.1). Lineage (NCBI taxonomy): Eukaryota > Viridiplantae > Streptophyta > Magnoliopsida > Apiales > Apiaceae > Apium > Apium graveolens. The sequence goes on from NC_133647.1 coordinate 35,937,764, forward strand.
TGGTTGTAATCAGCTCACTACTCGCAGAATTATTGCTGCCTTACTATGGTCCACCACTAACCCACTGTAGTCATTCATTTTCCATAAAATCTTAATAACTAACCATACGGAGTCCATACATCTCGTATCTAATTCTCCTAAGGAGTTAACATAACCACCAATCACAATTCATGAAGAACACTCCAAACTCTGACGTACCTTCATGACATGAAGCAGATAAAAGTGCAGAAGAGTTTCAATCAAAGCAACGATAGCAGGTTAATACCATTTTTAATCATATTCCTTAAATAGAAGACTTAACTCAAAGGTTCGTCTAGTCCTTTTGGAAACATGGTCCTGGCTTATCCCAAGATAGGACCTCCTAAGATAGATAGCCCGTTCATGGCGATTACACGAATTAAACTTTTACCAACTACTATTACGGTTGGATATTGCACAGTCATCAGAAGGAATGTCAATCTTCCAAACCATAATACAACCTTCACAGTTTTAACCATCATCACTGTATTCCTTTGGCACAAGTGCCTATAATTATCCTCTTACCTTTAAAGTGTCGACCACCTCTTTGGCCTTTCCTGATAGTACAATTTCCTTACAGTCAATGTCATTTTAACCACCTCCAAATAATTTTCTACCTCATTTCAATCACAGCTTATGTGAAGATGTTTTCCTTAAAATCTGATGAGTAAAAAAAAAATCACCATTTTTCCATAAGTTATTGCCTCAGTCTTTAGAGGTTAATCACTGTCACGACTGACTCTCAATTATACTTAGAACATCTTTTATCTTAAGTCCTAATTGCCTAGAACAATTTCAACCTTTACTGGTTCGATCCATACTTTCTCGTGGTTTAACACGTGCCCCACTTGGCATCATTATAATTACGTCATATTTCCTTTATCCCCATTTCTATTCTTGAGAATTTTGAATATTACCTTTTTCCTTATAAAACCTCTAAGGTTATCCTTCAATCGTTCCTCCTGTATTCCCTAGATACAGGGCATATCAAAATACCATTTACTGATACTAGAACCATTGTCTATATACTTCTGAAAAATTTCTCCACTGATCCTTAAAGGTTATTATTACCTTAATGCTTTCCAATTCATACTGTCAAAACTCATACTATCCCTATCAAGGGTGAAATGCCAACCTTTATGCATTCCCCTAGGATTCATTTTAAGTTACCGATGTTCTATCCTTAATTCCACCTTTAAAAAGGTACAAGCATCCTTCCATGGATAAATAAAGTCATATATCCCTGATATGGGTATCTTATTCAATCATTCCCACCTCGATAGTAAATGCCTAATTTCATAATAACATCTGTATACAAAATGAGGTTAATCAAAATGGCCTCCAAAAGATAACAACGGTTATCCGCTTTTCTTGCCTAATCTGGTAACGATAACATGGATGTTCTGGAAGATATTGGTCGTGTTCAACGTGAACTTCTTCTTAATAATTCCTTATTTACTTTTGTTGTTTATCTCAACAGTCACCTCAATGTTGGGATATCTTTCATATCTGGCGTCTCCCTTTCTGGGTATCATGCCACCGGTCTTACACTTCACCTTCTTGAAGGTCACTTCCTTCATCCAATTTTCTTAATTTCTTACTTTCTTATCCCCTTAGTCTATCCGCGTCTCATTATTTATCCTTCAAATTATCTCAAGGTTTCCTCGAATCCTCCCAACTTACAGGGGATAAACTATATGTATCTCTTATGCCCTCAACCATCAATTTTAACTTATGGTGAATCACCCTCATCCTGACGAATGCATACTTTTCTATTTCTATTGCTACGAGTCGTTAGGGTTTCCTCGTACCCAACTCCCTTATCATACCTCAAACTCTATTGCCGTTATATTCCTTTCCACTTCAATTTCTTTTTTTTTTCCTTCTCTTATCATTATTTCATGAACCAACACAACATAAGCATTGATTTCAAACATCCCGTCATTCTGGATTCGTGTCTTCAGAACGAATCTTGATAACTTTTACCACTTAGATTCATAATTCATCATACTCGTCTGCCTTTGTTCTGGCTCTAAAGCTTTTACACTATTCCATAACCCTGGGAATTACTTTCCCGAAAACAATTGGCTGAACTTTAATCAGTTTATTATAATCTCTTGCTCCGTGCCTTCCTTGGCCTTTCACCAGCGGGTGGTCTCTCTCTTGGGAGGGTAAGTGACAAAACAGTCTTTTGTGGTTCGTCAATCATTTAGAATCTCAAATGATTCCTATATTTCCTTTAGCCAGGCTCTTGCCTCGACTGGGTCAGCTTGTTCCTTGGAACTCTGAGAGCTTAGCGACTTAAAGGTCATGAAAGAATTTCCTACCGCATTGTTTCCTCAAGGTGGTGGTTAGGGATAATAGTCTAAGTTCTTTTTAGGCAAGTCCATGAATTTCCGTATAGGAGTACCGTCTCGGGTCTCCTTATCTCGCTCGACTTTTGTTTTCTCCGTCTAAATATTTCTTCCTACTCCCCATACTTGGGGTTATCTTATACGTTAAAATCCTCATTTTCCACTTCATTATGTTATGGGTTCCTTCTATCTTGATGGCGTCCTCCCTGACTATCACATTCAGGGTTTGCCCTTAATCTTATTCCTTGAACTATGACTTTCATCTAAGATCTCATCTTTAAGCTCTTGAACATTTGGAATCCAAATTCTATAGGAATACCTCATTATTCCCTTATCATCTTTCTCGGTATTAATCTCATATTTATTTGTTGGCTCTCTGCCTTCATTCATCACCTTTCTCTGGCACCGTATGCTCTTTTCCAATAATTCGGTCTCTATTGCAATCTCAAACAGCTTTTCGGTACCGGCTCCGGTTACCTTCACTACTATTTCCAAAATCTCTTATAAACTCTCCCAAAGACATTATCATCTTGAGTCTCTCCTTTTTACTAAGGGCATCAGCCACCACATTGGCTTTCCCCGAATGATAAAGAATCTCCCAATCATTATTCTTGATTAGCTCTAACTGCCTCCTCTGGCATATGTTGAGCTCTTTCTACGTGAAAATGTACTAGAGCACTTATGGCTTAGGTAATTCTCGCACTTCTCTCCATACAAGTAGTGCCTCCAATCTTTAGGGTAAAACTATTGCCACGAGCCTAAGCTCATGGGCGGGGATATCGAACTTCATATTACCTTAATTGTCTTGACATGTACGCAATTATCTTGTTGTGCTGTATAAGAAGCACCCTAATTCCTTATGCGAAGCGTCTCTTCCAAATCACAAAATCTCCTTTTTCGATCCGGCAACGCCAACATAGGGGCCGTCACCAACCTTTGCTTCAGTTCTTAACAGCTGTTCTCGCATTTCTCTGTCTATTCAAACTTCTCATTCTTATGAGTAAGCCGCGTCAAAGGGGCTGCGATCTTCGCAAAGTCCTGTACCAATCTACGATAGTAGCCGGCCAATCCTACCTCTGGGAGTTGCCCTAACCATGGTCATCAATTCCTCAGTGGTCCTTTATTCATTCTTGTCAGGATCCTTCACGGAATCCTCCTCAGCAACAATCCCTTCTAGGATAACATCCTCAATCGTTACATCCTCAATATCAACATCATCCGGTCCTGCGTTAGGACACTCTATCGGATCCACAATCCGATCTCCAATTAGTAATAAAATATCATCGCACTGTTGCTCCTCAACCTCAGGGTTCGGAGTCCCGCTACCATATACGATAACGAACTACGCTCCTATCACGATATTTATAAGGGTTCCCATAAGGGTTTTAACTGTCAGTACTATGTTAGGTAGCCCGACTATGAACTTGGCAAGAGTTCTTATTATCTTAGTTAACTTATTATCTTAACGTCCCATCATCTCTGAGGTTTATAACGCTTAGCTCTGATACCATTTCTGTAACACCCCCAGATCCGGGGTCGAGGATCCGGGTCGTCACGGTCTTTCTTTCCACAATATCACTTCACTTAATTAATAATAATAACCTTATGCTGTGACCCCACACTAACACACACCACAACCCGTTATAGTCTCAGAGATGAAATTTAAATTAGTACAAGTCTTTGAATCCACAGTTTAAAAGTTATTACAACCCAAAATGATTACTTGATAAATTTACAGTTAATTGCCATTATCTGCCACAAGTTATAATTATACATAATTGATTCTCAAAAGTAGATGGTCTGATCTACAATAGATCTACCTCTGCAGCTATAGCACCTACAACATCAACGGGAAGACGCGGGACGCTTCCCACGCGCTTGCGCTGGGTCTGCTGGAGTCTGGCCATCTTTCCTAACTGTTGTTGTGTGATGAAGAAATAAAGCAAGGGTGAGCAGCAAGCCCACCAAAATAATATGTATAATGATTTACAATATATGAGCCTACTCATAATACTCATGAAAGTCTTGGTCAAAAGAAATGAACCAAGTTTGATATCTTAATGCGATGAAGTCGCAAAATATTCAGTATATATACATATATACTTTTCAAAATATTGGAAGTCCTCTTCCATGCATAATATACACAAAGTCCCAGTGTATAACTGTATAAAAAAATATCGTTGCAAGGTGATCTCATATATCTAACCTTGTCTCAACGTTTTTTCTGAAAATCTTTGTCATTCATAAGACAATTATTAATTAGATATAAGTTTAAAAGATGAGGTTACCAAATACCCCAATATACTTATATCTTTCCCAATACTACTTGAACTACCACCGTTCAAGTTATAATCAGTTTCAAAAGTTCATCACATAGATGAGACTACAAGACAAGATTTGAATAGATTCAATCTTTGAAATATTATTGAATGAAAAAGTTATGAGATACTTTATTTAGTTCCGATATATATATATCCACATATATATATCTCTAAAACATTTCCTGGAACCTCTGTTATGTAAAGTATGAACAGAGTTGCAATATCCAATGAATTTGGAAGGAAAAGAAAACCTTTGGCATAAACCAGATATCTTGCTGATCAGGCAAAGATACCCATAAGTAACCTTTTCTACTAGTAGATGGACGAATTCCCCACTGGTCATCACCCTGGTCATAATTAGGACCTTATGCTGGACTGCCACTCAGCCACTTATGCATTTGATGGACTCCCACTGAGCCACTTACACTATCATGGACGCCCACTGAGCCCATGTTGCTTATGCCGACTCAATAGATGGACTTACTTCCCGAACGATGGGCAAGTAATCAAGATGTTTTCTCAAAACAGCAACCTCGTTGCGAATGTAAAATACACCACTGAGCCGGATCCCTCAAGTTTTGAACGAGTATTTAAATCCCCTTTAAAAGGAAGATCTTAAATATAAAAATGAGTTTTGGGATCCGCTCTATCTTTTAAAAATCATTTTGAAGACTCGAAAACACTTTATAGAGTGTTTGGAGTAAAGCTGATTTAATGAAGTAAATCAGTCCCCAGAATATTTAGAAAATGACTGAATATTATTAATTAAATAATATTCCCATAAAGAATAATCTTTATAAAAATAATTGAAGTAGAAGTATTGAAATTTATACTTGAAACGAGTATTAAATAACCAAAGATATACTTATATAAAAGTATTATCTTTATTTGAATAATCGAAAATAAGTTTGATTATTTACACCTTATTCTTTAATAAAATAAAGAATATATTTCAGCAAATAATCGGAGTCATAGATCCTCAAATGAATATTCAAATAATATTCATTAAATAATATAAACTGAGTCATAAGCCTTCGAATGAATATTCAAATAATATTCAGATAAATAAATAAAAGGAGTCATACGCCTTCGAATAATATTCAAAATAATATTCATTAATAAAGTAAAAGGAGTCATAAGTCCTCGAATGAATATTCGAAATAATATTCAATAATAAAATAAAGTTAAAGTTATCGAATAAACCTTATTCGATTAATAGTTTTAAAAACTATATCCATATATATATATATATATAAATAAATATATATATATATATATATAATATACTCGGGAACATCGACTCCCGGTTTAGAAATATGTTCACCTTTTATCCCCTATACTAAGGGTATACGCAACTACTTGCTTATTTCTAGCATAGGTATTATGCAACTATAAGCATTGAAATCAACAGATAGATAACCAGATTACGAAACAGACATGCATATATACCATATTAGCATGCTCCAATATATCGCAAAATTTGCTAATAACAATCATGCAATATCACAAGATAATGCATATACATATATTTACATCACAGCAACAGTATAACGGGTAGAAAACTTGCCTGAGCGACTGGGGGTTACGAATGGCTCGGGACGAGTCTGGTAACCTATAAGCAACAAGTAAGTTGGAATTAAACCAAAGTCACTTGTAAATATATACTTTAACTAACTTAGACTCTAACGCTCGTTTTGCGCTCACTGATTCACTTAAGTCACTCGGGTACCCTCGGCTCCACCATTTTTAATAATTTAACCTTTACGAGTTTTAAAGCGATTCCTTCGCGAGTGTCTTACCAACTGCCTAACACACTTACCATAAATGTTTCATACATTAATTAACCCTTTTTGGTCTTTAACCTATGTTTCAAAGTAAGGCGAGGGAAAAAGTTTCGTTCGCGAAACGCCGTTACTTGAAACGGTCGTTTCTCCTAAACCGTGCATCGGAATCGAACGAACTACATATCAAAACGAAGCTCGTAACATGAGCTATCTAAACATGGCAGTGGTCATAATCTAGCAGGGGGTTCTCGGGTCCTAATTCTATGCACAAAAACAGTCCAAAGAAAATCAGACGTTACGACGGCTATGTTTACGCGATTTCCAAATTTTAAACCATACAAAACCAACCACAAACCAACCTCAAATCCAACATACAACCAACATCCATCCTTATCACATCATAACAACCCCAACCAATTCAATTTAATCATTCATACTTATGCTTAAACTTAACTGTAATCATACTTAAGTTCCTTTAAATCAAAACCACAACAATTACCATTCCATTTCACTACCATTCCAAATCCCAAACTCTAAAGCATAACAACAAGCTACAATATCAACCCACTAATCAAAATCATCTTATAATATATAGGAATCTAGGGTTTGGAGATGGTATACCTTCCTTGAAGTGGTGGGTGGAGCTAGGAAGCCTTAAGAAGCTTGGAGAAGTCTTAAGAATGCTTGGATCTTCAAGAAAACCAAGAAAAGTTCAAGTTAAAAAACTTGAAAACACTATTCATTGTCTTCTTCTTTGATTAAATGAAGAAGATTGAGAAAGAATTAATGGCTTAAACTCATGATATAGTCCTAACTAAGCATGAAGATGATTAGGGAATTATCTTACCAATTTAGGAAGCTTGGATCTTTGATTTTGAATTTCTCTTGCCTTTTGAATAGTGAAAAGCCGTGAGCAATGAAGAACAAAGCCTTGGTTGCTTTTGATTTTTGATGAAAATGATTTTACTTGGCTTGGTTGCTTGGTTTTTGTGCTTGTTTTAGTCAATTACCTTCTTGCCCTTGAATTTGTGTGGTTACAAAGCCACCACACCTCCTTCCTTCCCATGTCATGCTTATGTCACCTTGCACATGTCATAATGCTCCCACTTGTCCACACCTTGTGGTTTGATGATGTCACAGTCCCTGGCTTCTTGTACAAGCTTGTCTCTTGGTCACTTATTTGTTTTACGGTTCGCTTATCTTTCGTTCTCGTTTATCGTTTGAGGGATCATACCCGGGATCTTATTACTTAGGTTCCCTTAACCTTTCTCAATATATTATATTCCTTTTATGATCCTCTCCTATAATCCTTTAATTTCAATCCTTTTTATCCTGTTACCTTATACTCAATTCTCTCCGTATCTTGTGGATTTCCGGGAAAAATCAAAATGTTCGGAATTGGATTCTGACGATCTTTACATACACTTATATACCACATAGAGTACTAATAATATCCCATAAGATCAATAACAGAACCCCTACATAGCGTGGCATGAAAAGTTTTCTCGTTCAGCAAAAACACTATTCATAAGGGTTTCAAAATTTCTCAAAAATTGGGGTTATTACACCTGAGGTTTCCTTGGGAGATGATGTGTATCCCCCAATCAAGGGGCATGCTTACAGGCTCAACTGGGGTTTTAGAAGAGGCGATACGGTGGTTGGGTCCAACAAACACGCGAAGTATCGGTCTTTCCACTCTATCACTCCCCAGGACTACACAGAATATGTTACGCGGAGTGATATTTAGTCAATTGAGCATTTGGGTTCTCAAGCCCAAGCTTCGGTAAACCTCATCCCTTGTCTTCTTATACTTCTCTTTTTTGTTATTGTCTTTTGCTGAATTTTCCCCTTTTTTGTGTAGAGTAATGCTTGCTTCCAGACCGCACTCCACTAGGCCAAGTCCTGGAAGGGTAACTCTGATGAGTTTGAGAAGAAGATGGACAAATGGAAGGAAAGGGCTCAGACCCTTGATAAAAAACTGAAGAACAAGGGTGATGAGCTGTCCAAGGCCCATGCTGAGCTGATAAAGCTTTGAAGTGAAAAAAAAACTCTCATTGACGAGTATATGGACTCTCAGATGTTCAAAGAATTAATGGAGATACATGATAAGGGTCTCTATCCTATCCAGTTCACGCAAGGATAGGATGATGCGGTGAAGGCGGTGATGGAGAAACATCCTGGCTTAATAGAGGCCAAGGATTTTATCAGCCCTGAGTAGCCAGAGGCTGAGGATAGTTTTGACGCTCCCTTTGACTCTCCCATGAGGGTAGATTGCATCCTTGATCCCAAGACTACTTCTCCTCCATCATGTCCAGTAAAACTGGCCGAGACTTCCGCTGATACAGAGGAAGGGGCAATGGGGGGAGAGGGATAAGGATGACTCTATAAGGGATGGGTAGAGCTTTTACTTAGCCTTTCATCGCTTTCTGTATCATCTTGTTGTATGTTGAACTTAATACCCTTTTGGGTTTATTTATGTTACTTTCTTTATCTGCATTTCTTAAATAGTTATAATCTTCTTCCTGCATTACTTTCTTGTTATACATGGCCTTCCATATAAGTCTTTTATAAAGTATCAATTAAACTCAAGAGTTTAACTTGGGTTTTCAAAGTTTAGTATTCAACTCATATCGTGGCCTTTCAAGACCTTTTATAAATGGGTCAAACCTCAATAACTATCAACTTGTTGTGGATAAAAAACTAAGGTTATTACTTGCTGTATTTAATACTAAGATTCGGGAGCTCAAGGCCTTTAATGGCTGCTCTCGTGTTTCGTGACTCAAATCTGCCTTTACGAGATGCCTACGTATCTCTGTATATTAGAGAATCAAGCCAAAAAATGTAGTTCTGATCTTTGGGGTGAGGCCCCTTATATAGATGTTGGGAGTCCTTGAATTGGACTTGGTATAAGAGACTTGGTGGGCAAGTCTCATAATTAGAATGGACTTTGGAGTCCTAGGTAGTAGGAAACTGATTCCTTATCCTTTTAGGTCCCCTTGAGGCTAATCTCCAAGGATTTATATCCTTATCGGGACTCTTTTCAATATCTGATTTGTCCCTTATTAATTAATTACGAAATTAATTAATAATCAGGGCTTTTGGGCCTTTTTTATTCCATCAGGCCGGATCTGGTCCATCAGGCTTAACCTTTCTGGTCTGAGTATCATATATCTTTTTATTGGGCCTAGCAGCCCACAGTTTGTACAATTAATGCAGTATTTAATTATACAATCATAATTTATTTATCCCTATCATTTGCCCCCCAACTTTTGGGAAACATTGATTAGGTTTCGCAGAAGTTAAGTCTATTTGTTCCCTTACAGGGTTTCGTTTTTCCGTAAAGTGTGGAGCGACCTACACATTTACAATGAATTTTTCCTTTTATTCAGGAATTATCTTAATTTCCAGGAATTTTTCCCTTATTTCCGGGATTTTTCCCAAATTTTCTGGGATTTTTCCCTAATTTTCTGGAATTTTTCCCTAATTTTCTGGGATTTTCCCTAATTTTCTGGAATTTTTCCCTAATTTTCTGGGATTTTTCCCTAATTTTCTGGGATTTTTCCTTATTTTCTGGAATTTTCCCTATTTTCTGGATTCTTCAAATTTCCAGCCCTATTTTCGACCAGGATCCTAGTCGAAATTTCGACCTGGATCCTAGTCGAAAATAGGGGCCAGCCTTGTCATCCTGGTCGAAGGAATTCGACTAGGATCCACGACCTGGAATTCGACCAGGATCCTAGTCGAATTTTCGACCTGGATCTAGGACCTGGAATTCGACCAGGATCCTAGTCGAAAATTCGACCTGGATCTAGGTCGAAAATTCCACCCCTTTTTTTTTTTTAGCTTCTTGTCATGAGTCTATCGACTAGGATTTCGACTAGGATTCTAGTCGATATTTCGACCTGAATCCTGTTCGAAAATTCCTTGATTTTCTTGTTTCCTGGTCGAAGGTTTTCGACTAGGATCCACGGCCTGGAATTCGACCAGGATCCTAGTCGAACTTCGACCTGGGTTTTTAATCCCCATTTTTTGAAAGATGCTTGGTTTATTCGACCTCATTCCTGGTCGAAGCTTCGACCTCAATTCAGTCCCGTTATTCCAGCTATTTTCGGGTGTCTGCTCGAAAGATTTCGGGCAGGATTCACGACCTGGAATTCGACCTGGATTCTGGTCTTTTTTACCCGTTATTTTCGGGTGTCTGCTCGAAAGATTTCGGGCAGGATTCACGACCTGGATTTCGACCTGGATTCTCGTCTTTTTTACCCGTGATTTTCGGGTGTCTACTCGAAAGATTTCGGGCAGGATTCACGACCTGGATTTCGACCTGGTTCCTGGTCTTTCACTAGCCTTCTTTATTTAGCTTTAATTTAGGGTATTGTATTTTCCAAATCCTAATTGGATTTGGGCCTGGCCTTTTTGTTGGGCCCTATAAAATTTTACTGAGCTTCTATTATTGGGCTTTTCAAATCTCATTGGGCCTCTTTTATTGGGCCTTTTCAAATCTTATTGGGCCTCTTTTATTGGGCTTTATCAAATATTGTTGGGCCTCTTTATTGGGCTTTGTCAAATATTGCTGGGCCTTCTCATTGGGCTTTATCAAATATTGCTGGGCTTAACACACCCTGTTTAGAATGCCCTAGAATTCCTAGGTATATACTGGAATATTCTTTTTTCTGGGCCTCTTCTTATGGGCCTTTGTTCTTAATGGGCTTTTCGTCCCTTCAACTTCTTTTTCCTCCTATATAAAGGAATGAGGAAAGGCTATTACTCCTCACTTTCTCATTTCTTAGTTTTCTTCTTTATCCTCCTGCTAAGATTCTCAGAGCAATAACAGCAAGTCGGAGCTCAAAGCCTTTTTCAGGAGTGCTTCTTTAGGTAAGATTCCTCCCTTTGCTTTTCGTGTCTATTTTTCCATTATGTGCCATTTTAAGATAGCCTATTTACGTGCCTCATACTTTTTTCAGATGGCTGACAAAAGAATGACTCGTTTGGCCAAGATGAACGTGGCTAGAAAGTCCAATGATTTTCCTATTCGATAGAGGTATACTTCCTTAATCGACATGATCAACACTCGAGGGGACGAGTATCCGTCTGATGCGCATTTGGACGCGCACGATCATATCAGTGCTTTACGGGATCCCAAGGAGCTGGAAAAGTTGAGCAGCTGCTTCAAAATCAAGGAGCCTTTTAAGCTGATTCTTGCGGGTCCGGCCGACAGGGCCTGTCAGTGGAAGAAGGACGCGCTATGCGTCTATAGGGATACTCTGAGGGCAGGTATTAGACTCCCTTTTCATCCATTCATTCCTTTGCTACTGGCTGATGTGGGCATCAGCCCTTGCAACCTTCCCCCTAATTCCTGGAGGTTGATTCTGTGCTATCTGTCGCAATGCGCCAAGCACAACGTCCCCACATCTGTTGCTGTCTTCAGGAAGATTTTTCAGTTCAAAAACAGCCCTGATAAAAGTCCGGGTTGGGTTTCTATCAACCAGCGCCCCACTATCCCCCATATCGTGAATGGGAAGTCCATCCCTGATAACAACTTGGGGTGGAAGAAAGAGTTTTTGTTTGTTATTTGGGAAGGTGGAGATTGGGGCTCCCTGTTTCGATCATCCTTTGGGCTGGCCGTAGACGGGAACCCGAATGACATAACTTTGTCTGAGGAGGAGGCTAGAGGTTTCAACCTCCTTACGCAAGACAACGGCACTTCCCATTATTGGGACCTTATCCGGGAGACCGTCCTGGTAGAACGCGGCCTTTCGCCCGTTAATAAGAAAAGTAAGTTCCCTTTCTTATCTCCTTTATTTCCTGCACTTTTATTTCATTGATTTTCAACTGACTTTGTTTGTTGCAGTGGCTGAGAAGATTGAGGAGGCTACCAAGCCGAAGGACCTGGAGACAACCAGGATGAAGAGGGCCGGGAAGATCTTTAAGGACCCTCGACTGGGTGACCGCTTCCCGGAGTTCCTTCTTCAGGCAACGGAGCCAGATGAGGAAGGCCCCAGCCAAGTTCTGCGCACCAAGCAGAGGCCAGGTGCCTATTTTAAACCTGCTTGGGGGATCCGGGGCAAGGACTCAATTGTGGGCAGCACGGCCCTGTCCAAGGAATGGTCTAAGCATTCCATTTCCCCGGTGGATTATCAAGATTTTGTCCTTCAACAGGACTTGGAGGGGAATGAGCTGTTTGGAGCCCAAGCTCTGGCGACGGTACGTACTTTACTTATGCTTTTTACAATTCTCTTTTCTTTCTTTTCTAAACCTTTGCTATTTTCTCTTGTAGGCTAACGCCCATTTTCAAGGGGCAATTCACCAAGCCAAGGCTTGGAAGGTTGGCCTGGAAGATGCCAACAAGAAGTTGGAGGAGGCCAATCAAAAAATTGAGGCCCTTGAAGCTCAATTGGCCTCTTCCACTTCTGACCTGGAGACGGCCCGGGCTGAAAATGTCATCTTGAAGGCGTAGAAGGAAAAAGCCTTTAATGGCTGGATGGACACTCAAGAATTCAAAGACTTGATGGTGGAGCATGACGCCCTTCTTCATCCTGTTAGCTATAAGAAAGGCTGGGACGCTGCTGTGGAGGCCATCCAGGATGAGTTTCCCGAGGTCCTTGAGCAGTCGCCCTTTCCTTGCCCAGTGCGGGTTCCAGAGCTTGGAGGTGTTACTGAAAAGCTTGCTGGCATGATCAAGGATGGAGAGGAGGAAGATTCCTCCGAGGAGGAATTCGAGCCTGTCGCTAAGAAGGCCAGGGTGGAAGAATCTCCCAAAGCAGCGCCTCAACAGCCATCATCTCCTGCTGAGGGAACTTCTACAGGGACTTCGGAGGGGACGACCGAGACGTCCGAAGAAATGACTGAAACTTCCGAAGAGACTTCGGATAGTGGTTCTGAGGAATCTCAGCCTTCCAAGGCCTAGCTTTTTGTATATCTTCTTTTTGAACTTTATTTATATCAGAACTTGTTACCCTTCGGGGTTATGTTTTATACGTTGCTTTTCTTGCCTTTTTCTGTTTTAACTTTACAATCTTAATATGCATTTGAACCTTAAACATCCTTGGATTGAAATAATTTCAAGCTCTTTAATATGAAGTCTGGTTTTTCAAAACCTTACACAGCATGGGTTCGACCCTAATCAATAATAACTAGACATTGTAAATTCTACTGGAATATAAAATTCTACGCAAGCAAAGCTTCCAGGTGCTTTTAAACCTATTTGTCATAATGACAAGTGAGAATCGTACTTAGCCTCTCTTACACGTAGTAAACCTTCAGGTTTTGTGCATGCCAGGTCCTCGGGACTTCAAAACCATCCATAGTTTCCAGCTTGTAGGTTCCTCTACCCTGAACACTTTTGACTCTGTATGGCCCTTCCCAATTTGGGGCGAGCTTTCCTTTCTGTCCAACACCAGAAGCCTCTATTTTTCTCAAAACTAGATCACCTTGTTTAAAAAACCTCTCTTTAACCCTTAAGTTGTAGTAGAATGAAGCTTTTTTCTGATATTCTACTATCTTTGCATGTGCTTTACCTCGCACTTCATCGATTAAATCCAGGGCTAACTTCTGCCCTTCTTCATTTTCTTTTTCATCAAAAGCCTGAATCCTTGGAGAGGAATGTGATATCTCCACAGGAACTACTGCTTCTGCCCCATATGCCAACATGAAAGGAGTTGCATCTGTCGTGACTCTACAGGTAGTCCTATAGGCCCATAATATGGGAAGTATCTCATCCACCCAATTATTTCTTGACTTTTCGATCCTCTTCTTTAGTCCATCCAGGATTATCCGATTTGCTACCTCCGCTTGCCCATTGGCTTGCGGGTGAGCCACAGAGGTGAACCGTAACTCAATTTCATTTTCTTCGCAATACTTCTTGAATTCCTCGTTGTTGAATTGTGTTCCATTGTCAGTGACGAGGATACGGGGAATTCCATATCGGCACATAATGTTTTCCCACAGGAATTGTGCAACCTGCTTAGTTGTGATTTTGGCCAAAGGTTTGGCTTCGATCCACTTGGTGAAATAATCAATGGCTACAATCAGAAACTTCCTTTGTGCTGTGGTCATAGGAAAAGGCCCTAGAATATCCATCCCCCACATAGCAAAGGGAATAGGTGAGTTGATAGAGGTCAGCATCTCGGGGGGTTGTCTGGCGACTGGTGCATGCTTCTGACAGCGATCACACTTCTTTACATATTCTTTGGCATCAGCCATCATTTCTGGCCAATAGAAGCCTAAACGGGTTATCTTATGAGCCAAGGCCCTGCCCCCCAAGTGTTGCCCACAAATACCTCCATGCACTTCCTCAAGAGCTAAGCGTGCCTCATCGGGCCTGAGACACCTCAAGTAAGGAACCATGAAAGATCTTTTATATAGAATCCCATCTATCAAAGAGTACCTTAGTGCTCGAACAGTTAACTTCCGTGCCTCAATTGCATCGCTTGGTAACCAACCGGTCTGAATGTGAGCCTTGATGGGATCAATCCATGACGTCCCCAAGCCTACAGGAGCCACAAGCTTAACATCTATGCTTCGTGTCTTCAAAACACGGAAGTACACACTTCCGGAACTTTCTTCAATGTCAGATGAAGCAAACTTTGATAGCGCATCTGCTTTAGCATTTTCTTCCCTTGGAATGTGTTCAACATGGCATTCATTAAATTGGGTCATCACAGCCCTTACTAGGCGAACATACTTAGCCATCGTATCATCCCTTGCCTCAAATTCTCCCTTTACCTGGGATATGATCAACTTCGAGTCTCCACGGACCTTTAAGTTTTTGACTATAAGTGTCCCAGCTAGACCAAGGCCAGCAATCAGGGCTTCATACTCTGCCTCATTGTTTATGGTTGGGAAGTCTAGCTTCATGGCATACTCAATTAAGAATCCATCAGGGCTTTGCAAAACCAACCCTGCTCCACTGGAATTTGTTTTTGATGCTCCATCAAAATAGAGAACCCAATATTCTTTCTCCTTATCCCCATTGTCGACTCCATTGTCTTGAGGTATGGTATCTTCCTGCCCCCCGACTTCTTGGTTGGGTATGCTACATTCCACCACGAAGTCAGCTAGTGCCTGGGCTTTTATGGCCGTACGTGGCTTATACTTGAGATCGAACTCTCCCAACTCTATTGCCCACTTAATCAGTCTCCCACTTGCCTTGGGACTGTGAATGATATTTCTCAGTGGCTGATTTGTTAGCACTTCAATTTGGTGAGCTTTAAAATAAGGACGCAGCTTTCTTGAAGCCATTACCAAGGCTAAAGCGAATTTCTCAATGGCTGAATAATTCAACTCAGCACCATGCAAAATTTTGCTGACATAGTATACGGGTTTCTGGACTTTCAGTTCCTCCTTAATCAACACGGCGCTCAAGGCGCTCTCTGAAATAGCCAAGTACAAGAATAAAACTTCATTCAGAACTGGCTTGGCCAACAACGGGGCCTGGCCCATATACTTCTTTAACTCTTCAAATGCCTTCTGATTTTCCTCACTCCATACAAAGTCTTTGATGTTCTTTAGTGACTTGAAAAATGACAAGCACTTGTCTCCTGACTTGGAGATGAATCGTCCTAACGCAGCAACCCTTCCTGTGAGCTTCTGAACATCCTTGACAGTTTTGGGGGGTTCCATGTCCAGGATTGCCTTTATTTTATCAGGATTTGCCTCAATTCCCCTTTTCGAGACCATCAATCCCAAGAATTTTCCAGATCCTACTCCGAAAGCACACTTCGTCGGATTCAACATCATCTTGTGGTACCTCAGGACCTCAAAAGCTTCCCTTAAATGGGCTATATGATCAGTCTTTACTAGACTCTTGACTAACATGTCATCAACATAGACTTCCATAGTCTTACCAATAAGATCCTTAAAAATTCTATTCACCAACCTTTGATAGGTGGCTCCTGCATTCTTGAGACTAAACGCCATAACAAGATAACAATAAACACCAAAGTCAGTGATAAATGATACCTTTGGAATGTCATTCTTATGCATTTTGATCTGGTTGTATCCGCTAAACCCATCCATGAAACTCAGCATCTCATGTCCAGCGGTGGCATCAATCAAAGTATCAATTCTAGGCAGCGGAAAACAGTCTTTGGGGCATGCATCATTCAGATCGGTGAAGTCTATACACATCCTCCACTTTCCATTAGCCTTCTTCACCATTACAGGGTTTGCTAACCACTCCGGAAATTGAATCTCCTCAATGAAACCAGCCTCTAAGAGCTTTTCCACTTCCTGCTTTATAGCCTCTTGTCTTTCCGGGGCAAAATTTCTTTTCTTTTGTTTCACTGTCTTCCGGCTTGGATCTACGTTTAGCTTGTGAGTAATTAACTTCAGGTCTATGCCTGGCATATCAGCTGCTGACCATGCAAACACATCACTATTTTCTTGCAAAAATTTCACTAACTTCCCTCTAAGGGGCTCCTCTAATGTGGCTCCAATGAAAGTCGTCCTCTCAGGATTCTCGAGGTCTAAAGGAACCGAGACCAATTCTTCTGCTGGCCTTCCTCTATTCTCATCATTTTCTCGATCATCCATATCTTCAATAGGAAGAACCTGCCCCCCGACTCCATCTGCCCTCAAAGAGGCCACATAACAGCTTCTAGCCATTTTTTGATCTCCTCTTTCTTCTCCAATCCCGTTTCGGGTGGGAAACTTCATGACTGAATGGTAGGAAGAGGGGACTGCCTTGAAGGCATGTATTCCTGTTCTCCCCATGATAGCATTATAAGTTGAACTAGCCTTTACCACCATGAAATCCAGCATCTGCGTTGCTTGCCTTGGCTCCGTACCTATGGTGGTTGGCAATTTGATTATCCCTTCCACAGGACATTCTACTCCAGCAAATCCATATATCGGCATGTCGGTTGGTGTTAACTGGGAGTCGCTATACCCCATCCTTAGAAAGGTGTCGTGGAGCAAGATATCCACAGAAGCACCATTATCCACAAGGACCCTCTTAACCGGGCTATTTCCTATTATTGGTGTTATGACCAGCGGGTCGTCATAGGGAAACTTCACACCCTCTAGTTTGGAATCATCAAAAGCCAATGTTACTTCTGTCCTGGCCCTCTTCGGGGCTTCTCCAACAATATGCATAACCTCTCTAGTATATGCCTTTCTGGAATTTTTGGACAATCCAGCAGCAGTTGGACCTCCAAATATCGTGTTTATCACAGGCCCTCGAGGTCTCGGCCCTCCATAAATGGTGTTTATAACTGGTCCTCTAGGCTGGGGGTTTCGCCCCTGATCGTCTTGGTCCCTCCTACGATCTTCAAAGTTCTTCCTTCCATTATTATTTCTGTCCCCTCCATCTCCAGTATACTTGTTCAATCTTCCTTTTCGAATCAAAAACTCAATTTCATCTTTCAATTGCCTACACTCATCGGTGTCATGGCCAACATCTTTGTGAAACCTGCAGTACTTGCCCTTATCTAGCTTGGCGGGATCAGCCTTCAAGGGCTTAAGCCAGCGAATATCTCTGTCTTTCTCAATCTCCATCAAAATCTGACTTCTGGGAGCATTCAGCTTAGCGTATTCAGTGAACTTTTGCCCAGGTCCTCCCTTCTTGGGGGTTGAATCAGGGTTTTGTTCGGTTCTAGGATATTTGTCCTTAGCGATATACTCCAAATCAGTTTTTCGTTTCTTGCCTCCAGTGGGCTCATTACTTACTACGATCTTCCTCATACTTTCTTCAACCTTGATATACTTCCCTGCCCTCTCTTGGAGCTGCAACATGCTCTCAGGGGGTCGTTTGGCCAAAGACATCTTGAAAAACTCATCCCTAGTTCCTTGTTGCAGTGCTATCATGGCTACCTTATCATCAAGGTCTGGGACTTTTAAAGCCTCCTTTGTAAAACGATTCAGGTAATCTCTTAAGGATTCCTTAGCTCCCTGCACAAGACTCATAAGAGATGCTGAACTTTTCTCATGGACTCTTCCACTGATGAATTGCTTAATAAAAGCCTGACTTAATTCTCTGAATGATCCAATAGAATTTGGGGGTAGGCGACTGTACCATCTTTGAGCCATACCCGACAGGGTTTGAGGGAAGGCCCGACATTTTATAGCATCATTCACGGGTTGCAGCAGCAGTGCATTAGAGAATGTCCTAACATGATTAGCGGGGTCTCCCGTGCCATCATACACTTTGATAGTGGGCATCTTGAATTTCCTTGAGATATGGGCATTCATTATCTCTTCTGTGAAGGGTGGAGTTGGATCATCAGGATCTCCAAGGGGAAGGAGATTGCTTGGATCAGTTCTTGGACAGCAGCCCTTCTACTTACCGGACCATCCAGGTCTATGATAGGAGGAGGATTTCTCCCCCTAGGAGGCATGTGGGGTCTGGTGGCTTGGTGAGCCTCCAAATCACGCCTCAGCCTTTAGATTTCAGCCTCATGAGCCCTGATCTTTTCCTGCACTTCTTGGGGATTCGCCCCTGGGGTGCTTTGGGGGCGTTGCCTTCCATCAGCCATTGGCTCTTTTCCAGGACGCCTCCTTGTCGGGGCCACTTCATCATCCGAAGATTCGGAGTCTCTCTCAGTGTATGGACCAGAAAATTCCCGATCCTCAGGGATAGGATCCAAACCTCGTATATAGGGGGGCGACCGCCCTCGTGCTTCGCTTCGCCCAGCATATCCGCTTCCTCCAACCTCAGGGTGAAGGGGCATCCCATAAGGGGGGTTAGTAGTAACAATAGTTGAATATTCATACCCGACGGGTCGAGAATTCACAGGTATATGTATTTGTTGAACTTGAGGATTCGTACCTTGAATCGGGGGAGTTGTCCCTTGTAGCTGGGGTTGAGTTGCCCCTGTCTGGGCTTCCTCCTGAGTAGATGCATAAGTTGAATGGGGAGGAACCTCCACGGTTGATGAAATCACCTGGGTTGTCTCTCATGGTGTTCCTTCCTCTAGAGCTCCAATTGTTCTCCGTGTTCTCGCCATGGTTGTTGTTGTGAGTCCCACAGACGGCGCCAAATGTTGTGGATAAAAAACTAAGGTTATTACTTGCTGTATTTAATACTAAGATTCGGGAGCTCAAGGCCTTTAATGGCTGCTCTCGTGTTTCGTGACTCAAATCTGCCTTTACGAGATGCCTACGTATCTCTGTATATTAGAGAATCAAGCCAAAAAACGTAGTTCTGATCTTTGGGGTGAGGCCCCTTATATAAATGTTGGGAGTCCTTGAATTGGACTTGGTATAGGAGACTTGGTGGGCAAGTCTCATAATTAGAATGGACTTTGGAGTCCTAGGTAGTAGGAAACTGATTCCTTATCCTTTTAGGTCCCCTTGAGGCTAATCTCCAAGGATTTATATCCTTATCGGGACTCTTTTCAACATCTGATTTGTCCCTTATCAATTAATTATGAAATTAATTAATAATCAGGGCTTTTGGGCCTTTTTTATTCCATCAGGCCGGATCTGGTCCATCAGGCTTAAACTTTCTAGTCTAAGTATCATTTATCTTTTTATTGGGCCTAGCAGCCCACAGTTTGTACAATTAATGCAGTATTTAATTATACAATCATAATTTATTTATCCCTATCACAACTGGAATATAAATCCTAAAGAGTCAAAATGATTTAACAATCTGGAATATAGATCCTAAAGAGTTGAAATGATTTAACAAACTGGAATATAGATCCTATGCAAGCAAAGATTCACGGTGCTTTTGAACCTTGTTGCTTCTTTAATGAGCAAACACTTCCTTTTCAACGAGTTATATATAATAGATCTTTAGATTTTGAGCATGCCATGTACTTGGTATTTCTTCTCCTTCAATAGTCTCTAATTTGTAAGATCCCCTTCCTTGAACGCTCTTAACATTTTATGGCCCTTCCCAATTTGGGGCGAGTTTTCCTTTCTGCCCAACTCCTAATGCTTCAACCTTTCTTAAGTCCAGATCTCCTTGCTTGAAGAACCTTTCTTCTACCCTCAAGTTGGAATAAAAAAAGGCTTTTTTCTGATACTCCACAATCTTTGTATGTGCTGCATCTCACACTTCATCTAGCAAATCTAGGGATAGTTTTTGACCCTCTTCATTTTCCTCAGCGTTGAATGCTCAGATTCTTGGGGACGAATGTGATATCTCTATCGGTACGACTACTTCTGTCCCATCTGCTAACATAAAGTAGGTTGCTCATGTTATGACTTTTCAAGTGGTTCTATAATCCCAAAGTATTGGAAGTATCTCATCCACCCAGTTATTCCTGGACTTCTCAATTCTTTTCTTTAAGCCATCCAGAATAATTCTATTTGCCACTTCTGCTTGCCCATTGGCTTGAGGATGAGCCACGAAAGTGAAGCGCGTCTCAATTTCATCCTCCTCACAGTAATTTCTAAACTCCTCATTATTAAATTGTGTTCCATTATTAGTTACCAAGATTCGAGGGATTCCATATCTACACATGATGATTTCCCACATGAATTGTGCAACTTTCTTGGTTGTAATCTTGGCTAGAGGCTTGGCTTCGATCCACTTAGTGAAGTAGTCAATTTCCACAATCAAGAATTTTCTTTGAGCAGTAGCCATCCGGAAAGGCCCAAGAATATCCATTCCCCACATAGCAAATGGGATTGGGGAGTTAATGGAAGTAAGCATCTCGGGTGGCTGCCTTACTATAGGGGCATGCTTCTGACAGTGATCACATCTCTTCGCATATTCTTTGGCATCAGCCATCATTTTTGGCCAGTGAAAGCCTAAAGGAGTAACTTTGTAGGCTAAGGTCCTGCCCCCTCAAGTGTTGGACACATATACCTTCATATAATTCTTCCAGAGTAAGTCGGGCTTCACCTGGACTGAGGCATCTTAGATAAGGAATTATGAAAGACCTTTTATAAAGAATCCCATCAATCAAAGAATATCTTAGAGCTCGTACAGACAATTTTCTCGCCTCCACTACATCATTAGGAAGCCATCCAGTTTGTAGATGAGCCTTAATAGGATCCATCCATGACCCTCCAATCCCTATGGGGGAAACCAGTTTAACATCTATGCTTCGTGTTTTTAGAACACGAAATTACACGCTTCCAGAACTTTCTTCTATTTCTGATGAGGAAAATTTGGATAACGCATTGGCCTTAGCATTTTCCTCCCTCGAATGCTTGATATGACACTCATCGAATTGAGTCATTACAGCTCTCACTAGATGTACATACTTTGCCAGGGTTTCGTCTCTTAATTCGAAGTCTCCATTGACCTGGAATATCACAAGTTTCAAATCTCCACAAACTTCCAAGTTTTTGACCCTCAACGTTCCTGCTAGGTCAAAACTGAAGGGGTTTTAGCACATAAACGCAGCGAAAATGTAAATTTAAATCTTAAAAAAAACCGAAACCCTCCGCAGGATCCATGCAAAAAATAATATTTAATTCGTAGTTCAGTATGTTTACCTTAAGAAGCTTTACGTTAATGGAAAGATGGAGGTCTTTAATGGCGATCCAAAAATGATGAACGGAGATCCTTAGCAGCTGCTCCTCAAGTGTGAAGCACTCCACCGGTATCCACCAAGAAAACGATGTAATGAAGGAGGAGGAGATGGAGAGAATTAGGGTTTTATAAAAAATTTAGGTTGAGGCAAAAATAGGGTTTATAATAGTATATTTATAGGCAAAATTTTCAGCTGAAAATTTTCCCATAAAATATTATTATTATTAACCCTTTATTATTCTCATTAATAATTAAAACACCTTTTAATTATTAATCCTTTTTCTAAACACTTTAGAAATAATTCTCTCTCTTGATTTAATTTCCAAAAATTAATTTCTTAATTAATAATATTAAGAACCTTTTCTTAATTAATTTATAATCAATTAAATCTCATTTAATCAATTATTAAATTTGCCAATTAATTATTTATTTCACAAATAAATAATTATCAGCCATTATTAATTAATTCCTCCACCATTAAATCATTCTCTTTTATGGTGTGACCCTGTAGGTTCAATATTAAGCAGGTAGTAGAAATAAATAATAATAAAACTATT
Source organism: Apium graveolens (assembly GCF_009905375.1). Taxonomy (NCBI): domain Eukaryota; kingdom Viridiplantae; phylum Streptophyta; class Magnoliopsida; order Apiales; family Apiaceae; genus Apium; species Apium graveolens. The sequence goes on from NC_133647.1 coordinate 35,960,228, forward strand.
TTATCATTATTTATATAAATTCTCTAATTCATTAAATATGATTAATTAATTAATCATATTTATTCTACATCGTGAGGGATACTTCTCAGCATATCGCGACTATCCGGATAATACGAATTCACTGCTTAGAATACCAAGAACCTATTCAGTGAGTAGTTACCGTACAATCAATTCCTTCTACCCTACAATGTCACGATTAAATACAAGGCATGGAACTTTGTCAAGCCTGTCTTATTTAATCACTTGCTTTCCCATTCACTATGCTTAGTTCTATTTAATGTAAATTAAAAACTCCTTTCTAATTTCATTCACTCTAGCCAGAGATTCCTGAATTAACATAAGTGGATCAGCATTGAACATTCTCTTCCTACACTAGAAGGGGTAGATCCTTTATTGATCATACACTATCTTCGTGTACAAATTTCTATACCCAGTAGAGCCCTTATAATTGTCCCTTGAGACTAAGAACTAAACCAAAGCATAGTTTAGTGTACACAAGATGACTATGATGACCTCAAGTCTAAGGATACTTGTACAACTATCACTCTGTGAACAATTGCTGATACGTGAGTGAACTCCATCAGTTGTTCAGCTGTGTGAGTCATGTTCAGTGAACTTATTCTATAATAAGCACCTACATACTAGCTATAGTGTCACCACACAAATGTCTATGAGAACAAACATCCTTCATAATGAAGCAAGCATAGTATGTACCGATCTTTGCAGATTATTAATTACCAGTTATTAATCCTACGACCAGGAACTATTTAAGTTTAGAGTTATCATCTTTTAGGTCTCATTATTATGATCTCATCACAATCCATAAAAAGCTTTACTCTAAACTGTGGTATATCTTATTTAAACATTTAAATAGATAAAGCCCACAATAAAAACAAAACAAGCTTTTTATTAATATCAATGAAATCAAAACAGATTACATAAAAGTTATTCCTAAATCCTCATACATGATTGGACTTAGGACATATCTCTTTCAATCTCCCACTTGTACTAAAGCCAATCACTCTAGTATCTAATACCCATCTTGTCTTTATGACGATCAAAGTGACTCTGAGAAAGTGGCTTTGTGAATGGGTCTGCTACGTTGTTATGTGTGTCAACTCTCTCGACGTTGACATCTCCTCTATTTTCAACTCAGATTCACCACCAAAAACAAGAAAAATGTCCTGAGTCCTTCGCAAGTACTTAAGGATGTTTTTCACTGCTTTTGAGTGGTCTTCACCTGGATTGGACTGATATCTGCTCGTCATACTAATTGAATAAGCAACATCAGGCCTTGTACACAACATCGCATACATGATAGATCCTATTGCTGAAGCATAAGGAATCTTACTCATACGCTCTCTTTCCTCAGGTGCCTTATGAGACATTTTTTTCGGAAAGGGACACTCCATGGCTCATCGGTATGAGACCTCTTTTGGAGTTTTCCATGCTAAACCTTTTAAGCACTTTCTGGATGTATGTACCTTGGGTAAGACCTATCATTCTTCTTGATCTACTTCTATAGATCTTCATACCGAGAATGTAGGATGCTTCTCCCAAGTCCTTCATGGTGAAGTTCTTTGATAGCCATACTTTGACTGATTGTAGCATCGGTATATCATTTCCTATAAGAAGTATGTCATCCACATACAATACAAGAAATGTTACCGCGCTCCCACTATCCTTCTTGTAGACACATGGTTCATCTATGTTTTTGATAAAACCAAACTCTTTGATTGTCTCATCAAAACAGATGTTCCATCTACGAGAAGCTTGTCTTAAACCATATATGGTTCACAGCAGCTTACACACTAGGTGTTCATTTCCCTTGGAAAGAAAACCCTCTGGCTGTGTCATATACACTTCCTCCTCAAGTTCCCCATTGAGGAAGGCCGTTTTCACATCCATTTGCCAGATCTCATAGTCGTAGTAAGCAGCAATCGCAAGCAAAATCCGAATTGATTTTAACAGGGCTACAGGCGAAAAAAGTTTCATCAAAGTCAATCCCTTGCCTTTGTTTGAATCCTTTTGCCACGAGCCTGGCCTTATAGGTCTCCACCTGGCCATCTTCTCCAATCTTTCTTTTGTATACCCACTTGCACCCAATAGGCTTAACACCTTCAGGCGCCTCAACCAGAGTCCATACTTGGTTGGTATACATAGATTCCATTTCGAATTTCATGGCACTATGCCATTTCTCTGAGTCAACACTACTCATAGTCTCATTATAGGTCACAGGGTTGTCATCATCAATTATTGACAACTCATTGTCATTCTCAATGACAAGGCCATAATACCTCTCAGGTTGGCGAGACACTCTCCCTGTCCTACGACTGGGCTGTTCCACAGAAGGTTGTTCTGTCTGAACAGGTGTTTCCACTTGATCCGTAGTAGTTTGTGCTTCTTGAACTTCATCAAGTTCAATTTTGCTCCTACTGTTTCCTTCAAGGATAAAATCGATTTCCAAGAAGGTAGCATGTCTGGAGACAAACACCTGATGATCGGTGTAAAAGTAATACCCCAAAGTCTCTTTAGGATATCCCACAAAATTACATTTTACGGATCGAGATTCCAGCTTATCTGGGTCAACTTTCTTGACATAAGCTGGAAATCCCCAAATCTTAACGTATTTAAGACTCAGTTTCCTTTCTTTCCATATCTCATATGGTGTTTGAGGAATAGATTTAGAAGACACCTTATTCAGTAAATATGCTGAGGTTTCCAATGCATAACCCCATAGGAATACTGGAAGATTTGCATAGCTCATCATGGACCAAACCATATCTAACAAAGTTCAATTTCTCCTTTCAGATACCCCATTTAACTGTGGAGTATATGGAGGAGTCCACTGGGAGACTATACCATTTTCTTTGAGATAATCTAGAAACTCTCCATTCAAGTATTCATCACGTCGATCGGATCGAAGAGTTATACTACTGTGTTTGGTTTGTTTCTCCACTCCATGTTTATATTCTTTGAACTTTTCAAAGGCTTCAGACTTGTGTTTCATTAAATACACATATACGAATCTAGATCTGTCATCTATGAAAGTAATGAAGTACGAAAATCCACCCATGGCTTGCGTAGACATTGGTCCACATACATCTGTGTGTACCAATCCTAGCAAATCTGCAGCCCTCTCTCCATGTCCACTAAATGGAGATTTGGTCATTTTACCCAATAGATAAGACTCGCATGTAGGATATGATTCAAAATCAAAGGGGTCAAGTAACCCTTCCTTATGCAATATCTGCAGTCTATTTTCACTAATATGACCTAGCCTATAGTGCCATAAATAGGTCATATTTTCATCATCTCGTTTTCTTTTATTAGTTTGTTCAATCTGAAGTAAATCATGCTCTACGTCACATACATATAGACCATTATTTAAAATGCCACGTCCAAAAAAAACAGTATCTCTAAGGATAGAACATTCATTATTCTTAATAATAAATGAAAAACCATCCACATCCAACATAGGAATAGAAACAATATTCCTCACAATAGAGGGAACGTAATAACAATTATTCAAAATAATAGTTTTTCCCGTAGGCATATGTAAACTAAATGATCCTACAGATATGGCCGCAACCCTTACTCCATTGCCCATACGTAGAATCACCTCATCTTTTTCAAGAGTCCTACTTCCCTTTAGTCCTTGCAACGAATTGCAAATATGAGAACCACAGGCGGTATCTAATACCCAAGTAGAAATTTGACCTAGTGACATATTAACTTCGATCATGAACATGCCTGAATCGGAAGCAGTAGTCTTACTACCCTTCTTCTTCTTCAATTCTGCAAGGTAAACCTTGCAGTTCCTCTTCCAGTGCCCCAACTTGTTATAGTGAAAACAAACAGCTAAATTAGGACCAGTCAACTTGTGAACATCTAGTATGCTCCGGAGTGATAGTGTAGAAGACATGACGAATATAGTAAATCTGTAAATGATAAACACATAACAACACTTAGAAAATATTCAATTTCATTTCAAAACACTATATGAATCGGGTCTTTATTCATAAGTGTCTCCCACTAGTTTATCTAATTTTTTTCAACCCCCTAAGTGAAAATTAAGCATTCATAATGCTAGTGGTAATAGGGATCCTACATTCCATCACACAACCTCGGCTGTGGCATGAAACGTCATGTGATGTTCAATAGGCAGACAACTCTCGTCCATTACATCTTATGTTATTCCCTAATATAAGTTTAGCCTCTTGAATAATTGAGTCACGGCTGTGGCACGACAAACTCAATATTCTAAGTCAAGTCTAACCCAACATTTCGTACAATTGAATCAGTCTCCAACGACCCACGGCTATAGCACGTACCGACCTTTATATTCTAATTCAATGTACACATCTCTATGTAATAGACAAATATTTCTTATTTCGAAATCAAAGCCCTCGGCTGTAGCACAAAATGATAATGATTTAAAAATAAGAACCACTTTCTACCATGTTGGAAGGCTATGACCGACACAAGCTCGTTGTGTCATTGGCCAATTACTACTTGATATTATTTAATTTTAGAGGGATTATATTACGTTACAATCATAATAATATTATAAAGAGATTCTTCCTTTTAAATTAAATATTTCAAATCAATAATCGATAATCAGATGATTCCCAGATCGGGTGGAGCATTGTCAAGAGGCGTCACTTAATAACCCTTTCTTACAGATAGAAATCTGTTGTTGACAGAATCATCCTTTCTCTCAATATTGAAAATTCATATTCAATTACGTGTTTCATAAACACAAGAATCTCATGATCGTATTCATAATATTTATTGTTAAGGCAAGAAACGATTCCTATTCTAGATTTTGTAGAGCACGCCTTATATTGATTTAAGTTCACCTAAATCTATCATCGCATGGTAAACATAGACATATATCTCATATATAAAATTTAATAAACAAGTAAATATAAAGTGCAATAAAGTAAATGTGTTTGGTTATGGCCCCATCCTATGTGATCTTTATCAAGCTCCTGATAAAGATCAAGGTCAATCTAATATGGTGATGGAAATAAATACAACTACTTATTACATAAGTCTTCTTCTTTGTTTAGACTTCTTGTATGCCTCGTCTTCTTCTTTGTATCACCTCCATTGGATGGCCTTCTTGAGTCTTCAATTACATTACATGATTGAAAGTAAAACTAATCTAATGAACTTACAAGAATAACTCGAGTTACATTCGAGATTTATGATTACAAAGATTGACGACATGCAAGTCGTATTTAAAACCAAAACCAAAACCAAAACCATTACACTAAGGTCGAAAGGCCATAGCCATCCACCATGCTCATACAACACATAAAAGCATGTTAAAACACATAATCTGATCTTAACATATCATATTATCCATGATCTAATCATAAAAAGAAAATATGACATAAATCAGAAAAATCAGAATCAAATCAGAAAAACAAGAATAACTGTTTACGGGAAGTAAACGACGTCAAACGCCTTACAAACAAGTCGTTGATAGCTTTTGCTATCAGTTTTGTTTAGACGCTCATTTACATATGGAATAGGGTATTCGTTTGCGTAAATCGGACACCAGACTCAGATTTCAGCAAATCTGCAGCAGCCAATTCAGAATCCGTATCTAATATGATTCTCATAATTAGAACAAACATAAATCATGTATATATCAGTATATATACAGATTACATAATCATCTTATGATTATACAACTCACATGAATATCATATATTCAAAACCATACATATATAAGCATATATATCAACATCAAATCATGGCGAATCACGTATATGCTCATATATCAAAAACCGTTAAACACATAAATGAATTAAAAACTTTTCGCAAGTAGCTCTGATTCCATTGAAGGGTTTTTAGCACATAAACGCAGCGAAAACGTAAATTTAAATCTTAAAAAAACCGAAACCCTCCGCAGGATCCATGTGAAAAATAATATTTAATTCGTAGTTTAATATGTTTACCTTAATAAACTTTACGTTAATGAAAAGATGGAGGTCTTTAATGGAGATCCAAAAACGATGAACGGAGATCCTTAGCAGCTGCTCCCCAAGTGTGAAGCACTCCACCGGTATCCACCTAGAAAATGATGTAATGAAGGAGGAGGAGATGGAGAGAATTAGGGTTTTGTAAAAATTTTAGGTTGAGGAAAAAATAGGGTTTATAATAGTATATTTATAGGCAAAATTTTTAGCTGAAAATTTTCCCATAAAATATTATTATTATTAACCCTTTATTATTCTCATTAATAATTAAAACACCTTTTAATTATTAATCCTTTTTCTAAACACTTTAGAAATAATTCTCTCTTGATTTAATTTCCAAAAATTAAATTCTTAATTAATAATATTAAGAACCTTTTCTTAATTAATTTATAATCAATTAAATCTCATTTAATCAATTATTAAATTTTTCAATTAATTATTTATTTCATAAATAAATAATTATCAGCCATTATTAATTAATTCCTCCACCATTAAATCATTATCTTTTATGGTGTGACCCTGTAGGTTCAATATTAAGCCGATAGTAGAAATAAATAATAAAAAAATATTTTATCATTATTTATATAAATTCTCTAATTCACTAATATGATTAATTAATTAATCATATTTATTCTACATCGTGAGGGATACTTCTCAGCATATCGCGACTATCCGGATAATACGAATTCACTGCTTAGAATACCAAGAACCTATTCAGTGAGTAGTTACCGTACAATCAATTCCTTCTACCCTACAATGTCACGATTAAATACAAGGCATGGAACTTGTGTCAAGCCTATCTTATTTAATCACTTGCTTTCCCATTCACTATGCTTAGTTCTATTTAATGTAAATTAGAAACTCCTTTCTAATTTCATTCACTCTGGCCAGAGATTCCTCAACTAACATAAGTGGATCAACATTGAACATTCTCTTCCTACACTGGAAGGGGTAGATCCTTTATTGAACATACACTATCTTCGTGTACAAATTCCTATACCTAGTAGAGCCCTTATAATTGTCCCTTGAGACTAAGAACTAAACCAAAGCATAGTTTAGTGTACACAAGATGACTATGATGATCTCAAGTCTAAGGATACTTGTACAACTATCACTATGTGAACAATTGCTGACACGTGAGTGAACTCCATCAGTTGTTCAGCTGTGTGAGTCATGTTCAGTGAACTTATTCTATAATAAGCACCTACATACTAGCTATAATGTCACCACACAAATGTCTATGAAAACAGACATCCTTCATAATGAAGTAAGCATAGTATGTACCGATCTTTGCGGATTATTAATTACCAGTTAGTAATCCTACGACCAGGAACTATTTAAGTTTAGAGTTATCATCTTTTAGGTCTCATTATTTTGATCTCATCACAATCCATAAAAAGCTTTACTCTAAAATATGGTATATCTTATTTAAACATTTAAATAGATAGAGCCCGCAATAAAAACAAAACAAGCCTTTTATTAATATCAATGAAATCAAAACAGATTACATAAAATTATTCTTAAATCCTCATACATGATCGGTATTAGGACATATCTCTTTCAAAAACCAGCTATCAGAGCTTCATAATCAGCTTCATTATTTGTAGTCGGAAAGTCTAACTTTATAGCATACTCAATCAAGAACCCATCGGGGTTTTGTAGAACTAGCCCTGCTCCACTCGAATTTATTTTTGATGCTCCATCAAAATAAAGAACCCGGAACTTTTTTTCCTTAATCATTTCTCCTTCATTCTCCCCTTTTTCCTTCTTGCCCTAAGGTATAACATCTTCCTGCCCCCCGACTTCTTGGTTGGGGATGGTACATTCAACCACGAAGACAACTAAAACCTGGGCTTTTATCACTGTTCATGGCTTATACTTTATATCAAATTCTCCCAGCTCTATGTCCCATTTAATCAGCCTTCCACTGGCCTTAGGACTTTGAATAATATTTCTCAAAGGCTGATTTATTAGTATCTCAATCTTATAAGCCAACTTCCTTGAGGCCATTACTAACGCTAAAACAAACTTTTCAATAGTTGAATAATTCAGTACAGCCCATGCAGAATCTTGCTGACATAATATATAGGTTTCTAGACTTTATGTTCTTCCTTAACCAATACGGCGTTCAAGGCCTTCCCTGAAACAGCCAAATATAAGTACAAAATTTCATTAGGAATAGGTTTGGCCAACAACGGTGCTTAAACCATGTATTTCTTCAAATCCTCAAATGCCTCTTGGCTTTCATCAGTCCATGCAAAGTCCTTTACTTTCTTTAAAGCCTTGAAGAAAGGTAAACACTTATCCCCAAACTTTGAGATGAACCGACCCAAAGCTGCAACTCTCCCAGTGAGTTTCTGAACATCCTATACGGAACATGGAGGTTCCATGTCTACAATGGCTTTTATCTTGTCCGGGTTGGCCTCAATTCCTCTTTTGCAGACCATCAATCCTAAAAATTTTCCAGATCCCACTCGAATAACACACTTTTTGCAGGATTTAACATCATTTTATGGTATCTCAGGATCTCAAAAGCTTCCCTCAAATGGGCTATATGGTCAGTTTTCACAAGAATTTTGACTAACATGTCATCTACATATACTTTCATAGTTTTCCCAATAAGATCTTTAAAAATTTTATTTACTAACCTTTAGTAGGTAGATCCTGCATTCTTGAGACCAAATATCATAACAAGATGACAAAAAACACCAAAGTCAGTGATGAATGATACCTTAGGGATGTCACCCTTATGCATCTTGATCTGATTATAACCACTAAACCCATCCATAAAGCTTAGCATCTCGTGACCCGCCGTTACATCTATCAGAGTATCTATCCGTGAAAGCAAGAAATAATCCTTTGGGCATACATCATTCAGATCAGTGAAATCAATACACATTCTTCATTTTCCATTAGCCTTTTTTACCATTACAGGATTTGTTAACCATTCTGAAAATTATATATCTTCAATAGAACCATCCTTTAAGAGTTTCTCCACTTCTTGATTTATGGCTTCCTGTCTTTCAGGGGCAAAACTCCTTTTCTTTTGCATCACGGTCTTCCGATTAGGATCCACGTTCAACTTGCGGGTGATCAATTTCGGGTCTAAGCCAGGCATATCTACTGTCAACCATGCAAACACAACATTATTCTCTTGCACAACCTTACTAACTTCCCTCTAAGGGGCTCCTCCAATGATACTCCAATAAAAGTTACTTTTTCGGGGTTCTCGGGATCCAAAGGAACCAGGATCAAGTCTTCCACTGGCTTCCCTCATTTCTCTTCATTCGTATGGATGTCTAAATCTTTAATAGGTAAGACTTGCCCTCCTACTCCATCCGAACTTAGCGAGGCTACGTAACAGCTTCTATCCATCTTCTGGTCTCCCCTATCTTCTCCTATTGCATCCCTAGTTGGAAACTTAATCACGGAATGATAAGACGAGGGGACTGCCTTGAAAGCATGTATACCTGTCCTTCCCATGATTGCATTATATGTTGACCCTGCCTTTACTACCACAAAGTTTAGCATTTGTGTGTCTTTTCTGGACTCCTGGCCCATTATTAGAGATAGATTAATTATTCCTTCCATGGTGCACTCGACTCTAGCGAAACCATATATTGGCATGTCTTTTGGGGTTAATTGAGAATCATTGTAACCCATCCGTATGAAAGTATCATAGAGTAAGGTGTCCACCGATGCTCCATATCTACCAGGACTCTCTTCACCGGGCTATTCCCTATTATGGGTGTCATGACTAGGGAATCATTGTGGGGAAACTTAACCGCTTCCAAGTCAAAATCATCAAATATCATTGTTACTCCTGTCCTAGCCCTTTTTCGGAGGTTCCCCTACTATGTGCATGACTTCTCTAGCATAACCTTTCTTTGAGTTTTTAGACGATCCTGCATTAGTTGGTCTTCCAAAGATCGTGTTTATCACTGGCCCTCGGGGTTGAGGGTTCGCCACTGGTCATCTTGATCCCTCTTACGATCGTCGAAATTCCTTCTTCTATTATTATTTCTTTCATCTTTCTCCCCACTTCCGGTATACTTGCTTAGTCTTCCTTTTTGAATAAGGAATTTAATTTCTTCTTTCAGTTGTCGACACTCATATGTGTCATAACCAACATCCTTGTGAAATATACAATATTTGCTCTTATCTAGCCTAGAAGAATCAGCCTTCAAGGGTTTAGGCCCACGAACATCCCTATCTCTCTCAGTTTCCATTAAGATCTGACTTCTGGGAGCATTCATCCTCGCATATTCTTTAAACTTTTGTCCAGGTCCCCCTTTATTGGGTGATGAATCAACACCTTTTTCAACTCTAGGATACTTGCCTTTGGCGTTGTATTCTTGGTCTGTTTTCCTTTTTTTTCCACTAATGGGATTGTTGTTCACTACCGTCTTCCTCATACTTTCCTCTACCTTGATATACTTCTCATCCCTATCTTGGAGATGCGACATGCTTTCAGGGGGGCGCTTAGCCAAGGACATCTTGAAGAACTCATCCTTAGTCCCTTATTGTAGCGCTATCATGGCTACTTCATCGTCAAGATCTGGGACCTTCAAGGCTTCCTTTGTGAAACAATTCAGATAGTCTCTTAGGGACTCCTTTTCCCCTTGTACAATACCCACGAGCGATGCTGAACTCTTCTCGTGCACTCTGCCACTAATAAATTGCTTGACGAAGGCTCAGATTAAATCCTTAAAAGATCCAATCGAGTTTGGGGGTAGACGGGTATATAACCTTTGATCCATACCCGCCAGGGTTTGAGGAAAAGCCCGACACTTAATAGTGTCGTTCACGGGCTGTAACAATAGGGTGTTAGAGAACGTCCTGACATGATTAGTTGGGTCACCAGTACCATCGTATGCTTTGATGGTGGGCATCTTGAACTTCCTTGAGATGCAGGCATTCATTATCTCGTCAATGAATGGTGGGTTTGGATCATCTGGATCTCCTAAGGGCATTAAATCACTTGGATCAGCGCTCGAGGCAACAACCCTTCTTGGTACCGGACCATCAGAGTCTATGATTGGAGGAAAATCTCTTTGCCACGCAGTAGGTGGAGGTCTTGGGGTTAGGTGCACCTCCAGGTCGCGCTTCAGCCTTTGGATCTCAGCTTCATGAGCCCTGATCCTCTCCTGGACATTTTGGGGATTCGTCCCTTGAGTCTCCTAGGTCGCTGGTTGGTATTAGGCATTAGCTCTTTGCCAGCACGCCTCCTCCTTGGAGCAACCTCATCATCCGATGATTCGGAGTCCCTATCAGAATAGGGTCCAGAGAATTCTCAATCCTCTGGGATAGGAGTCAAGCCACGTAAATATCAGGGCGTCCACCATTGTGCTTCGCTCCATTTAGAGTGTCCGCTTCCTTCAATCTCGGGGTATATGGCCATCCCTTTAAGGGGGTTAGTGGTCATGATCGTTGAGTACTCATACACAATGGGTTGAGAGTTCAAAGGTGCATGCAGCTGCTGAAATTGGGGATTCTTCCCTTAAGGAGCCGAGGGATTCGTCCCTCGAGGAGCCGGGGGATTCGTCCCTTGTGGCTAAGCCTCGGTTGCCCCTACCGGGATTCCTCTTTGGGTGGAGGCGTAGGTCGAGTGCGGTGGTACATTTACCAGTGATGCCATTGTTTGTAATGGTACATGATTGTCTATCTCACTGTTGTTTCTCCTTCGTGTGTTCATCATAGTTGCCGTTCGTTTCCCACATACGGCGCAAACTTTATGGGTAAAAAACTAAGGGTGTATTTATTGTTAGGGTTCGTGAGGTTCATGTCTCTATTTGACTGCTCTCGTGTTTCGTGACCTAACTCTGCCTTCACAAGATGCCTACGTACCTTTCTGTATGCTAAGGATCAAGTCAAAAACGTAGTTCTGATTCATGGGGCGAGACCCCTTATATAGAAAAGGGATGCCTTGAATTGGATTAGGGTTAGGAGACTTGGTGGACAAGTCTCATATTTAGAGTGGACTTTGGAGTCCTAGAATGCAGGAAATTGATTCTTTATCCCATGAGGTTTCTTGGAGGCCAATCTCGAATGGATTATATTTTTATCTAAACTCTACTTGTTAGCTGATTTTATCCATATTAATTGATTATGAAAGTAATTAATATTCATGATTTCGGTCCCTTTCAAATGGGCTTTATTTGTAGCCCAAAACGGGTATAATTAAAGTCATATTAAATACGCAATCAGAGTTTATTTTATCCCCTATTAAATGTATAAATAATAATGATAATAATGATTATTTAAAGTAAACACAAATTCATATCTATACTATATTATAATAGCCGGAATATAGATAATTTGGTTCAACGGTTTGGTTCAACGATAATTTCCTAATTTTGATTATTACAAAAATAGATAAATAGTGTTATATATCTAATAAACTACTAAATTATAAAACTACTACTAAATATAATATACTTATCATACTAAACTATGAATACAACTTATCCTATTATTAAAAGATATAAATAATAGTGTTACATATCTGCTAAACTACTAGAAATAGTCTATTTATTCTACTAAATTACGACCACATGTTATTCTATTATTTTTATTATAAATTTATAATCATTATATATTTATATAAATATTTTAAAAATATAATATAACTTGATAAATAAAAATTTAAAATATTAATGAAAACTCGTGCATCGCATGAGATTTATGCTAGTTATACTATAATAACCGGAATGGGGTATATTCTAGAGATATTTTACCACCACAACTTATTCTACTAAACTACTTAAAACTTTTTTATAATTCTTTTATTATTTTTATTATAAATTATTGGTTATGATTTATTTATATAAAAATATTAAATTTGTTATATGAATAGATTAATAAAATTTTAAAATTATTAAAATATTTATGAAACCCGTGCATCACACGCTATTTAAACTAGTCAAATTAATAAATAAAAATGTTCATAATATCACAATTAATGTTACTTGGATACAACATCTATTGAAAAAGGAGTACTCTGAGTCTGATCTGAAAATTATGTGGGTCCCATGACCGTTGAACACTCCATTGATTATTAATATAGCATTAAAAATTGATGGGAGCAAAAAACACCCGATGCATATATTTTTAACTTTCACCCATCAATAAACCTGCCCAATTAACTAAAATTGTGAACTGGTGCATAAATTCTTAGCATGATTCATGAGAACGTTATGTGCTGTACGTAAATAAAGTCATTTAAATTAAAGAATTTTCATTGAATGTTCTATTTTCATCATTCTAATACATTTTTGTCCGGTCATCTCCAATCGAAAAATTTTAAGCAAAAGAATTTTAGGTGACAAATATTCTAACTAGAGCGATTTTTAACTTTGCATGATTTTTTATTTTAATTTGAATTGATTAGTCATTATTATAATATTTTCTTTTTTTACTAAACATATTTTTTCGTTATATTTTAAAAAAGAGTTATGTTTAGTTAGGGAGAAAAAATAACGTGTTTTAAGTTAAAAATGTATTGACATATTTTCGTGTTGTTTTCGAAAAATAAGCTTGTTTAATTCTTTAAACTATAAATGTTATGTAGCTCAAAAAGATAATTAAAATCCACACGATTTTTAAGTTTTATTAAATTTTCCTATTTTTTTAAGAATGATTAGTTTAATAATAAAATGTCATACGGTACGAGAATACTCGAGTCGAACAAGTATAAAATACATTATAACATTGATTAATTCAATCTTCTTAAAGTTACAGCCAAATGATTTTTTGAAGTTAATATATACATAATTACTCGTTTCCCCACGTTTAGATTGACCTTTTGGTCATAAATGCAATCCTGTAAAAACTTTTATCAATAAATCAATGTTGGAAATTTCGGAGATCTAATATCCTGAATATAAAATCATATGGCTCTCACGAGAATGGACTAAAAAAACTCGAATAAAAAAATTGGTACCTAGAAAAGATTTAATTAACAAACCAAATAATATAAAAAATCAGAAAAATATTTACCAAAAAGGGAGGAAAATTATTGAAAACCCTAGCGGTTATCTCTCTTATCATATTTGTATAGATTTTGTGGGTGAATTGAAGTACAATTCGTTGGTATACTACATGTTTATGAACGAATTATTTTATGTTGTTTTATCTTGAAAGTAATATTATTACAACCCAAAATAGCGTAAGTTTGTCAATAATCTGTTCCAGAACAATCTAGTATTCTCGAGAGTTAGGAGACTAGACTGCTCGGTTTGTTCTAATCAAAATTTGATAAAGTTTTGTTAAATTTAAGCGATTTCCCATTTATTTTGTCAATTCAATATTTGATTATACCTTTTTTTTTCATGTTTGTTTGTTGATTGGTTGCTTATATTTTCTTATTAATTATTACTATAAAAAATAAAGCTCTTTCGTTGTTGCACATCTATAGTATTATATAATAGACGAAATATAAAAAGTTTGATTGGTACAATCATTTGTTAATTTACTTAATTACCCTTACTTAAAAATTTCATCATTTCACTTAATTACATTCAAACTAAACATAAGAAATATACTTGAAGGGGAATAATTGTGTGTTTAATAATAATATTTTATTAGAAAAAATACTAAAATTATGGAAAACCCTAGCGATCGTCGCTCTCTTATCTGATTTGTATAGGTTTTCTGGGTGAACTGACTTACAATTCGTTGGTGAGTACTGCGTATCTATAACACTACGCCGTAGATTGCATACTGCAACCCTTCATCCTAGGGTTGCAAATAAAAGTGTAATAGTAGCCTTCTAAATAACTGTCTATCGCAATCCCTCTTTTTTTATGTTACAGTATAGTTATAATGTGTTACCAAAATAACACATATATAAAGATGATTTTCTTTTTAATTTACCTAATTAATAATTTTTAGATATAAATGAAATAATAATTTAAATATATATTTTATTTATTTTTAAAAGTTAATAATATTAGTGTAGTGATTTACAATATTATATTGATAAAACGTTGCAAAAATATTAAAATATGTTGCAAAAGGGTTGCATCAATACCCCACATGTGGGGCCCACATATGGGGCCCACATATGGGGCCCACAATATTATACTGATAGCCCAAACTCTATTGTAACACTTTTCAAGTCCTATTGCAACCCCATGGGTGTTGCAATAGCATGTTTCTGTAACAGATAACCAAGGGTTGCAATAGGGTGTCCCCGGGGTTGCAAAAAACTCTATTGCAACGCCTAAAATTGCAACCCCGAAAAAGAGTCGCAATAGCCTTTTTTTTGGCATTTAGCAACGCTTTTTTGACCTTTAGTAACGATTTTTTGGGGTTGCAGAATCCAATCTATGGCGTAGTGTGAACACGGTGTTTTGTGCTGTTTTATTTTGAAAGCGATATTGTTACAACCCAACAGAGCGTAAGTGTGTGAATAATCTCTTTCATAACAATCTAGTATTTTCGAGAGCTAGGAGACTAGACTGCTCGGTTTGTTTTAATCAAAATTTGATAAAGTTTTTGTTAAATTCAAGCGATTTCTCATTTATTTTGTCAATTTGGTATATGATTATACCTTTTATTTTCATGTTTGTTTGTTGATTGGTTGCTTACATTTTATTATGAATTACTAATATAAATAATATAACTCTTTCATTGTTGCACATCTATACTATTATGCAATAGACGAAATGTAAAACGTTTGATTGGTACGATCGTTTATTAATTTACTTAATTACCTTTACTTAAAAATTTCATCAATTTACGTAATTACATTCAAACTAAACCTAAAAAATATATTTGAAAGGGGAATAAGTGTATGTTTATTAATAATATTTTAATAGATAAAATATTAAAATTTTGGTTGGTCCTCTAGTTTTAACAAGTATTAAATTCCTTTATCAATTTTAATTAAAATTCCGATTGAGTTCTATCTTATTATTAATTATATTGAAATCAACTTATCGTACTAATGTAATTTTTATTTATTTCAATTTTAAAATAGTCTTTTTTTAAAAACCAATTAATTATACTACGAAATAGATATTATAATATTTAAATTATATAGATATTATATATATTATTAAAAATAATTTATTTCTCAGTATGAATGACCGAGATAAAACAAAATAATCTATAACTTTTGATATGGGCTAAAATAAATTTTTATTACTGATATGCTATAATAAAAGTTAAAATAAAATAAATATAATTAGATGGATTTGGTTGATATAATGTATTTCGGGCAACGACAAAATAATAAATAACGTTGATCCTAGTAAAAAGATATACTATTCAAGCGACCTAAAATAAGATAATACATACACTATTGATCTATGACAAAAAATATCATATTGATCCCTGCAAAAATAAGTCAAAATAAAAATTAAAATAATTAGTGAGATTTAGTTAGTATAATGGACCTCGGGTTAAAAAATAGTAATGTGAATTATTGATCCGGATAAAAAAAAATTAATACGAGATTAACATAATTCATGTACTACTCAAATGAACTAAAACTCAGCTTATAATTCAAACATAATAATAATTATTATTTGTGAGGAAATACAATTATTTCTTAAACATATGTAGAAATATCAATAAAATTATATCGTTCAATCACTACAATTGTATTTTTCAAATACCTCTGAATAGAAAATCATAAACATATACGTAAATATATTTGTCATGAAATTATATTATTTAAAAAATTTTAATGAACAAATTTAAGAATTAAATCCATATTAATTTATTTTCCTACATTGTATAATATTAAAAAAATCATGCATCACATCTGTCTGAGTTATATATTATAATATAAGACATTAAAATTTTGGTAGTCGACCGATATCTGCTGAAATTACTTAATTTACCTTACTTAATTTACAATACTACTATGGAATAAAAATTACGGTTTATTAGTATTTAATGTTAGGATTTATGAGTTTCGAGTTTTAATGGTTGTTCTCGTGTTCGTGAACTGGTTGTCCTTGCAAGATGGATACGTATCGCTGTGTTGTAGGGAATCAAGCCAAAAACGTAGTTCTAGGTTGAGGGCCCCTTTATATAGATGTGATTCTACGGTTAGACTTATGTTGAAAGACTTGGTGGACAAGGCTCCGACTTAAATGGTGTTATTCCCAAACAATCTAACAATAGAATTACAGAAGGGGGGTTGAATGTAATTCTTGGTTTCTTTTGGAAAATAAGAAAACTCTTTACCAAAATATATCTGTGTTTGAATATGCAAGTGTACGGAAATGAAATATATATGTATTCAAGACACAAAGTAATTAAATACAAATATTTAAAAACTTTCTGGTGGATTGATCTTTTCCACGAGAGATATATATTGATTGAGAACTCTGTGATACAAGAATGCATACAGTTCTTACAAGTAAAGTTACAAAGAAAGAACAGAGAAATTCCTAAAAGATGTTGCTTTTTCTATTTCTCAGTTCGATCGGATATTAATCTACTTGCTACTCTTAGTGTATATATCACCAAGTTACATATAAAAAAGACAAACATATAAAATAAAATGTCTAAGTCTAATAACATATTTCTTCATCTCTCTATCCAGCATCTTTGTATTTATTCAAGTAAGCATGGAAATGAAAATGTTTCTTTGTTCTCATAAACCTGCAAATAGGCTGTCATATTCCTTTTGTATACAATCAACCCATGTGACTGTCAAGTCACTCTCAACTACTGTTTTGAATTTGTTATCAGTCGAGATTTTGTAGATTATCTGTTGAGTCTTTATTGGATCATCCGTTGAGAGTATCTTGAGTCATCCGTCGAAGCCTTGTAGAATCATCTGTTGAAAGTATTTTAATAGGATTTGATACAATTTCATTTATGCAAAATTACAAGGCATCTAATATTTATAATTAGCCAACCTATTTTGCATATCATTCTAGTAGTCAACATGACTTAGAATATCCTACAACCTCTAATTTACGGTATACAGGAATGTGCTACAAAAACTTATTTAAATATAAGCTACTCTTTCAACGGATGACAAAGTAAGATTATCCGTTGAAAGTTACAAACACACTTAATTAAATCTATTAAGGTGTTTTGGTTAAATACCATCAAGCCTACAACATATTCATAACAATATCCCCCAATTTATGTCTACCAAAATTGTAGGCATAAATTTAGGAGGACTTGATGATAATAAAACACCCTATATAAAATGATCATTTAATAGTAGATAAAAAATGATAAGTGCTGCAAATTTTATTGAAAATTGATAGAAAAAGTTCACAGAAATATCACAAGCCTTGTTCAAGGTGTTCCTCTAGACTGAGCAAATTAATTTTTTTTCCTTAAGTGTCTAGTCTTCTTTCCCAGCTTCTCATTGTTCTCTTCTATCTGGTGTTGGAGTTGTCTGTTGAACTCAGATTCATCTTCATTAAATATATCCAACATCTCCTGCATTTCCTTGAGAGTCTCATTGCTTGATATTTTTAGCTGGTCTTCTAGTCTAAAGAATCTTCAGGTATTTCATTCATCTCTAAACTCCATCAACCAGAATGGCCTCAAGTGCAATCTACTTCCAGTGTAAGGAATAAATAGGATTCTTGGAAGTGCATTTGGATCTCTCCTGCTTTGCATTATTTGTTGAATTTTATTGAGTACCTCTGTTTTGGCCACCTTGGTGAATCCAAAATCCTTCTTAATTTTAGAGAATAATTTCACCAAGACACTGTAGCCTTTATTGAGAATCCTATATAGAGGCCATGTGAATTCTTTTCCAACCCCTGTACCTGAACACCAATCTTTCTGGAAGTCTGTTATGGGTATTAATTGCTCTAACTTCATCTAGCTCATCCAAGTAAAGATTAATATCTGAAAATTCCTTTATGTCACTAAAGAGTTGATCTTCTTTCTTAACTGTTGGCTTAGGTTTGAATGATGAGGATTTAAATTGGAATGGGACATACTTGACTTGCTTGCTTGCTTGCTTGCTTGCTTTATTCTTTCTTCTTTTTAAAGTGGATAGAATTGGGATGTTCAGCTCAGGTATAGGTAAGTTTTCCCAGTCTATTGGTGCATCCATGGGAATGATTGGCTCGCCATGAAAGTTCACACCAGGATGGGCCTTAATTTCAACTTGCTCCATTATGGGCATGGTTGGTTGATTTGCGGTAGTAGACTGAGTTGGATTTGGTTCTTCCTTTTCTTCTTCAAATATCAGCTTCCTTTTGGCTCTCTCCTTTACCTTTTTTCACATATTTCTGTTTTGGTTCCTCGTGCTTCTCAGTTTCAGTTATGGTAGCAGGCTTCTCAGTTTTTGACTTGGTAGCAGGCTTTTCAGCTTGTTTCTTTGTTTCTAAGTTAGCCTGTTTTTTTTCATATTTGAGCCTCAATCTCTTTTCTCTTTTGGCTTCTCCAAATTGAGGATGTCCAGCCATCACACAAATCAGTTTGCCATGCCTGTAGATCTTTGCTACCATTTTCTTCAAAACCGATTCTCTTGGATATTTGTGATTTGCAATAGAGTGACCAAGCAGCTTCTTCTCATCAGGTTTAGGAGTTGAATAGACTAGGTCTATTGTATTTTTGCTTGAGTGTTTTGACGTGTGTTTCTTAGGCTTCAAAATCATAATGGCCGGTTGATGTCTTTTAGATGAGGTTTGACCTCTTTCCATGTTTCCCAACTTCATTTCATCTATTGGAATTGGTCTCAATTGAGTGGAGTGCTTCACAGATTTATCTTGATTGGCAATTGGACCAAATTTCTTCTCAAATATTTTCATCAATTTTCTTCATTTTCTCTTTCAGCTTGAGTTCAGCCGTTGCTATGTTGATTAGATCAATACTATCTAACACTAGTGGCTTTGAGAAAGTAATGGCTGGAACAATTACCTTACTGACTTGTACACTTAGATTCTTCTCCCCCTTTTTGTTAGCATCAAGTAGAGCAGGGGTTGAAGTTTGAGCTGCCACCAGTTGTTGTAGTAGAAGAGTTTGAGTTCGTTGATTGGTAAGGATTTGAGCAATGGTGTTCTCCACTTTTGATAGTCTTGAACCAAAATCCTCAACCTTTCTATTCAAGTCATATTCCTTCCTGAGCTTCTAGTGTATGTCTGTCATGGTTGACTCAAGAAGTTTGGAATCCAGTCTCTTATTGAGATCCCCCTTGACTAGCTCAATAGAATTCATGAGTTCATCCACATATTGATTTTGTTTGAGAGCTTGAATTTTATGCAATTGAAGAGACTCGAGATGGGCCTGTAGAAGACTTTTGGTGCTGGAATTGTTGGTGGCTTAAATGGCAGATTGTCATGGATGAGCTTGAATAAGGTGGATTTGAAATGATGATAGTTGCAGTGTGACAGCCTCAACCCCGGGGTCAGGAGTTGACGTCATCAACAACAATAATAACAATTATAATTCAATCTAAAACATAACTACGACCCCTTTACCAAGACCTTTTCCAGGTTTAAGTATGACTTAGGTTACCCAACTAACACAACCCAAATTACCTTACACAATCCTGACCACTAATTCAATGCAGCAACTCAACAAACCTCATCTGGTCTGAACACAACTACCTCAGAGGAGCTTGACACGAACGGAGCTGGAACTTTGCCCTGACTACCGCGCAAGAATCTCCTAGGCATCTGCAATACATATATAAAACATTCTGCAAGGGTGAGCAATAAATTGCTCAGCAGTACCACTATATGAATAACAAGTAAAAACAATTTAATAAAACAATGATAGGAACAGAATTCATAACTCGTTAGAAAATAAGTAAACATTTATAACTGGATATCAACACTAGCATGCTGCGAGAAATAACAATATCAGTCGTGTGCTGTGTATAAATACCAGAGTTCAATTTTAGCATGCTAATAACATTTATAAAATCGCTGTATCAACTACTCATGCCCTTACGGGAATCACAAAACCAAATCAGATACGTAGCGGATATGTGAAGACAGCTGATTAGGCTATCAACAACAGACGGCTCCAACTTCCATCTCATTCACCTGTTCCGGAACTTAGAGACTAGCTAGGTCTCTGACCTGCTGGACTAATCGGTTATATAGTGCGCACAACCGAATTAGCCTCTTACGCCACCTCAATAGGCCCACTCTGGCCCCAACGTATCCCATATCTAATCGTTTTATCCAGTTTTCAAAATCACTTTTACCTATCTTTTTTTCAAAATCAATTATGTCACAGCACACTTTTCAAATCCTGTTTTCATTTAAATCACGTTTAGAGATAGGTGTTCTCAGAAGTTACTTTTCTCCAAAACATAATTTAAAACAACATTTCAAATATGGGGGATACGTAACTTAGAACGTTTCTATTCTATTATGAAAGTAAAACATTTAGCTATTCATATGCACTGTACCATAAAAGAATGGTCAGGGGTACTTGCCTTGTAGAGCGTTACAACTATCTCTGATTGACCTTGAACCAATTCGGGACACTCAGCTTTATCGCTTTACTATTTGACTATCCTGGATCCGACTTCAACGCTCAGGTCCTTCGCTTAGGAACCTCGCTGCGCTTGTCGACTGATCACTAAGTTATCTCAGTTCGATATCAATTCTTGAGTCCTTCGACTAGAACCTACAGAGCCGAAATATCCTACCTTAGACATCTAGGTATGCTTGACATATCCTCAATAACACATCTACCCATTCGATATCAAATCCCGACTCGTAATTATATAGATTATAATAACACGCGTAACAATTAGGGTCATTGAGTTTTAACAAAACATTCACCACAACATAAAATCACGTTCCACACAGAATATATGTATATACTTATTTATACTCGTTCGACGTTCCGATAATTACAGGGTATGTCCCGAATTTCTGAATGTAATTTACAAAAATTCGGGCAGCACCTCCACTGTTTATCGGCCTACCCGTCGAACAATTCGACGTCAAATCACAACAAACAATCCAACAATTTATTCCACCAATACAACCGAAATCCATTTCACAAATCCCAAACACCGATTTAACCAACTAACTATTATTATTACAACTTATATTTATACTCGTATTTATTTATTAATTTGTAGGACTCAGAACAACGTCATCACCGTCCACCGTCGGCTCGCCGAAGCTCATCGCCGACGAGGATAAAATTCACGGGTTTTCGATTTTATCGAACTTCCTTCACGAATTTCCTCAATTACTATAATTTCATTCCCGTACAAAAATATTTCATTTCATGCATTACAATCAATTAACTTCTGCAGAGAATTAATAAATTAAATTAATAAAATAAAATTCCCACAGAACAGATAAACCAAGGCAGCAATCACAAGACACACGTGCGCGTAGGCGCAGTACCACAACACCAGAATTACGCCACCCTACCTCGCCGGAATCCAGAGGCAGCAGCGAACACGGCACAAAGAAAACGGACACACACGCACACGGATTAACACACACAGAACACATATACACATTCAAGCATATATACATATCTGTATGCATATAATCAAGCAAAATAATACAGAACGGAAACCACCAAGCCAACCGGAGTTCAGCGGCGGCTTACCAGAAAACTAGGGGCGAAACAAGAATGAAGTAACAGGGAAGGAACGGGGATGGGGAGAGGAGAGATGTAAGAGGAATCGAGAGATATTGAGCCGAGAGGGAGCAGGTGCAAATCGCACCATCAAAGAAAGAAAGAAACTAAAAATGGAAGCCCAGAAGAAGAGATACAGGGCTATATCTCTCTGTTATTTTTTTATCCAATAAGCAGTTAACACGTCTCTGATAAAGCTGGGAAAACTCGACACGTATACATAATATAGACACGAATCAATACAACGCACCACATCCCTTTTTCTGATTCGATATTTAGCGATTTATCGAGCCAAGCCGTACATAAAATAAATTCATAAAATTATGAAAATAGTCTTAAAATATTAAAAATATCCCGAAGTAAATAAAAACATAAGTTTCAAAATTTTAAAACAATTTTCAAAATGCAATTTATACTCGCTTTTATCAATTAAACGAATCAATGCGCGGGTGAAATTAATCCCGAAAATTCCCAAAATAATTTTAAAATTCCCGGAATATTCCTAAATTAAATAAATATGAATTTCATACTTTTTGAAGAATTCAGGAATTAAATACAGATTTTACAAATAAATGCAATCAGAAAATCGTACAAGGTTAAATAATTAATGAAATATTGATTTCTGAATTCTATAAAATCCCAAAAATAAATATTGAGATTATAAAGTCATAAAAACAATTTTAGAGACCATCCACATATTTACACAAGTAAACTCGTATTAAATCCACTTTTAAAATTGAAAACAATTCAATACAAGTCCATAATTAATTACACAAACCACCCTAAACACCGTAATCCACACACATAGATAAAAGTAAAATAACACATAGCTGACAGAAGCTATACACATATATTATTCACTCAGTAATTTCATAATTACACTTTAATTAAATATAAAAGTATACGAGTCGCTACATCCTCCCCCCCTTAAAAAGATTTTATCCTCAGAATCTGATTTAACTAAACGAGTGAGGATATTTGTCAAGCATATCTGATTCTAACTTCTAGTTAGACTCTTCTACTCGGGGATTTATTTATCGCATACTCGCTATAGATATAAATTCATTGCTGAGGACTCGCTCTCAATGATCTAGGTTTTGGATCAATCATTCTACGCAAATTTTTTTTGGATAAGAGCACATTGGCCCCTAATCAATAATTTGGTCTGAATCAGATACATATCACTTTAATATTGATACACTAGACATATTATATAAATATACTGCGACTGCAGCGGCTACAACCCAGGGGCAACTTTACCTGTATTTATCAGTACCTCAAATGGTTCAACACAACTAGGGCTCTACTTGTCCCTTCTATTCAAAATTAACCAATCTCTCTCAAGATGAAACTTTTGCCTGTACTACGATCCTAATTCTATATATTCATATTCTTTCAATGCAAATCCACTTTCTCTCTTTGCATATCCCGAGTTATTCCAACTCTTTCCAATACACCTACCACACTCTTAATGTACTAGATTAATCCAGGACTTAACAATATCTCTACTCCCGCTTTCTCTCAATAGAGGGAGGACTCATGCTTATGTCCACACAACACTTCGTAAAGTAGTATTCTCTTACTAACAGGGTAACTATTATCATAGAAAACTTAATTCATGATAGGTGATTATCACAGTTCACTTTTTAAACCCATCATATATATATTCTCCACATGACTTATGTTATCCGAATCATCTTCTCACTTTGATCCTCTGTCTAAGGATGATGAGTAATATTGATTTTTAATTTAATTTCTAACATTCGAACACTATTTGCTCATTTCCAGCAATTCAGGCTGGAAAGTAACCTCATATCTTCACTTTTTCTCATCTTTAGGTATTTAAACTTCACATTCCACTCTTTTCCATTATTTCATTAACTCCTCAGTGATCTTAATCACATTCAATCATTTTCTTCTATGCATGGCATCTGTTATTACACCGACTTTGCTTAGGTGATCTTTGATGAAACGATCAGAACCCCTTGTTTATCTTAGCTAGAATTTATTCTGGAAAAAAATTTAACGTATAGTTTCTTCCCTTCTAATCTTCATAAGGAAATCCTTGAGCATTCGACACAGACTTTCTTAATCTTTAATTAGTTGATGATGTTATCAATAAATATAATTCGCTTATCCAAGTACTCCTTATACACCATGTTCCTTAATTCCTTATATTGCTTCTGCATCCAGAAACTTACCTTACTATTGGCTTCTGTACACTTTACACTTTGCTTCTTCTGAAACCACTCATTGCCATAATACAGGACAACCAACTCAATCCTAAAATCATATCAAACCCCTCTAACTCGGAGGGTGTCAGATCAACTGCAACTACGTTTAACTTCTAAACACTTAATTTCTTGTTTCTTTTGAAAGTTTTATCTCCAGCTAAGCTGGATGTTGGCTCTTGAGATGTAGTATCTTGAATAATTATTCTACGACTCCTTGCAATATGCCCACTCTTTCCATAATTGTGATACATTACTTCTGGATTTTCTGGATTACCTTCCGATGCATAATGACCCTTATGTCTATGCCTGAAATATTACACATTCTTCTTGCACGTACCATTGTGTCTCCTTTCATAGGACTTGCAATCCACTGCTCACTTAACTGACTGAGCTGGAGTGGAAACAACCGAAGTAGCACTAGACCTACCCTGAGAAAAACTCTGTCTCAGGAATCTCTTACTCCTGCTTCAGTCAAACTGAGTCTACAATACTTGACTAGATTCTTCGTGATCTGACTTGTCCCTAGCACCACCAGAATTCCTTTTTCTTATCATTCTCTTCCTTAACAACCAACTTCTGGTCATCTTCCATTACTATGGCGACTTGAACCATAGAGGAGTATATCTTGAATTGCAACGCCACAACTCCTCTGCGAATTTCAGGCTTCAACCCTTGTTGGAACCTCCTTGCCTTCTGACTCTCCGTACTTACATACTCAGGAACTAATCGGGCCAATTCTGTAAACTTGACCTCAAATTCCAACACACTTTTTCCACCTTGTTTCAGTTCTAGAAACTCAATTTTTTCATTTGACTCCGCACACAATCTGGGAAATACCCTTCCATCAACAACTCAGTAAACCTAGCCCATAAAATAGGGCCTTCTCATTCTAACGCTCTGGTTGACTCCCATCAACAATTCACTTTATTTTTCAAGAAATAACTTACATAATCAGTCTTACGGTTATCACTTACTTGCACGAGGTTGAAAACTTCCTCCATTTCTTTTAACCACGCTCCAGCAGTTGCTGGATTAGGTTCACTTTTAAACTCAGAGAGATTAATATTCTGATAAGATTTGAAACAAACACTTGGGTTCACTCCTTGCTGTTGCTACTGCAACAGTAGTTGCTGTTGCTGAACCTGTTGGATTAGCTGCAACTGTTGTTGCTGCTGCTTGCGCAACAAGTCTACAATTTCATTTATAATTGGATCCTCTACAAATCTACTACTATTTTCTTTAGACTGGGTAACTTTCTTGGGTGGCATTTTCCTGGAATATATAAATGAATTTATTCAAAACATAGCAAAATGTTTAACAAAAGATATCACCGTTTAAACGGTGCACCTGTATCAGGAAAATGCTGCCCAATAAAATACCTGTGTCTTTAATACCGGGGCCCATTTACCAAAGAAATCTAGATTAATAGCACTAGCAATCACAGTAACAATGACAGTAGCAGAATCAACAACAGTTCAGGGAACTAAAATACAAAGAAACCAAATATCATAGCATAGCTCCTCGATTCAACAGCAACAGACCAACTTTCCGCCACTACTTAATTATCACATTAACACCAATCGAATATACTACGAGACTTATCTGGCTATATTAACCACAGATTACCTAGGGCAAGCTGGTAAATCAAGTCAACTTAAGGAACACTAAATCTTCCAGGCACCCTAGTCCAAAATTCAATCAACCATTCCTCTAGGGATGATTTCTTATCACCCTCAAATGATTTAACCATCACAGAGTTACCCCTCCCGAGGCTGTAACTCCATCCTTAGATCCTGAACTCTCACGGTTACCAAACACTCGTAAATAACACTCTGATATAAAGCTTTCCTTCTTCCTGACAGTTACTCTGACTTGCTTTCAATAACGAGGACCATCCAATCGCAGAAATTCATTATCATAGAATATTAAAAGAAATTTCAACTCAAGGGAATCAAATAAGAAGAAACTGTGAAGAAGATGTAGGTATGAATGAGAGCAACTATACAAGTACATAAGATGGCCAGTCTTAGTACCATACAGTCACAACACATAATTCGGTGGCGTCCCACCAGACCCTTTTGTCACACAGGCAAATGGTCAATTCCTATGCATTGTTTGCCCCAATCAACCGAAAAGTCACCAAGGGAAAGGAACAATATTCAGATAAGAAATTCACAAATAGGAAAGAAAGAATCTGATTTATAAGGAGATCAACAGAACCCTAAGTAGCTTACCTCGGGTTCACAATTTCCTCACAAGAAAGATAAACAACTTATGGAATAAGAAACAATTACTCTGGAAGCAAAATATATCTCAAGGAAGGAAATGAAAGAGTTCAAAGATATCACCTCCCGTTCTAATCCACCTTCAAAGATATCACCTCCCGTTCTAATCCACCTTCACTACCAAACTTAGTCATCATAACAGGCTCTAACTATTATCATGCTATCCGAACTCTCCAAGGTCACACAATCAATCCAGTAAGATTCCTTGACATAGAAAATGTGATATATGGAAATAACGCTGGTGTCCCCTCAACTGTCATGTCAAGGGTCTGCTCAAACACTGAGCTCTTGCGATCAAACTCATTTTCTCAAGAGAAAGACTAGGAACCTCTATCGAATATTATCAATGTCACATAAATGAAGGAAACATACTCCAGGTTTGGGCAGTTCCAGTCAATCCCCAATAAACATCAGGGTTACGCCTCCGAAACCCTTGACTGAACTCATAGACTCACTCCTCTGATTGAGTTGCTGACTCATATCTATCTACGAACCTTTCTTCACTCTTTTGACTCTACCCATAACCTAAATCAGGGACTCAAACGTGTAGCTCTGATACCAACTATGACGGCCTCAACCTCGGGGTCAGGAGTTGACGTCAATAATAACAATAATAACAATTATAACTCGTTCTAAAACATAACTACGACCCCTTTACCAAGACCTTTTCCAGGTTT
Organism: Apium graveolens; assembly: GCF_009905375.1. Taxonomy (NCBI): domain Eukaryota; kingdom Viridiplantae; phylum Streptophyta; class Magnoliopsida; order Apiales; family Apiaceae; genus Apium; species Apium graveolens. The sequence goes on from NC_133647.1 coordinate 35,987,971, forward strand.
AAGTATGACTTAGGTTACCCGACTAACACAACCCAAATTACCTTACACAATCCAGACCACTAATTCAATGTAGCAACTCAACATACCTCATCTGGTCTGAACACAACTACCTCAGAGGAGCCTGACACGAACGGAGCTTGAACTTTTCCCTGACTACCGCGCAAGAATCTCCCAGGCATCTACAATACATATATAAAATATTCTGCAAGGGTGAGCAATCAATTGCTCAGCAGTACCACAATATGAATAACAAGTAAAAATGATTTAATAAAACAGTGATAGGAACAGAATTCATAACTCGTTAGAAAATAAGTAAACATTCATAACTGGATATAAACACTAGCATGCTCCGAGAAATAACAATATCAGTCGTGTGCTGTGTATAAATACCAGAGTTCAATTTTAGCATGCTAATCACATTTATAAAATCGCTGTATCAACTACTCATGCCCTTACGGGAATCACAAAACCAAATCAGATACGTAGCGGATATGTGAAGACAGCTGATCAGGCTATCAACACCAGACGGCTCCAACTGCTATCTCATTCACCTGTTCCAGAACTCAGAGACTAGATAGGTCTCTGACCTGCTGGACTAATCAGTTATACAGTGCACGCAACCGAATTAGCCTCTTACGCCACCTCAATAGGCCCACTCTGGCCCCAACGTATCCCATATCTGATCGTTTTATCCAGTTTTCAAAATCACTTCTACCTATCTCTTTTTCAAAATCAATTCTGTCACAGCACACTATTCAAATCCTCTTTTCATTTAAATCATGTTTAGAGATAGGTGTTCTCAGAAGTTACTTTTCCCCAAAACATAATTTAAAACAACATTTCAAATATGGGGGATACGTAACTTAAAACGTTTCTGTTTCATTACGAAAGTAAAATATTTAGCTATTCATATGCACTGTACCATAAAAGAATGGTCAGGGGTACTTTCCTTGTAGAGCGTTGCAACTATCTCTGATTGACCTTGAACCAATTCGGGACACTCGACTTTATCGCTTTAGTATTTGACTATCCTGGATCCGACTTCAACGCTCAGGTCCTTCGCTTAGGAACCTCGCTGCGCTTGTCGACTGATCACTAAGTTATCTCAGTTCGATATCAATTCTTGAGTCCTTCGATTAGAACCTACAGAGCCGAAATATCCTACCTTAGACATCTAGGTATGCTTGACATATCCTCAATAACACATCTACCCATTCGATATCAAATCCCAACTCGTAATTATATAGATTATAATAACACGCGTAACAATTAGGGTCATTGAGTTTTAACAAAACATTCACCCCAACATAAAATCACGTTCCGCACAGAATATATGTATATACTTATTTATACTCGTTCGACGTTCCGATAATTACAGGGTATGTCCCGAATTTCTGAATTTAATTTCCAAAAATTCGGGCAGCACCTCCACACACGCGCGTAGGCGCAGTACCAAAACACCAGAATTACGCCGCCCCACCTCGCCGGAATCGGGAGGCAGCAGCGAACACGGCGCAAAGAAAATGGACACACACGCAGACGGATTAGCACACACAGAACATATATACACATTGAAGCATATATACATATCTGTATGCATATAATCAAGCAAAATAATACAGAACGGAAATCACCAAGCCAACCGGAGTTCAGCGGCGGCTTACCGGAAAACCAGGGGCGAAACAAGAACGAAGTAACAGGGAAGGAACGGGGATGGGGAGAGGAGAGATGTAGGAGGAATCGAGAGATATTGAGCCGAGAGGGAGCAGGTGCAAATCGCACCATCAAAGAAAGAAAGAAACTAAAAATGGAAGCCAAGAAGAAGAGATACAGGGCTGTATCTCTCTGTTATTTTTTTTATCCAATAAGCAGTTAACACGTCTCTGAAAAAGCTGGGAAAACTTGACACGTATACATAATATAGACACGAATCAATACAACGCACCACAACCCTTTTTCTGATTCGATATTTAGCGATTTATCGAGCCAAGCCGTATATAAAATAAATTCATAAAATTATGAAAATAGTCTTAAAATATTAAAAATATCCCGAAGTAAATAAAACATAAGTTTCAAAATTTTAAAACAATTTTCGAAATGCAATTTATACTCACTTTTATCAATTAAACGAATCAACGTGCGGGTGAAATTAATCCCGAAAATTCCCAAAATAATTTTAAAATTCCCGGAATATTCCTTACTTAAATAAATATGAATTTCATACTTTTTGAAGAATTCAGAAATTAAATACAGATTTTACAAATAAATGCAATCAGAAAATCGTACAGGGTTAAATAATTAATGAAATATTGATTTCTGAATTCTATAAAATCTCAAAAATAAATATTGAGATTATAAAGTCATAAAATAATTTTAGAGACCATCCACATATTTACACAAGTAAACTCGTATTAAATCCACTTTTAAAAGTGAAAACAATTCAATACAAGTCCATAATTAATTACACGAACCACCCTGAACACCGTAATCCACACACATAGATAAAAGTAAAACAACACATAGCTAACAGAAGTTATACACATATGTTATTCACTCAGTAATTTCATAATTACACTTTAATTAAATATAAAAGTATACGAGTCACTACATGCAGTCTTTTATAAACATCCAGGATTGAGTCTCTGTAGCTTCCTCTATGTTCATGCCTACCTCTTCAGCATCCTCTCCAAGAGAGTCATCCCGAATTGAATCACCAGAGGCACCCGAAGGATAATTAAAATCATCACCAGCTATAGGTGGAAGAGAATTGATTGCATCCTTTTCCCATAGCATAGAAGCTGTAGTGTGCACCAAGTTTAAAGTCTTCTCAACATCCTCATTGCCCTGTTCAGCTAGAATCTGATATGATGGAACATGGTGGGTAAATGCCTCAGCATCAAAAGAGACAGAATCTAGAACATCTTCATATTCTTGCTGAAATAGTTTCTTTTTATCTACATCATTAACATCCATTAACTCACTAGCAATGGGATCTTCCCATTCTTCTGTACTTTCCTTTCTATCATTTTCTCTCTATTTTTGCATCAAGGGCTCCCCTTGGCTACCCACCCTCACACCCGCAACTTTACCATCTAAGATGGGACTCCTCTCACTCACTTTTTCCATGCTGGAAGAAATAGCATGATGAATTACACTCTTTTCCTCTCCCTTTACCTGAGAGCAACTCAGCCTCTCACTCAAGTGACTCCCTTCCCTCAATCCTAAGAGTTATTGAACAACTCCTAAGTACTAATCATATGTTTAGAAATTTCAAGTTGTGTAGAGACTTTCAACGGATGAGAGACATCTGTCTATATAGAAGTTGTGAATGTCGACGAATAATTGCTGTTAAGCTAATCCGTCGAGAGACAATCACTTGTCGATGGATAAGGAATATCCATCGAAAAGGTACAAATGACAGAGTTAGGAGTTGAAACTACTGTTGAATCTATGGTGATTGATTTGAGATTATGAGCAGATTTATCAGTAGTGTCAGAAAGAAATGGCAAGTGAGCCAACAAATCATCAATAAGATGATGCTCAATTTCTTTAGCTTTTTGCTCCTCCATGAGTTTCAAAGATAACAAATCAGGAATTGATGTGTTTATCATATCCACATCCAGTGAGTTTGTGGGAAAATTATGTGTGTGAGATGTTTCAATTGTGAGAGAATTTGGCTGTGACTCCACATTTATTGGAGCCACATCAACTTGAATTTGAGATAGTGCATTAACTGAGTCTTTGACTGCAGTTGGCACCGTGTGTGCACCATGTGACTCCCCCAAAGTTTTTAATTTCTTCTTTCTAATGTAGGTTTGAGGTTGGCCTGTAGCTTTCCTACCCCTTTTGTTATGTGCTCTTGGAGATGGGCTATTTCCAATAGTTACATCCTTTTGGGAGGATGCAACTAGCAATGTGCTACTTTCCTTATTAATCACCACAGCCTGTTGGGAGACTGTGGTGTGGCTAGGCTGGGATTCACTAACCTCTCTCACCTTATCCTTAGGGCTTCTTTGATGTCACCTTGTCCCTCACCTTTCTCACTACCCTTCAAATTTTCCTCATGTGATGTGGTAGTTTTTAAAACTAGTTTCTTTTGAGAGAAACTAGAGTGTAGTTTGTTTGATTTGGATTTTGAAATTTTAGGTTTTGTGGCTTGGGTAGGCATCTGTTTGGTCACAATCACAGATACCATAGCCACAGTTTAATATAAGAAATGGAGGCTGGGAAGGAGTTGTGACAAAAACAATTACCTCACTCACCTGAGGTGCCTCAATGATTAGAAGATAGTTGAGAGGCACTTCACTATGAAGATTGTGCTTGTTCAAATTAGCAAGTACCCTATTTTCTTGGACTCAACAATCAAGCTTATTTGTTGGGTTCTCAATCAAGAGGTCCTTAGGAACATGGTTCTTTAGAATCATAAGAAACCTAGTATAATATATATTCTTTGACCTTTTCTTGGTATATCCTAAGTTATACCCTAATTCTATCATGACAGAGTTACTAAAATTAAAGTACTTGTCAATCAAAAGCATTTAGAGCATGTTAATCATTGACTAAGTAACTGCATCAAAGTTGCTAATTTTACCAGAAAAGGCTTTTATAAAAGAATTATAGACAATGCTCCATTCATTTCTAAGGCCCATTCTCCTAATCTCACCTAGTTTGGAAAGATTGAGCGAGTAGCCCATAGACATAAGCACGATGATCACATCTGTGTCTGTGTGTGGAACATTGGTGTTATTTTTAGGCAAATGGAAGCAAGCTTGTATTTTATTATAATTAATTGAGTAATCATTACCTTTAAGAGAGAAGGTAGTGGTTTTATCCTTGGAGTTGTATACAGCCGTAGTCCAGATCTGCTCCACAACTTCACAATAGATTACCGGAGACTCAAGCATAGCATGACTTAGTTTACAGTTGCAAATGAAGTCCATCATCTTGTGATAGTCCTCAGAAGCAGCAATGTTCTTGTCCACTAGTACCACGAAGTTGTTCTTCTCATAGACAAATCCAGACTGAGATATAATCTTGACTACATGTGCCATTTTTGTGATTGAAAGCAATTACATAGAAAGAGGGTTTTTGGAGATGAAGAAGTAAAAATTGCTTTGGTGAAAATGAGAAAGATAAAAGTAAAATGAAAAATTGAAAGGGGCTTTTATACTTTCTCATAAATTAATAAAAAAAAAAATAATTAAAAGTACAATAAAGTACCCAATGAAAATTTCCAAAAATAGCCGTTTAAAAATAAAATAAATTATAGAAGTTCTAAAGATTATCCATCGGCATATACATAGACACTGTAAGTAAATTCGACAGATAAGGTATAGAATCAACAGCTGTGATTAAAGCAATTCAATGAATATAGATTAAATAATTATCCGTTGAGATATAAAGTACCCTGAAAAATATTTGATTTTCAACAGATAATGAAATTCAACTGATATTCATTTTCAACGGATAATAAACATCTGTCGAGATATAAATTTTGACTTAGCCAAAATTCATCTCTTTAGGAAAAGTCAAATTTATTTCTGGCTGCATTACAAATTGCTTAGACATCAAAATAACTTAGGAATAACTAAGCATACCTAACTTACTTACCAACCTAGTGAAAGTTTACTCATCAAGTGGTTTGGTAAAGATGTCTGCAAGTTGCTGCTCACTTGGAACAAAATAAATATCCACAGTACCAATCATGACATGTTCTCGAATGAAATGGTACTTGATGTCAATGTGCTTTGTCCTTGAATGATGTACAGGATTTTCAATAATGGCAATAACACTTGTATTGTCACAGAAAATTGGAATCTTGTCCACATTTAGATCATAATATAATAGCTGATTTTTCATCCATAGAATCTGTGCACAACAGTTATCAGCAGCAATGTATTCGGCCTCAGCTCTGGAAGTAGAAATTGAATTTTTTTTCTAACTAAACCAGGACACTAGCTTGTTTTCTAGAAATTGACAGGATCCTGTGGTACTTTTTCTGCCTATTCTATAACCTGCATAATCTGCATATGAATAACCAATTAGATCAAAACAAGAATCTCCTGGATACCAAATGCAAAATTTTGGTGTTCCTTTGAGATATCTGAAAATTATTATAATAACTACTAAATGAGATTCTTCAGTGTTAGATGTTGAATACAACACAGGGGGGTGAATGTGTTTTAGATATTTTTAGCCTTTTTCAAACTTTTATGAATGTATGATCAAAGCAGATTAGAGATGTAGTTATATTATATTAGCAAAAATAAAATAACAAATACAATATTTCAAAACTCACTTAATTTTGTATTAAAATCAAGTTATGTCTTGCTACGAATCCTAGGTTCTTTGTAAGTAAAGAACTCAACTTCTATCTTGAGAGAGTACAAGAAAATTTAGATTTGTTTCTGATACTTTAAAACAATGGACCAATGTTTACTTTATAGATTAGTAAACACAAGTTTACACAACATGCAATAAGATGTACTAAACCCTGCTTTAATTTATCTCTAAAGCTTTCCATTTCTAGCTTAGTGAATATTTGCAAATCTTGTAGGTCTGTGACCTTCCTTTATCAGTTAATCTTGCTTTCTTCAAGATGCTTTTGTAGACTTTTCAATCTAAGTGATTAGATCGTTTGTTGATTGATAATCTTGAATCTATAACTTTCCTGCATTCTGTACTTGAGGTATATATCGAGAACTCCAGTTTGTTGTATAGAGAACTGACATCTCGATAAGTATAATGGCTTATCGAGATCTCTTAGTTCTCTATAAGTGTCTTTTACTTGTCAAGGTCTCTGAGTTCTTTATAAGTGAACTTGGCTTGTCGAGGTGTCCAAAACTCTACATGTAGAAATGGCTTGTCGATATCTCTGAGATCTCTATATGCATTTTGACTTGTCGATATCTCTGAGATCTCTAATGAGAAATTGACTTGTCGATATCTCCAATCTTTATATATTTATTTTGACTTGTCGATATCTCTGAGTTCTCTATATGCAGAAATGACTTGTCGATATCTCTGAGATCTCTATATCCATTTGACTTGTTGATATCTCTGAGATCTCTAATAAAATATTGTCTTGTCGATATCTACAATCTTCATATCTTTATTTGACTTGTCGATATCTCTGAGAGTTCTCTATAAGCCATTTTGGACTTCTCGATAAGTCATTTTGGAGTTCTCAAATGACTTCTCTATATAACTTGATCCGTGACTTGTAGATATCTTAACTTAGAACATTTTTCCTGACATAGATGTATTCAACTCCAAGATTCTTCACCTTTTCTGTGAGGCATGATCTTGTTGATCTTCTTCCAGAGTTTATTCTTAGGCTTGAGACTGTTTACAGAAAAATACTCCACTCCGATCTTTAACATTGTTACAGACTCAAGTAATACAATACAAAATATAGATTTTCTTCTGTGTTGAAGATTTTCTAGAATTAAGATTTAGTTTCTGTGAAGAAACTTTGCTGCTTTGCCTTTGACCTTGACCTTTGCCCTTGCTAGGGTTTCCCTGGTCATCATCTTTATCATCCTTCTTCTTCAGAACTTGAGTAGGCTTGCATTTGTCTTTAACTATCTTCCCCTCCTTTTGGCATCATGAGGTAAGAGTAAAGAGAGAAGAAGTTCTACTGAAGACTGGATTTCATCCAATTGAGTTTGTTGAGCAACTTGATTCTGTAGGACCTCAGCTAGTTGAGCCTTCTGCTCTTCTTGTTCTTTCTCAATAGCTTCAACTTTTACTGAAATGGGTCTGATAAACCTAGATTTGTCTAGTTTGAGAAATAGATCTAGCTTATCAGCTTGCTCCTGAAGTTTATCAAGCTTGGCATGAGTAACAGAGTGTTGGCCTTGAAGACTTTTAGTACTGAGAGCTGTGACTTTAAGTTGAGCTTTAAAGTCAGAATTAGCCATCAACTCATCAGCTTTTCCAATATGTTCTAACAGAACCTTTGAGCTTGGAATGAAGTCAGGGTCATTCCATTTTTGAATCCATTCCATTCCTCTATGAGTTTCTTCCCATGGAACAAGGGCTTCTTGTACAACAAATTTTAGCAAAGCCTCATTTCCAAGAATTGGAGCAGTTACTGATGCATTTGTTGGAGCACTATCTCCAGAACTTGCCATAGTATCCTCATCTTTTGACAGAATCAGAGTTTGTGTAACAGAAGGAGAGGCTGGAGTAGCTTCATTTGTATCAGGATCTAAGTGCAGAACTGGAGTTGAAGGCATATCAGCATTTACTGTTGGAGAAACAGGTGGATTTAGCACTTGTCCTTGACGAGCTTCCAGAAATAGGGCAGATGGAATGTGCAGCCTATGTATATCAATTTCAGGACTTAATCCTGAATCTCAATTGGAGCTGTTTCTCTGATAGGAGAGAGAGGAGGAGTGATCACTTTATCTGGAACAATGTTTTCAACTTGAGGTGGAGGTGGCAAAGCTTCAATTATTGTAGATTCTGATGGGATCAGAGATTCCTGATCCCCTTCCTCAGCCTTTGCATATTGTGATTTTATAATCTTCACCCCTGCTGTCTTCTTTGTTCTTCTGGATGAAGGAGTGACTTTATCTGTATCAGAGTTTATGGATCTTTTTCTTTTCAAAATTCTAGAATTTACAGCTTCAGACTCTTTCTGAAGAATTATCATATCAGCTTCTATTTCCTTCTGAAAAATAACATTTTCAGCTTCTTTTTCCTTCTGAAATATAACATTTTCAGCTTCTTGTGTCACAGGTTCTGATGCATGAACCTGGACTTGCTCATCCTCATCAGACTCATCCCTTAAAATCATATTCCTTCTTCTTGGTGGAGACTTAGGCACACTGATAGTTCTTTTAGGCTTGGGCCTAGATGTTGTAGCAGATTTTACAACTGGCACTTTTTGAGAAGTACTAGAGGTTGGTTGAGATGATTGTGCTGATTTAAAGTATGTTCTGATGGTTGGTTGTGGTTGAGAAAATTGAGCTGTTTGAGTGTTGGTGGTAGGTGCTGATGGAGGTTGAGAGGGTGCATCATCAGGAAATTGGGGTGTGTAAGTGTTGGGATCATAATTTACTAAGATTTGTTTAACAAATATGGGAATTTGGAGGGGTCTTAGTACATTCTTCTTATTATCAGCAGATAATAAGTTAGTGAAGGCCCTTTTAGCAAGTTTAAAAGGTTGAATCATTTCACTAGCCAGTTGGGGTGTATCAGAGCAACAAAAACTGTAGATAAGTTGACAGAATCTAGCAAAGTAAACAGTATTTGGGTCCTTTTTCAACCTATCCCCAATAAATCCTAAAACAACACTAGCATAATCAAAGTCTGTTTGATATAGAAGAGTATACCGGATTTTCTGACTCATTATTAGGATTGCATCAAAGTTGGAGCACTTGTTTGTAAAGGCCTTTGTAATGCAGTCAAAGAAGAAACTCCACTCCCTCCTTATGTGGGGTCTCTTCAATTGTCCCAGCTTGGACAAGGATTTTTCATAGCCTTAGTTTGCCATCATCTGTTGAAGAACTGGCTCCTCAACTGGTGAAGTGAAGATGCAATTGTCTGGAAGATGTAAAGCCTGTCGAACAGTGGACAAAGTGACCACATGCTCATCCTCCCCTGTTGTAAAGATAATACTTGGGGACCCATTTGCACCACCATCATCATAAACAACAGACCTCCAAAACTCCAGAATCTGCTTACTTGAGAGAGACTGGGGTTGAGTCAGTGCATAACCTATTTCACTTCGAGCAAGAAAGTCTTGGACGAAATGAAGTTCTGAAGGAGCCTCGTCCTTAGAAAGAATAGATGTGTAGTTATTTGGAACAAACTTGGCTCCATCATAGATTAGATCTTTGGGTGCCATTTTGTTAAGAAATAAGTGAAAAATTGTGTGTAAGAAAGGTGTTTGATAAAATGCCTGTAAGAAATAGCTTCAGAGAATATTAGAGAGTAGAGAGAGAATAAGAGAGATTAGAAAATAAGAAAAGTAGGTAAAAGATTGTAAAATCTTTTAACTCTCTTATTTATACACTCCACATGACAATAACTATTTTTGTGAATTAGAACAGACCTTTTTACACTTGGCAGGATGAAAACAGGAAAAACAGTAATGAGTGGGCACGGTAAACGTGTAGTAATTATTACTCACACGCTGTTATCAAAATTAACACGGAACCCATTAACCAAATAATTAGCAATGTTTTTCTCTCACTTAATTGTTTTCTGAAACAAGTCAAGTAAATTATTAATGCCACGTAAGCATCAGAGTTTCCATCAGGATTTGCATCAGAACTTGACTTTTATATGAATTTAGTGGTCATCAGATCATGGCTTCTGAACTCAAAAAGTGAATGACCGTGTCTGTGATTCTTCACACAAATACTGACTGATTTCTTCAGAGTTTAATCATCAAAACTTCATCAGAACTTGTCCTCAGAATTAATGCAAATAATACTTAATTATTTGTCAAAAACAACTTAATCACCACAGTAAATTTCATCATTCATATGGAGTGAGAGTGGGTGGATATGCAAATGATCAGATAAAGAGTAAAGTCTGATAAACTTCAGTATATCTTAGAAATAAGGTATAACTAAGAAAAATGCTTAAAATCTGTCTTCAATCTGGAAGTCTACTATAGAATAAATTTTTGCAAGAGTCCACCTCAACTGTTTGTGCTCATTTTATGCATCTTTCGTCATTCTTTTTATAGTGGCTTCTCAGTCACAACTGCTTTCAGAATTTATGCTATTATCAGAGTATTTCTCTAGTAATCAGAGAATGTGAAAAGTCACCAAGAAAACATTATTTGCTTTTCTAATGCATATAACTAAATACCAGCAATGCACTTGGATCTTTCCTTTCACATAAATTACTCTAGATCTCAAAGGAGTACCTGATTTCAATTTTTCTTTTCTTTTATTTTCTTCAGATAAGTGAGGCTTATTAAGCATGTAGTTCATCCTTAAGATTTACTAACATCAGAATTTGACAGATAAGAAGCATTAATCTAGTTTGAGACTTAGTAATAAGATACACAAAGTAAATTTAGATAACATCAAAATCAGAGTTTGCTTATGTTTTGGTTTTCCACATAAATGACTAATTCAAACATGGGATACATAGTTTGTTAAAAACTACTAAGTCAGCATCGAACAATTAATCCTAATTGGGGTGAATTGTCACAGAACATACAAAACACTATCAGAGTATAGAGAATCACATCAGATAACAATTAGTATTTAATATCATACAATTTAAGCACATATTATATTTGAGATAAGACAATCTGTAAACACTGATCATAAGTGTTGATGCATGAGAACAAAAACTAAGCAGTTTTTGAGAAAGAACCTGAAACCATTCCAAGTTCATTTACCAGTTTTGGAAAGGTAGCTTCACATAGTGGTTTTGTGAAGATATCTTCTAGTTTTTGATCTGTTGGAACAAAATGCAATTCCACTGTACCTTCCATCACATGTTCCCTTATGAAATGGTACCTAATGCTGATGTGCTTTGTCATTGAGTGTTGAACTGGATTTCCTGTTATAGTAATAGCACTTTGATTATCACAATAAATGGGTATTTTTAGCAAAATTCTAACCCATAGTCCAGTAACTGATTCTTCATCCAAAGAATCTATGCACAACAGCTTCGTGCAACAATATGTTATGCTTCTATAGTTGATGTGGAAATTGATTTATGTTTCTTGCTAAACCAAGAAACTAATCTGCCTCCAAGAAATTGGCAGCTTCCACTAGTGCTTTTCCTGTCTATTTTGCATCGTGCAAAATCTGCATCTTAGTAACCTATTAGCTTAAAGTCTGATTCTCTAGGATACCACAATCCTAGATCAGCTGTACCCTTGAGGTACTTGAAAATTCTTTTCACAGCTAGTAAATGAGGTTCTCTTGGATCTTCCTGAAATCTTGCACAAAGACAGGTAGCATACATGATATCAGGTCTACTTGCAGTTAAATAGAGTAATGAGACAATCATACCTCTGTAGTTAGTAATATCTACTGATGCTCCAGTATCTTTATCTAACTTGGTTACAGTAGTCATGAGAGTGGAGGCAGTTGAGCAATCTTGGATTCACTGTCAGTTTTGTTTATGAACGCCCATTTTGTGCCAACAATAGATGTGTTCTTTGGTCTTGGTACTAGGGTCCATACTTTATTTCTTTCAAATTCATTTAACTCTTCCTGCATTGCTTGCACCAAATCAGCATCTTGAAGAGCTTCTTCCACTTTCTTTGGTTCTGTCTGAGATAGAAAGGAATGATAGATACATTCATTTGTTGTTGTTGTTGTTGTTGTTATTGTTGTTCTAGTTCTGACACCTGCTTTAGGATTTCAATGATTAAGTCAAGTGTGTGTGATTTAGTCCACTTCCTTGCAGATGGAAGTTGATCTCTAGAACTGGATCCTCCCCCATGATCCATGCTCTCTCCATCTGCATTTGAGTTGGATTCTTTAGGAATTAAAGAATCAGAGTTTCCAGAATTATCAGTATTTGGCTTATCAGAACTTGATGAATCAGAACTTGAAGAGCTAGTGACAGGTTCTGATATTTCTTGAGAGTCTTGAGACGTGGTAGGATCATTAGCTTGCTCCCCCTGAACAGGTGCAATTTCCGTTGGAGCAGTTACCACCATTTTAATGATATCAGAATTTAACTCATCAAAACTTTCAGGATCAGGATTTAAGTTATCAGAACTTACAGAATCAGAATTTACAACTTCATTTTCAAATTTCAGCTGATCATGATCATTGAAATCTTCAAGTCCAGTAATCTTTTTATCATCAAAAGATACATTGATAGATTCCATGACAACCCTTGTTCTTAAATTGTAGACTCTGAAGGCTTTTGTGGAAAGTGGATATCCAACAAAAATTCCTTCATCAACTTTTAGATCAAATTTTGACAACTGTTCAGGATGAGTCTTAAGAATAAAACACTTGCATCCAAATACATGAAAATATTTCAGATTTGGCTTCTTTTTCTTCACCATCTCATATGGTATTTTTCCATGCTTGTTTATGAGTGTAGCATTCTGTGTAAAACAAGCAGTCTACACAGTTTCAGCCCAAAAATAAGTTAGTAGCTTTGCTTCATCAAGCATAGTTCTTGCAACTTCAACAAGAGTCCTGTTCTTTCTTTCTACAACTCCATTTTGCTGTGGAATTCCGGGTGTAGAAAATTCCTGCTTTATTCCTTGCTCTTTGCAGAACTCTTCCATTATTGAATTCTTGAACTCAATGCCATTATCACTTCTTATAATTTTGATAGAATCTTTGACTAATTTATCCAGCTGTCTGACATGATCAGTTAGAGTGGATGCAGTTTCATTCTTCTTGTGCAAGAAATACACCCAAGTGTATCTTGTGAACTCATCCACTATAACCATAACATATTTCCTCTTTGCAATAGACATGACATTGACTGGACCAAATAGATCAACATGTAGTAAGTGATAAGGCTCAAGAATTGAGGACTCAGTTTGCTTGAATGAAGATTTTCTTTGTTTTGCCTTTTGACATGAATCACAAAGGCCATCAGGAGCAAATACTGATTTTGGCAGTCCTCTCACAAGATCTTTCTTTAAATGAGATAGTCTCTTGTGCCAATTCCAGCTTTCTTCAATTGATGCTCTACTTAACAGACAGATTGCAGAACCATCAGAACTTGTTGAAAGTCTGGCATCATATATGTTACCATGTTTGTAACCTTTCAGAACCACTTTGCCTGTAGAATTACTGACAACTTCACAGTGTTCTTCAAAGAAATCCACATAATAACCTCTGTCACAGATTTGACTTACACTTAGCAAATTGTGTTTAAGTCCTGAGACAAGAGCTACTGTTTCAATTATGACATTCCCAAGATTGATATTGTCATATCCTAGAGTTTTTCCCATATTGCCATCTCCATAAGAAACTCCTGGGCCAGCTCTCTCCACAAAGTCTGATAGCAAGGCTTTATTACCAGTCATATGTCCTGAACATCCACTGTCTAGAACTAGGATGTTTTTCCTAATGCCCTGCAATCACAAAGACCATCATTGATCAGTTTTAAGGACCCAGAATTGCTTGGATCCTTTGGCCTTATTAAGTTTGTTAGCATTTGCAGTGGATTTAATTTCAGAGTTTATGCTAACATTCTTTTTGTCAGACTTTATATCAGACTTTATATCAGAATTTATACTAGAAGGAATTATACTAACTTACTTTAAAGAAGGTTTTTTCATAATAATTATAGTACAAACTATGATATTCCTTACAAGTATAAATAGAATGCCATAAACTTCCACAATGAAAACAAGGATTTTGTGGTTTAAACCTAACAGACTGATTTTTAACTCCTGATCTAGGAGGTAAGGAGTTTATATCTTTATTTTTCCTATAAAAAGAAGTAAGATGGTTAAAGTTTCCATAATTATAGCATTTCTTTCTAGGAGCATTAGAAACAGGCATGTAATTATTACTTTTATTAATACCTTCCTTTCCATTCATATTTTTCCTAGATTTTTTTTACCTTGTTCACATTTCTAATCTCTTTCAGCTTATGCTTAAGCTTTTTCTTTGTCATTAAGAAAACATTTACCATAGTTGGTTTATCCTGTTTCAATTTGTCAGAAGTTGATTTTTTTTTACTTCTGATTTAGAGTCTTTCATCTTTTCAGAATCAGAAAAAATAGTTTTTGCAACAAATTTAACAGGATTTACCTTTGGCTTTACAGTCTGTTTAACAGCTATTGGCTTAACTGGCAAAGATTCTTTTTCACTTTTATCATCTTCATAACCTAACCCCTCTTTCCAGTTTCCACTACTTAAAATATCCTGAGTAGTTCTACCTGAGTTAGTCTAAGTCCTGATTATCTCCTTTTCCTTTTCTAGTTCAGATTTAAGAGATTTATTCAATTTTAGCAATTCATCTCTAATATACAAAGCCTCATCTCTTTCTTTCTGAGTTTGAAGGAGAATAACTAACTCTTTTTCTAAGTAGTCACTTCTGTTTCTAAGAGCAAGACTTTCAGAAGTTAATATTTTATTTGTTAAAGTCTGATCTCTAAAATTAATGAACATGGTTTTAAGATATAATCTCAATTGAGTAATATCATCTGTATGAAAAGCAAGAGTTGAATGAGGTACCTTTAATTTAGCAGCATCAGAACTGCTATCAGCATTTGCCATTAAGGCATAGTTCACCTCTTATTCAGATTCTGAAATGTCTGACCAGTTTTTCTTCTTTGTGATAAGTTCCTGGCCTTTATCACTTTTTCCTTTCTTGTAATCAGGAGATATGTGGCCTCTTTCACCACAGTTGTAGCATTTGACATTTGACTTGTCTCCTCTGTCAGACTTTCCTTCTCTGCCTTCAGACTTTCTGAACCCTTTCTTTTCAAAACTTCCACCTTTCCTGGAAAACTTCTTGCCCTTTCTGAACTTCTTGTAAGCTATCTTTGTGATACCCTTCACCATAAAAGCACATATTTGCATCATCTCTACATCAACATCTACTTCAGATGAATTTTCAGATCTTGAATCATCATCATCAGAATCTGAATCATCATCATCAGAATATGATGATTCTGAATCAGACTTTATGATTAGAGCTTTTCCTTTGCCCCTTTTTGAGACAATCACTTTAGGAGATTCCTCCTCAGCTTTAAGAGCAATTGTCTTTGATTTTCTTCCATGTCTTTTGCTCCTTTGATCCATCTCAAGTTCATGAGTCTTGAGCATACCATAAATTTCATCAAGAGTAGTTTCAGCAAGGTCATAGTTGTCTCTTATGGTAGTAGACTTTAAATCCCATTTTTCAGGAAGAGCTAAAAGGAATTTCAGATTTGAATCTTCAAGATCATATTCCTTGTCCACCAGTGACAGATCATTCAAGAGTTTGGAAAACCTGTCATATAAATCAGTTAATAATTCATCAATTTTTGAATCAAAGTGCTCATACTCTTGTGTGAGTATAGTCTTCCTGTTCTTTTTAATTGCATCAGTTCCCTGACATCTTATCTCCAAAGCATCCCATTTCTCCTTTGCAGTCTTGCATCCAATTACCCTGTTTGACATAACATTGTCAATTGCACTATGCAGCAGATGCCATAACCTTGCATCCTTGGCAATAGATGAGAAGTCTACAGTTATGTAATCACCTTTCTCCTTTGGGATCATCTTTGCTGGTTGATCAACAACTGCAATAGAAAGCTTGGTAGGCTTATATGGTCCATCATTAATTTTATCAAGGTATTCTGGATCTGTGGCTTCCAGAAACAAAGCCATCTTTACCTTCCATATAGGATACTCAGATGCAATTTGTATGGGAACCCTAATACTCTCATATCAACTGTGGGTTTGATTGTTTTGAGTATCTTGAGTTTTGGTGGGCTTAGTTGGAGTTTGTGTTCCTTCAGACATGATTGTAAACTGGATCTCACTGTTCGTATATCAACAGAGAGGCTCTGATACCACTTGTTAGGTAACACAACACTATAAAAGGGGGTTGAATATAGTGTTTATACAATCAAATCGATTTAGAACACAAGTATGTAACAATAATCAAGTTTATTCAATATAATAAACTCTGTTACAAAGTAGGTTAAACTACTCTCTCAGTGATGAACAATATCACTAAGAGCTGCTAGGTTACAATGAATAATGTTCTCGTTAACTTAACACATATAGTGTAAACCTAAGTTGTGTTTATATAGTACACAGTTACAAAATATCTTCTAATTGATATGGAATATAATACTGTCTCCTAAAATATATCAATTAGATATTATCTTCTACAAGTCTTCCACTTCTTCATGCATATCTTCTATTGTTTTAGTCCAGATCCTCTCCTGTAAATCAACCGCATTCCTTATCTGGAGTACCCATACTTAAGTCCTGATATAAATCCTGACGGCCTTAAGTTCTGATATAAGTTCTGACTTCAGTAAGTTCTGACTTCTAGTAAGTCTTGATATTAAGTTCTGAAAACTAAACACAACATATTAGACATGACATCTCAAATATATCTAACAATTTCTTATCACAAATTCATGCATGGTAACAAGACTAACCCCAAATTACAAAAAAAATAAATAAATACACACAAATTGACAGATTAATAAATATAGCTTTTATGCACTGAGTGATTACATGAGTTCAATAAGTATATTCATCACACAAACTTCTCATAGCCTGATTCTGTTCTAATGAGGTCCTTTAGATTTACAAGAACTTGAAGTTCCTCTATGATTTTTGTCCCCACTAGAGCTTCCACAAGCTTGAACCAATCTTCTAATGAATAACTGTTCAAGTAATTTTCTCCGAATCTAGAGAATCTGTAATCTTGTATGTTTAGAAAATGTCCATCCTTAGATATCCTGCTCAGCCCCTTTGCCCTGAGTACATTAGATCTTTGCTCAAACATTTCTATTTATTCTGTATAATTCCTTTCCCTTTCCTCTCTTCCAGCTTTTTCTTTTGCTCTTCTTTCTTCTCTTACTATTAACCACACTCACATCACAACCCTCTATGCCCTTGTACTTGTGTCATTATCCTTCACTAATCTAATCACCCTCTTAATTTCTATGATTGAGACTGTGTCCATTAATCCCCTGTTAAGTAGAGTGAAGGAGCCATCTTTATAGTAGATCATAACTGCTCTCAATGATACAACCCAAACTTTGACTTTTTCTTCAGCTAATTGTTGAAAGTAGTCATCATCTATGATGCGCCAATTTAATGGTAGAAAATTAGTTTAATCAAAGCAGTTCCAAATAGCCCTCTTTTCAACTTGCAGCATCCTTGGCTTTCTCCCAACAGTCTTGTAATGAGTTTTGATTGATGGCTTAAATGAAGGTAGGTTTGAGATTTTCTTTAGGGTGGTTTGGCCAGAAGTGATTGGAATTTTGAGTAATGTGTTTGCAGTTGGTTTGTAAAAAGTTTTGGCTTAGAAGTTAAAGGTATTTGAGTGTTTGAGTTTGCAGGCTTAGTGGTTTGAGTTTGATGGATTTGGATTAGTAGGACATTTTTCTTGGTGCCTTCACCATCTTCTCTCTTCTTCTTTCTTCTTTCATCTCCCCTCTTCATCTCATCTCTTTTCTTGTCTTCTACTTTGTTGCCAGTTGCCTTAGTAGATTGACTTGGATTTAAGCCAGAAGATTTTTGATCATCTTTCTTCTGCTCATCATCATCATCTAAGTCATCATTAGTATTGAGTTGTGTTTTGGGAAACTTGGTTTCGGCATTTTTCAAATATCTCCCCAGTAACTTGATCATGTCTTCATCTTCAATAGTCTTGTACTACTTTGTCTTCAAGTCTGTCTCCAGAGTCATTATCAACTTCTTGTTTTCCATGACATATTTCTTTGGAATTTGAAATTTTTTGCAATGTTTGGTGGTTGGAAAAATATATGGCACTCCCTTGCTTGGTTGTAGATATGCTTCTGGAAAAGCAGCTACTTGAGCCTTATTCATTTTATTAAGAAAGATAGTGTCTTCATGAATCACTCTGTTGACCTTGTTGATCAGAATGTCCAATTCAGATTCCCTTCTTGTTATGAGATAATTAAGGGACACATGCATACACATATCCACAACGGAGTCATTTATGTTGACAATAATTCTTTTCTCTTGAAAGACATCCACATTTACCAAGATCGCCCTTAGTAAGTTTACTGTCTTGTCCAAGGCATTTTTGTATGTGAAGAAGTTGTTGTTTAGAGAAGCCCTGAGAGCCTTTAGCAATTCATCAAATTCTCTGCTTAGACTAGGTCCATCAACTGCTTTTAGTAGCCTCTCCATTCCAACATCAACTTGTTGTTCGGTTTCCTTGGATTTGCCTTTTTGAGCTTGGACAGATGATCTTAGAAACCTAGCATATATTTCCCCCTTAGTCTTGTTAGCAGGCAAGATGAAAGGTGTAGGGATTTCAGGACTAACAGCTTCTGGAAGTGCAGGAAATAGAATGTTTAGAGCACCCATGGTGGATCCCAAAGCTACTGAATTTTGCATTTGAAGATGCTTATGGGAGTCCACCAGAGTTTTGATGTCAGCTTGTTGACTTTGGACCAGAGCTGTGAGGTAAGAGACTTGAGCTGTTAATGAATTATTGGATGATTTTAAAAAGGAGACTTGAGTTTGAAGAGCTTGAATTTGCAAGTTTGAGGATATTGACATTGGTAGGTGAGAACTTGAAGCACAAGTACCAAATGTGGATTGAAGTGATTCTTTGATGCCTTCCATTAAAAGAGAAGAGGGTTCATATCTAGCTTGATGAAGTTGATCCAGTTTGACCCTAGTGTCATTGTTACTGGTGATATGATTTTGGACAACTACATGGAGAGCCACAAAGGACTATTTGAGATTATTAATGCTCTAATCCATGCTAGTCATGTCAAACCTTGCCATTTGGTCAGCAAATGTCTGAAACTTGTTCTTGATCTGAACTTTAGTAGGCACAAGGTCATCAAGCTTGTCTTTCACCAACCTTATTATCTTATCTTGATGGCTGTCCTGAGTCTGTAGGAGTATTTTACTCATAAGGTTAAAGCTTTAAGTTGAGCTTTGTAGACTTCTGTCACTGCATCATAGACTTATTATGGACTGAGTGTCTTGGCATTGCTTCCCAATATTGTGATATATTCTTCTCTAAATCTTTCTAAGACCTCATCCATGCTCAAACTAAAGTCCTTGTCTAACCAAGCATCCACATTTCCATCTTTTTCATCTTCATTGACAATCTTATATTGTTGGTCTTCAACATATGTTTTGTAAGACATCAAGATTTCTTAATAATCTTGATTGGACATGTCTGTTGTAAGAAGCTGTTGTGTGATGTTGGCAAGGCAAGAAAGTTGATCAACCAATAGGTCATTCATTGTAATGGGTTGAGCTTGGGCATCTTGAAGCCACAGAGAGATAAGGTGTGATGGTTGTTGAGAAGGATTAGATGTGGAAGGTATGTCTGTTTGGATTGAGATTGATGGTTGAGGTTCAGTAACATTACATGTGACAGATGCCACAGTTTGACTCACAGTTGGAACTCTGGTTGTGACAGTGTATTGTTCAACACCTGTGGGAACCTCCAATTGAATTGGAGGCATTTTGACCAGGTTACTGTCATGTACCATGGCCTCAAACACTTGATCTTCTTATAAAGAGCTAGAAATTGAATGTGCCTTACTTGCCTCCCCTATAACAGGCTCATTGGAAATTGGACTCGTAGCCTCAATTGTTAATGCAATTTTAGCTAGGGTTTTGAGGGGAGTTGTTCCTTCATGAGCAACCTCCAATTGAATTAGAGAGGATTTAGATAGCTCCCCCTCAGGAGTACTACCCTCAAACCTGTCAATCTGTGAAGATTGTTTAGGGCGTAAAGGTGCTTAAGAGACTACCACAAGGTCTTCAGTAAAAACTGATGAAACCCCTATATTTGTGTTGGTGTCATCAAGGTCTACCCCATAGTGTAGCCTCTCACCAACTAAATGTGGTTCCTGGAAGGTGAGCATAGTTTCTTGAACCATGTCACTTAATTTTAACAACACTTTAGAATTAGATTCAAGTGTCTCATTGTATGAAGAATAAATTTTAGAAATGAGATTTGAGAGTTCAAAACTGAGTGTTGGAAGCCCCCTGGATAGATGAAGGAGATTCAAAAGATGTGCTCTCTCTGTGTGTGTGCCATCCTTATTCCTTTTTTCATACACTTGAATGTGTCCAAGTGTTGGTGCAAACTCTTTATAGGGTGCACTAGGGAGAGTGCTCTTTTTAATAGAGACACCCTATTGAGAGGATGCCCCTAGAGTCTATTTTATATCCTCTTTTGCAACTACATCCTTTTTAGAGGATGCAAAGGTAGCTTGAGTGGTCAACTCAGTTTTCTTTGCCTTCTTTGGTTTCTTGACCAAGGTGGACTCTATTTGAGTTTGATCCTCACCACTCGCATTAATTTTAGTTAGCGTTTCCAGCTTTCTCTTCTTTTTACTCACTTCACCCTTTTGAGAGGATGAAGTGGTTGGTTTCCTAGATTCTATTGGTAAAAAAAGAGGGGTCTCATTTTGAGAAGGCCCCTGTTGGTGTTCCTGTGTTTGTTCTTCCACAGGTATAAGTGCCATTATCGTACTAGTTGTGATTGTAGACCTCATGTCAGGCATAGGGTAAGGGTAAGTCCTGAATCTCTCCAATATAAATGGAGTGATTCTAAGACTTATAGGTACCTTATTCTTTGTAATGAGTGAGCCAAATAGAACTTTGGTCACTTGTTTACAGTTGCCTATTTTAGTTCTGTCTATACCATTTAGCAATTGAATGTCATGTACTTTATGATTTAAAGCATACATCATAAATCTAGGAAGAAAGATTTCCTTACCTCTTGATGTCAAAGGCATTGTAAGCCTAGTGCTGAGCTCCTCCATTATCAAGTGTCCTACATTGAAGGGTCTTTTGTGAGTCATGGAGAACACCGACTTCTGAACAACACTTGAAATGTTGACAAACCCTGTCTTTCTACAGGTGAATGCCCTCACAATTGAGTCAAAAAAGAAAAACCATTCCCTTCTCAAGTACTTCTTGTTCAGGCTTTCCAAGTTGATCCTCTCACTGTAGTTGATGAATTCCATGAACTCAGCTAGCTTATCTTGTGTTGGAACCTCCACCAAATTGTCAGAAGCGATGCCCAAAGCTAGATTGACATCATTCTCCGAAAACTCCACTTGTTGGCCTTGAATTGAGCAGTTAACCACCATGGAAATAGCTTGGGTCTCATGCACCACTGTCCTTGCCACAACTGTGTTCCATAAATCACTAAGAATCTAAGTACAATATTGGATTTGCAGTTAGAACACCTACCAAGTATGTCTCGGAAAGGAACTTCACAAAGCTCTTGAAGTTATCAGGAGCTTGGTTTGCATCTGTAAATGCAAGATAGTTGGTGCCCTCTTTTGTGATAAAAGGTGTAACTCTATTTGATGCCATTTGAAGTGTTTGAATTTGAGTGGGTAAGAAAAATTAGAGAGAAAGAGCTTTAAATGAGAGAAAATGGGTTGGATTGGAAAAATTAGGTCACTGAGAGATTTCGAAGGCGTAAAGAGGTGTATGTCGAGATGTCTGGCTATTTATAGTAAAAGGTAAATGACTTGTCAAGAACTGAAAATAAATGTTTAGAATTTGGTTATCAATAAGTCATATTTAGAGAATAGATACATATCGATATGTCATTTTCCTGACTCTTGTCGAGAACTAGAAAATGACTTATCGAGATGTCAAATAAATACCCAGTTTGTCCTGCATGGACTGAATTTTTCCAATTTTTATTTGAAAAATCAAAATAAAATTAGAATGATTTTATAAAAAGTATTATACTAAAATAATTTATTAAATTAAATTATTTCAGTTGTAAGTTATTGATAAGTCTAACATTCATATTTGTAGAGAACTCTGTGAATTATCACTTATCGAGATCTCTATAATGACTTATCGAGAAGTCACAATAATGCTTGTCGAGAAGTCCTTCGAGAAGTCAGAAAAATGACTTATCGTGAATTCACTCGAGACGTCTCAAAATGACTTGTCAAGAAGTCAGTTAGACTTATCGAGAACTCAGTTCTCTATATACTTTTGTTCTATTTAATTATTCCTTATGGTAATTTCACATATTAAAAATGTAAATTAACATTTAGACAGTTTTCTCAGAACTGAAAAATTTCAAGCTAAAATTTTGAATTTTGAAAAATAAATATACAGAGATTTCTGAAATATTTATCACTCATATTCCAGTTAATTTCCAATTAAGTCAAATTAATTTTGATTTATTAAAAATCAATCTATTGTAAAACATTAGCTGAGTTTTTGCCTTTAGGATGAAGAATTTAGCATTCCAATTTCACCTACAAGTCTAGTAAAGTAGCTTTATCCAACGGTTTAGTAAAAATATCAGCTAATTGTTATTCTGTTTGAACAAAAATGAGCTCAATGGTACCATTTGTAGCATGTTCTCTAATAACGTAGTACCTTACATCAATGTAACACCCCCAAATCCGGGGTCGGGGATCCGGGTTGTCACGAGTTCCAATTCCCTTAACAACTCTTAATCTTAATAAACAACCAACCACTGTATACCGTGACCCCACAATATACACACACAAACCACAAGTTATAGTCTCAGAGATGAATACCAAAAATAACACAAGTCATTTTATTCCACAATTATAAGTCATTACACCTCAAAAGGGTTTCTGAATAAATTTACATATTCTTTGCCATTATTACAATTCATAAATATACATAAGTCTGGCACAACAAAAGTTGAAAGCCTAGCCTATTGGTAGTTCCTACCTCAGCTACAACAGCATCAACGCCTACAGGAAACTGCAGAATGTTTCCTAACCGCTCACGAATTGGGAGCTTGATCCTGTTCATCTTGTCTATCTGTTGTTGTGTGATGAAAGAAGAAAGCAAGGGTGAGCAACAAGCCCACCGAAATAATATGTATAATAATTAACAATATATGAGCATTCTCGTAGTACTCATGAAAGTCTTGGTAAAAAAGAAATGAACCAAGTTTGTTATCTTAACGCGACCAAGTCGCAAAATATTCAGTATATATATACATATATACTTTTCACAATCTTTGAAATCCTCTGACATGTATAATATACACAGAGGTCCAGTTTATAACTGTATAAAAATATCGTTGCAAGGTGATTTCATATATCTAACCTTGTCTTAATGTTATTCTGAAAATCTTTGACATGCATAAGATAATCATTTACTAGATATAAGTTTAAAAGATGAAGTTACAAGATACTCCAATATACTTATATCTTTTCCAAATACTACTTGAACTACCACCGTTCAAGTTATAATCAGTTTCAAAAGTTCATCACACTGATGAGACTACAAGATAAGACTTGAATAGATTCAATCTTTGAAAAATCATTTGAAAGAAATGAAGTTATGAGATACTTCATTAAGTCCCGATATATATATACACCTATATATATACATTTCATACACTCCTTGAAAACCTCTGTTATGAAAATTATAAACAGAGTTGCAATATCCAATGAATTTGAAAAGGAGAAAACCTTGGCATAAACCTGATATCTTGCTGATCAGGAAAAGTACTAATAATTTACCTTTTCTACTAGTAGATGGATGAATCCCCCACTGGTCATCACCCTGGCCTCATAAGGACCTTGTGCTGGACCGCCACCCGGCCTCTTACGTGTTGATGGGCTGCCACCCAGCCACTTACACTTTGATAGACCGTACCCCGGCCTGTCGTTTATGCCGACTCAATTAGATGGACTTACTTCCCGAATGTTGGGTAAGTAATCAATTCATTTATCAAAACAGCAACCTTGTTGCGAATATAAAATATACCACAGAGTTGGATCCCTCAGGTTTTGAGCGAGTATTTAAATCCCCTTCGAAAGGAGGATCTTAAATATAAAAAAAATGAGTTTTGGGATGTGTCCTAACTTTTAAAAATAATTTTGAAGACTTGAAAACATTTTTTTTAAGAATGTTTGGAGTAATGCTGATTTAATAAAATAAATCAGTCCCAATATATTAGAAAATTCTGAATATTATTATTTAAATAATATTTCCACAAGGATAATCCTTATAAAAATAATTGAAGTAGAAGTTTTAAAACTTATACTTGAAATGAATAATAAATAACCAAAGATATACTTATACGAAAGTACGATCTTTATTTGAATAATCGAAAATAAGTTTGATTATCGAAACATTATTCTTTAATAAAATAAAGAATATTATTTAATAAAAGAAGCGAAGTCATAAGTCCTCAAATGAATATTCAAAATAATATTCATTTAATAAAATAAGCGGAGTTATAAGTCCTCGAATGAATATTCAAAATAATATTCATTAAATAAAATAAAGTTATCGAATAAACCTTATTTGATTAATAGTTTTGAAAACTATATATATATATATATTATACTCGGGAACATCGACTCCCGGTTTAGAAAATGTTCACCTTTGGGTCCCCTATACTAAGGGTATACGCAACTACTACTTATCTCTAGCATAGGTATTATGCAACTATAAGCATTGGAATCAACAGATAGATATCAAGATTATGAAACAGACATGCATATAAACCATATCAGCATGCTCGAATATATCGCAAGATTTGCTAATTAACCATCATGCATCTATCACAAGATAATGCATATATATCTATACATCAAAACAACAGTATAACGGGTAGAAAACTTGCCTGAGTGTTCCCGGATAGACTTAAGCTTAGAGTGGGTCCGATAACCTATGAACAACAACATAAGTCGGAATTAAACCCCGGTCGCTTAAGAAACTAGACTTTAACCAATTGAACCCTAACGTTCGCTTATGGCCACTTCTACGCCTAACGAATCACATAAGTCGTTCGAGTACCCTCGGCTCCACCATTTTTAATAAATTAACCATTAAGAATTTTAAGGCAATTCTTTTGCGAGTACCCTACCAACTGCCTAATCCACTTTACATAATTGTTTCATACTCCAATTAGTCATTTAAGGGCCTTAACCAAGGTTTCAAAGTAAGGCGAGGGGTAATGGTTTGTTCGGGAAACGCCGTTACTTAAAACGGTCATTTCTCCTAAACCGTGCATCGGATTCAAGCGAACCACATATCAAAACGAAACTCGTAACATGAACTATCTAAAAATGGCAAAGGTTAGAATCTTTCAATGAGTTCATGGGTCCTAAAGTTAAGAACAGAACAGTTAAGGAAAATCGGACATTATGACGTTTACGTTTACGTGATTTCCAATTTAATTAACACTCTAAATTATCATCAATTCACTCACAACCACCAATACAACAATATTCAACCATCATACTACAAACTCAGTCCCCAACTCCAAGTTTTACCAATTTATCCAACCAATCAAAGACCCAATATTCAAAACCAATACAAATCCACCAAAACTACTTATAATCAAAGATCAAGCCTTAATACTAACAATGCTTCAATAAAACTTAATGGAATCATAAAATCAAAGCTAGGGTTTGAAGTTGATACCTTCCTTGGTAGGTGTTAAGTTGCTAGGAAGCCTTAGGGAGCCTTAATCTAACCTCCTACAAGCTTGATCTTTCCAAAGAAATCAAGAACACAAAGTTAGGTTTTGAATTTCTAAAAGTCCGATTTAAAGAACTGTAAAAATGAGGATCGTACCATGATTATTTGGATAAGACTTGTGAACAAGAGTTGTAGGCCATCTCAATACCTTTCCAACGAGCTATAGAACACAATATTTGAGTGAGTATGGAAGGAGATATGGTAGTTTTAAGTTGCTGATCTGGTTTTGGCCGAGAGCAAGGGAAGAAAAAGTGAAGTAAAAAATGTTTCTAGTTTGATTAAATGATTTGTGTGGTATTTAGCTTGGTTACTTCCTTTTGTTGTTAATTAGATTGTTACCATGGTAAAAATTGTGTAGCTCACAATCAACCAACCAATCCCTCCATTTGTCATGCTTATGTCACCATGCCTATGTCATCTTTCTCATGTCATCCTCTTACACTTGTCTTCTTCTTGTTGGTGTGATGACATCATCATCCACTAACCTCTTTGATTAACCCCTAATTACTTGGCTAATGACCGTTTATCTGTTATACGGTTCGCTTAACTTTCGTTCTCGTTTATCATTTGAGGGATCATACCCGGGATCTTAATACTTAGGTTCCCCTAAACCTTTCTCAATATTTTATATTCCTTTTATGATCCTTTCTAAAAATCCTTGAATTTAAATCCTTTTTATCATGTTACCTTATAATCAATTCTTTCGGTATCTGGTGGATTTTCGAAAAAAATCAAACTGTTCGGATTTGGATTCCGACGATCTTTACATACACTTATATATCATATAGAGTACTAATAAGACCTTAGAATATCAATAAAAGTACTGCTACATTGTGTGGCATGAAAAGTTTTCTTATTCAGCATAATCAGCAAAATCACTATTCATAAGGTTTACAAAAAGTCCAAAATTTTTGGGGTTATTACAATCAATGTGCTTTGTTCTAGAATTATTAACTGGATTTGCCACAATAGATATAACACTAGTATCGTCACACATACTTGGAATTTTGTGTAACACTAGGCCATAGTCTATTAGCTGATTTCTAATCCAAATCATTTGAGCACAACAACTTCGAGCAACTATGTATTCAGCCTCAGCTATGTAAGTTGACACAAATTGTTGTTTCTTGCTATACCATGATACAAGTCTTTGTCCATGAAACTGACTGCTTCCATCAGTGCTCTTTCTGTCAACCCTACATCCAACAAAATCTGCATCTGTGTATCCAATAGCTTCAAATCCTTTTCCTTAGGATACCATAATCCCAAGTTTGGAGTCTTCTTTAAATATCTGAAATTCTCTTCACATCCATCAAATATGATTCTTTTGGATTGGCTTGAAATCTTGAACACAGACATGTTGCAAATATGGTGTCTGGTCTACTAGCAATCAAATATAACAAAGATCCAATCATTCTCCTATAACCTGAAATGTCTACACTTTTTTCTTTCTTATCTTCATCCAACTTTATAATTGTAGACATAGGTGTAGATGCAAGTGAACAATCAACCATTCAAAACTTTTTCAGTAAATCCTTAATATACTTGGTTTGGCTGATGAAAATACCATCACTTCTTTGATTGACTTGATGTCCAAGGAAGTAACTTAATTCTTCCATCATACTCATTTCATATTCACTCTGCATGCGTTTTGAGAATCTTTGACAGTTTTTTATTAGTAGAACCAAAAATGATATCACCAACATAGATCTGAACTAAGATCATATCACCACCATGCTGCTTGTAGAAGAGAGTCTTGTCAATTGTACCTCTAGTGAAACAATGTTTAAGAAAAAATTCTGACAGTGTGTCATACCATAATCTAGGTGCTTGTATTAATCAATATAGAGCCTTGAGTAGCTTGTATACAAAATTTGGAAATTCTGGATCTTCAAAGCCAGGTGGTTGTTGCACATAAACTTCTTCTTCCAACTCACCATTAAGGAATACACTCTTTACATCCATTTGATACACCTTAAAGTTTGAGTGTGCATCAAATGAAAGAAAGATCCTTATTGCTTCAAGTTTTGTAACTGGAGGAAAAGTTTGATCATAATCCATTCTTTCCTCCTGTGGGTAGCCTTTTGCAACCAACCTTGCTTTATTTCTAGTGAAAATCCCATTTTCATCCATTTTGTTCCTGAATACCCACTTTGTTCCAATTACACTTGTGTTTTTTGGTGCAGGAATCAACTTCCAAACTTTGTTTCTTTCAAACTGATTTAGCTCCTCTTGCATAACAGATATCCAATCAGGATCAAGTAGAGCTTCCTCAGTTTTCTTATGCTCAACTTGTGAAAGAAAGCATGCATATAGACATTCATTAGCCGTTGCACATCTTGTCCTCACTCAAGCATTTAGATCACCAATAATTGATTTTCTTGTATGACTCCTATCCCGTTTCCTGGTGTGAGTTTGTTGACTTGAATTTTCTGCATTTTCCTCATCATTGGCATGACTTGTAGAACTTTCTCCTTTTTATCGCCCTGAGTTTGTGCTATCAAATTTAGGTGCTTGAGATTAACTTTTATTCTCATGATTCACTTGTTCAGTTGATTCTTCATCTATTATGTTACTTGTGTTGACTTCAGCTTCATTTGTAGAATCACTATCAATATTGAGATTTTCAAATTTAAGGGCCTCAGCTTCATTATTGAAAGGCTTTCATAAAAATTCTCGTAGAATCGAGAATGAAGTTTTCATTCTGTACATGCCAGATCATGAATTAGTAATTGCATCCAATTTCCAAAAAAAATCCCAATTGTTTCGAACTTTCCATTTTTAGAATGGAATATTTACAGAATCTCCATGATTATCAAGGCATTCCAAGCCTGGACACTTGTCATCATCAAAAGTCATATATGTGTTTTCCATAATTTTCCTTTGCTAAAGCACATACACTTTGTAGGCAGTTCTCTCTAATGAATATCCCAGAAAAATTGCTTCGAAAACCTTTTAATCAAATTTTCCCACATATTCAAAGTTGTCGTTTAAGATATATCACTTGCTTCCAAACACATGAAGATGCTTCATAGTAGGTTTCCTTGTAGATAAGATTGTGTAGGATGATTTTCCAAGATTCTTATTAATGAGATATCTGCTTTAAGTATAGCATGCAGTGTTGACAACTTCTTCCCAAAAACTTGTTGGCAGTTTGGCATCCTACAACATTGTTTTAGCAGCCTCTACTAGTGTTCTATTCTCTCTTAACTACCCCATTTTGCTGAGGTGTTCTAGCAGCTGAGAATTCTTGAATAATACCATTTTCTTTGCAGAATTCAGTTAAGTTACATTTCTGAATTCTGTGCCATTGTCACTTCTCAATCTCTTCACACAATTCTGATCTTCAGCCTACTTCTCAATCTTCTTGATGTGTTAAATTATGATATGTGGAATTCCATCCTTAGAATGCATAAATTCTACCCATGTGTACCTTGTCATCCACCATCACAATTTTTTCCTTGAAATTGATAAGACATTAACTTGTCCAAATGAGTCCATGTGGATAAGTTGCAAAGGTGCACTTATGGAATTCACAGTTTTACTCTTATGACTTGAATTCTTTATTTTGCCTTTTTGACAAGCCTTACAAACTTTATTTTGAGCAAACTCCAGATTGGCATGTCTCTCACTAATTCCTTTTTCACCAGGGTGTTGATTTTATTGTAATTTAGGTGAGAGAGCTTTTTGTGCCACAACTTGCTTTGCTCTACAGATGCCTTGGTGTACAAGTAACAGATTCCTTCCTTATTTGCCGAGTGTATATCTGCAACAAACAGGCTTCCCTTTCTGACTCCATTTAGAGCAACTTTACAAGTCTTTTTGCTGATGATTGGGAATTCTCCATTGTCAAATGAAATATTGGATCCTCTATCTGTGAATTGATTGACAGTTAGGAGATTCACTTATAAACCATCTACTTACATCTTCAATGACAATATTTCCATAAATTAACTTGCCATATCCCACTATGAAACCTTTGCTGTTGTCTCCAAAAGTCACTAATGGGTCAGCCATCTCCTCAAACTGTGATATCAGGGCCTTATCACCTACCATATATTTTGCCCTACACACAATAAGGATTAAGTGTGTTTAGCTACCCAAGCAGTGTTGGGTACTTTCTTCTTGCTGACAAAATTTGCAGAATTAGAACATGTTGATTCTGAAGGAACGGCGTGAATAAATTGTTTTACATTTCAAATCTAAACTCAATTTATGACAACTTGTCATCACTTTCATGTTGCAAGGTACGAAATTAAAGTTATCACAAAAAGGAGTAAGCATCTTCTACATTTGCTTTATTTATTTGCAGGCCCCAACTTTTAGCTTGCTAACCTCCTTTTTACAAAGGTGGGTTAGATAATTTGTTGAGCCACATTTCTGAGATTGCTTTCTGGGGGCATCTGCAACAAAAACAAAGTTGCCGCTTTTGTTTAATCCTATCTTGCCATTCCTATTCTTTTTCTTCCTTCTTGTATTCTTAGTCTTGATTTCTTTGACAGGTGTTTTAGGGGATTGGTTAACCATGGGCTTTTTTTTACTCTCAGTAGCAGAAGTGGTTTCTTCATTTTTCATTTCTTCATCTTTATCTGCAAGTTCTTTCTTGATGACCAACTCCTCTTCAGTGAAGTTGACTTCACATGCCTTGAACAAAGGTGAATCAATTTTTCTCCACATAGCTGGGACATTTTCATTTACAGTTTCTTTGCCCTTGTCACCTTCATTCTTCTTGTTGCTTTTCAAGGCATCATAGTCAAGGCCAATGGCTATATTAGCACATGGCTTGTTCTTCTCATGGTACTGACCAACTAACTGAGAAGCATTCCTTAAAGACTTCAACATTACTTAATTCTTTTCTATCTTTTCCCTCAACACAACTTCTATCTCACTAGCACACTTCAGCTTGTTCTTTAGATATTCATTTTCCTACTTGATAGTTTCAAGCTTAACAAGTTGCAGTTCTAAATTTTGCTTCTAAACCTCAAGATTCTCATTATCTTTTGACAACTTACTAACCTCCTCAGCAGTTGCCACCATTCTAGTGTGCATGTAAAATATCTCTATGCTCATCTTTTCAACAGCCTCTTTATATTGACTTGTATTTAAATCAATAGTAGTAAGATTTGGTACCTCTATTTTTCATGAGAATGACTCTCCTTGCTCCAAGGCCATGAGTGCATAATTTCAAACTATCTCATCTTCATCATTATCAGAATTATCCCAACTCTTTCCTTCTACAATGTAAGCTTCACCATATTGCTTTTTCAAGAGAGCTTCATACTTTGCCTCTAACTCAAGATAGGCTTTGTCTTTCTTCATCTTTTTAGGTTTCCTTCATTTAGTAGCAAAATTCCCTAATTCATCAGAATTGAAGCACCTTATTTTTTATATGTCAACAGATCCAGTCTTGTAGCCACTTTTGCCACCAGGAGTGTATTGTCCCTTTTCTTTCCAGCTGCTGTCCTTGTTAAATTTCTGTCCTTTACTCTTGAAGAACTTTGGCTTTTTCATTCTAATATTAGAGAATCATCTTCTTCAAGTTCCAGAATAACTTGCTTCATTGGTTCCTTGATCTTTTGCTCAATACTTGAGACAATTGGAGTCTGGATCTCTAGTTCATCATCAAATGAATTATTGTCATTAACAACTAGTGCACTTGTTCCATCAACAATGTTCCCTTGACCAGTTCTTAAGGATTTTCTTTGAATCATTTCCAGTTCATAAATTTTCAAAATCCCATATAAGACCTCCAGTGTTATCCTGCTCAAGTCTCTTCCTTCTCTTATGGCTGATATTTTCTGTTTAAGATGGTCAGGAAGGGTGAGCAAAAACTTCAAGTTAACCTCCTCAGCTTCATAGTACTTTTCATGTAGCTACAAGTCATTGATCAGCTTATTGAATCTTTCAAACACATCAGTAACATTCTCCTTTAGTTTTTCCATAAAACCCTCATACCGAGACACCAGTATTCTCCTTTGGTTTGGCCTAACTTCCTCTGTACATTCACAAAATATCTCAATCCTCTCCCAGATTTTCTTTGCTGTGTCACAGTTGAAAATATTGTTGTACATAATATTGTCAAGTGACTCTATCAGAATTAATTGTAGCCCAGTGTCAAGAGAGACTTTTTCTTTCTCAATATCTGGGTATTTTGAAGGATCTTTAGGACCATATTGAGCTGGGATGACCATGTCTCCATCTGTAGATTCTTCAATCCTTTCCATAGGAGTAAAACTTTTTCATAACCTAGATATACAAGGGGTTGGCCTATTGAGAATTGGCGAAGTCGAAGATCAGGATTTATGTCACAATAAGGATATGATCAACTACTGTAATATGATTATCCATTGAAAGATTTGATATATCAGTTGATATATATATATATATATATATATATATATATGAATGATTATCTATTGAAGCTAAAGCACTTATCCGTTGATCAAAGCTATCCGTTGAAGAATGACTTGGATGATGTCATGACTGCGAGATAAATCAGAAGGTGCTGATTTATAGGATCGTAGTTGATTT
The DNA here is from genome assembly GCF_009905375.1 of Apium graveolens. Taxonomy (NCBI): domain Eukaryota; kingdom Viridiplantae; phylum Streptophyta; class Magnoliopsida; order Apiales; family Apiaceae; genus Apium; species Apium graveolens. The sequence continues at coordinate 36,020,607 of NC_133647.1, forward strand.
AGATATGTGAATTATTAGAGTTATATTGTAATATATCTTGTGATTGATAAAGGTCTGGTTTTAGTTGTGTAGTATATAAACATATTATAGGTCATCACAATATAAGGTGATAGGGCACAACTCCAGTATTCGTGTAACCTAGCAACTCTTAAACATATTATTCTCAAAGAGTTTTGTAACAGTTTATTACAGATCAATATAAACTGTTATTTGATTCATCTGTTCTTACTTTACTTTCATAAACATCGATTAGTTTAGTAACTGTATCCACCCCCCCTTAAACAATTACTTTACTGGGAAACAAGTGGTATCAGAGCGGTCAAATTAACTATTAATTTGCAAAGGTCAAGTGTCTGGAAGTAAGTATGAAAACATGAAAATTCCCATCCTGAAGAAAGCTGATTACTCCACATGGAGAGTAAAGATGTTGATGTTCCTTGAAGCTATTGATGATGCATATGTTGATATCATCAAAAAAAGACCTCCATATCCTATGGAATCTGTGGCTGTCTACAGATGCTCCTAAACACTATGCAATAAAGGAAAAATCAAAGTGGTCAGAAATTGAAAAAGTTGCTATCCTTAAAGATTCTAAAGCTCGGAATATTCTGCACAACAGTTTGGACAATGTGATGTCAAACAGAGTTATTTCCTGTAAGACTACAAAGGAAACCTGGGATGCCTTGGAAACACAGTGTCAAGGTACGATGGAAATAAAAAAGAATAGAAGAGCTGTTTTTATACAAGAATATGAGCAATTTGATGCCAAAACTGACGAGTCAATTACTGACATATATGATAGATTTCTGACACTGCTGAATGACCTATCATTGGTTGGAAAATAATATGAAAGGGAAAAATCAAACACCAAATGTCTGAGAGCTTTTCCAGAAGATTGGGATACATAGGCCTCAATAATTAGGCATCAATATGATCTTGATTCTCTGACACTGGATGAAGTATATGGGATTGTGAAGACACATTACTTGGAGATCCAACAAAGGAAAAATAGAAAAGGTCAGAAGATGAATGTTGTGGCTCTTAATGATGAGACTCACAAAGTAAAGGAAAAGATAAGTGAGAAGTCAAGGAGAAGAACATTATGGAAGAATCAGATACTGATGATACATCAGATCCTGACACAGATACTGACGAGGATTCTGAAATCGATATGGATGATCCTTAAGTGGTTGAGATGGCCCTAATGCTAGTGAAAGGATTCAGAAGGATGAGGTATGGAAAACCATAGAGGAAAGGTGGTTTCAAAAGAAGGTTCTCTATTCAAAGGAAAGACAAGTTTAGAAGGAGTGATGGTCATAACAACAAGGAAAGGAAGTTTGACAAGACCAAGGTGACATGTTACCACTGTAATGAAAGGGGACATCTGGCAAGTGAGTTCCCCAAGACAACTGGAAAATCTTTGGTATGAATGCTATGCACTCACAGCAGCTCATAAAGAGAATGCCTTATGAACTGATAAGGTACCTTCAGTTATATTTCCTGTTGATATTGATAATGTATCTGAACTGGAATTTATTTTGTACTCTTTGTATGTTACTTTTAGATACAAGACTATTGAATGTGATAATCTGATTGCTGATAATAAGAGACTTAAAAAAATGAATGAATTCTTAGAAGCTGAGTTAGTTTGCATGAATGAACATGAAAAAACATGTAAGAAAGCTCAACAGAATGAAACTCAGATAAACATTAGATATGCTAGACTATAAAAAGTCTTAGAACATGAAAGAGAAGTGTTTAAGACTTGGATGACCTCAGGAAAGAAAGTTCATGACATCAGTGATAAGAACTGGAAACATTGTCTAGGTTATAACAAATTTGCTGATAGGAATATCAATAAATCCATTAATAACACTACTCCAGTTAAGTTTGTTGCAACTGATGAAAGAGGAATTGAGTCATTCTATGAATTTGGTTCTACCTCTAAGAAGAGTGCTGAAGAAAAAGATGAACCTAGAGTACGTGGTAAAATAAAAGAAGAACCTAAAAAGCAAGACAAGAAAGGTAAAAACATATGACTTCTCTCTAAGAGTCAGTTAGACAAGAAGATATGTGAGATAACGTCTATGGCTCCCAAACCTAGGTCTAAGAGAGTTAGAAATGAAAAACAAGGAATAAAAAAGGAAAACAACTATAAATACATTCCTAATGCACCTATGAAAGCTTGTTTTAACTATGGTAATACTAATCATATTACGATTGATTGCAGGAAGCCTAAAAAGAAAATCTCTAAAATTCCTGAATCTGACATTAGTGGTAGATTAGTATCATAGAAACCACAAAATCCTTGTTCTCATTATGGTAGTAGTTGGCATTCTATTTACACTTGTAAGGATTATCATAGTGTGTATCACAATAATTATGATCTAAATTCAAGAAAATTGTTGATTTAAATAGAACTGCTAAACTGAATGTGCATACATCTTATACAATTAAAATTGTCAAGGAAAATCCTGATTGAGTAAATCCTAATGGACCAAATCCTTACAAAATGTCTGCTAGTGTAAAAATGCATAAGGTGTCAAAAAGAACCCAACAAGTGTGGGTTCTCAAGAATACTGTCTGATTTACATATGTCTGATTACGGGGAAATAGGAATAATGTGCTTGTCTTGGACATTGGCCGTTTAGCACATATGACTGGAAATAAATCCCTGTTATCAGAATATGAGGAGAAGGTTGGCCCAATGGTTTCCTATGGAAATGGAAATGTAGGAAAAACACTGGGTTATGGCGATATTATCATTGGAAATGTCATCATCACAAACGTAGCTCTGGTAGATGGACTGAAGCACAATTTATTAAACATTAGTCAAATCACCGACAGAGGTTTCTATGTTGTGTTCTATGATACTCAATGTGAAGTAGTTCATAAGACCACAAGGAAACAATCTTCAAAGCTTACATACATGTAAACATTTATGAAGCCAAACTTTATGCAAATATTGATGGACCATGTTAGGTCTCAATATGTTTGTAGAAGGGGGGTTGAATACAAATAATACCGTTTAATCGAATAAAATGCGGAATAAAAAAGTGAAACAAAATTCAAGTTAAATAAAACTATTATTAAACTTTAAAGGTGTTACAACAACGGTATCGTTTACAAGGGATTAATCTCAAATAAATTATTCCAAATCTAGAATAAATTCGACATGAACTTTTTCTATTTTTGTAATAAAAGGATCAAATGCTAACTGCAATTTGAGATTAAGTTCTAGGGATTTTGATCCGCTAGATAGTTACACAAGAATAAGAAAAGGATTTCTAGTGGTTAAGATTCAACAATAAATACTAGAAATGAATGTCCTGAGATATTGCAGTTGAGAATAATAAGTTCACTGCTTTCTGTTTTTCTTTCTGTGTTCTTGAGTAGTTGGCTGTATTCAATTCTCTGTCTTGTAAAATCAGCTGTGTTGTTAAGTAAAAAAAACAATCCAATTGATCCAGAAAGACTTTCGGTAAGACAATCCATTTGAACTAGAAAGACTTTCGGTAAGACAATCCATTTGAACTGGCAAGACAATTCATTTGAACTGGCATGACTTTCGGTATGACTATTGATTGTCATACCGATTGTCTTGCTAATACAAAAGATAGTCTTGCTGAATTAATATAGAATATTAATTCAAAATCAATTCAGAAAATACATAATATTAATTCAGAATTAATTAATCAATTAATTCAATTAATCAATAAATTAATCTTTGCAGATATAATTTATTTTCTTAATTAAATTATACGACTTAATTAATTAATAGAGAATTAATACTACTCTTGAACATCAACCATTCTTCTGAAAATCTTCTGAAAATCACTGTCAATTATGAATCAATTCCACCAGTTCAATGTTGACACTCGATGTACTGTCTGGTTCATGAGTGACTAACTTCCGTGGCATTTCTTCATGCCTTGACTTTGATACTCTTGATTTTCTTCAGACTAAATCCTTGTAATTAATTGATACCCTGACGAGATCTCTGTCACTTGATTAAATCCACAATCTTGATTTATATCACTGAGGCGTGATCAATTTCTTGAGCTTCTTCCAGTGAATTAAGTCATCAAGTCTATAGATGAACAATGTTACTTAATCCTTTGACATATGTTACTTTGAGAGATCTCTCTGACGATAGAACCACTATTTACTTGTTACATTCTTATTTGAGTTGAGTTAATTCCTCGAATAAACAAATAGGCTATGACATATACCTTTCAATCTCCCCCTATTTGTTTGTTAGACAATAACAACAAATACCTAGAGGATAACTCAACTAACAAATAAGAAAAAAAGATATAAACAGTAATGCAAAGTAAATAGCAGAAAAGTTCTGGATTATATTTAACATTTTCCAGATTCCAAAAGAAATTTACAAGTGAATATAAGATAGCTGTTCCTCTAGACTGAACATATAACTACATTAGTCTATCTTGATTCATAAAGCCCTAATCATATTACATTAAGTTTTGAGCATATTGAATTCAATTGTCTTCTCTTCCGAATTCACCTTCTTCCAAATCTTCAAGCAACTCCTTGTCAAAGGCACGATCCTTTTCAGAAGTGAAGCTGGCTGGTCTGACTGGTTGAACTCCAACTGACTTTAGCTTATTCTTGAACTGATCGTAGCTTTTAATATTCTTTTCATAATAAGCTTGAATCAGATCAGCTGCTTGAGTTTTCAACATGGATGAATATCCAGCAGTTCTTAAGTGATGTTCCATCCAGACAAAATGCTTAGCTGAGTAGTCTTTAAGAGATTATGAATCGAGCTGGCAGATTTGAAGACAATCAGACTTAAAGAATCTTACCTGATGAGGATTGTTGACCACTTGAAGACTAGCTCTGCTGGCAAACTCTTTGAGCCTTTCTCGAAGAACTTCATTCAATTCTGAGCTTCTCTTGACTTTGTTGAGAAGAACCCAAATCTATGATAAAAAATGATTCTCAAACAGATGAAGTGATACTTTGAAAGATCATTCGCTCTGACAATATATAAATATGCTCATTTCATTTAGAGATCTGTCAAAGGCAGCTGTGATCCTTGAGACTTCAGTCTTTATAGCATTCATGTACACGTCATTGTTTGGATTAGAGATCTCCAGCTTGTCCAGAAGATGTAGAAACTGTCTATCATTGTTTGTGCTTAGCTGAGGCATATCAAGTACTCTCCTAGCTTCATCCCATTTCTGACCAATCTTCAGCCTAACATCTCTTCTCCTTTCTTTAGCTTTAATGTCATGAATACGTTGCTTTTGAAGAGTTTCTGTTCTTTGGATGTCTTTCCTCATGTCTATGATCTGGGATACCTTTTTTTGTTCAACTTCTTTTCTTTTCAACTCTGACTGCTGCTGCTGAAACTCTTTTTCAAACACAGGATCCACTGGAGCTTCCTCTTCCCATTCTCCAAAATCACTTACCTCCTCAGCTTCAAAGACACCATCTTTATCTTCCAAGACTGGTTGAGTGGGAATGTCAAAAATATCAAAGTCATCCTGTTCTCCACTATAGTAGACATCATCAGCCTTGCCTGTGCCTCCAGCTGAAGAATCTTTTTCTTTTCCCTTTTCACTTCTGCCTTTCTTCTCCCCCTTAGTTGAGGAATCCTCTACAGAGTTTCCCTTAGATCCTCCATGACCTCCATCACCTCTAGAGCCTAAGCCTCCACCAGACGGCCCTTCAAAGAAAGTCCTTTATTCTTCATTAGGGCAGTGAGAATTTTTGATCATGAAGTACAAGTGCTTCATCCCTTCATTCAGATGTTCCATACCCATCTCTATCTTCAGAAATCTGGAGGAATCCAGTGAATGATTCATTTCAACCAAGTCTTTAAGAGAAGTCATTCTTGTATGGAGAGAGCAGAAGTTTGAAATGTCTTCAGCTGATAACGTTGGAGATGCCTGGATTGAGTTAAGCTTTGGTACAACAGATGTCTTCAAATCTGATATTTCAGTCCTGATGAGAGCCAACTGATTAATGACAGAGGTGGAAGAAGAAGACCGTTCAACCACTTGTGCTTTGAATGATTTAGCTCCATCCTGACTTTTTGTAAGTTGTTCCTTGAGATCAGCAATTTGAGCTAACAGATTTTCAGTGTTTGTGTCTGTGTGTGCGCTCACTTGAATATCTCTCCTGTTTGATTCACTCAACTCACGTGCTTGTGTTTCTCTCAATATAATTGCTCGTGAGGAGTCTTCCTGATGCTGATCTTCTGTACCTGCATTTAAAATCACCCTAGCCTCTTCAAGAGAGGTCAGTGGTGGTGCAATGGGAATTCGCGAGTCCCGATCCTCAATCAAACCTATCTTTTCATGTGAAATAGATGTCTGAATTTCTTCAGGGATAGATTGACCGAGTTGCCTTCCACTTTCTCCAGATAAATCTGCGAGTGGAGAATCCCGTGAGGGAGCCAGAGGTGTTGGATCTGGGAGGGGAGAAAATGACTCTATTAAAGGTGGCTGAGAGTCAGATTTTCCCTCAGAAGCATGTGACTGCTCTTCTGCCATAACTATGGCAGGCACTGTAACCGACTCAATGTGCACTCCTCGCTCTGTGTCCTGAGTATCATCTATTGGTATGTATACTTCCATTGTGAGTAATGGAATTGTGCTTGACTCAGTACAGGATACCATGGCCCTATGGTGAATTTCAATAGATTCATCCTGTTGAGAGAATGTCTCTAGTAACTATTCAGTGGCCATTTCAAAGTCCATATCCTGTTAGGAGGACAAGGATGGGCTTTCAAATGCCTCAGTAAATGTTCTTCTTTTCTTGGGTGGAGGTAGAGCTGAGGGTTCATTCACATCCACTAACATACTACTTCCTACTAACCTTCTAGGCAACATTTTAGACAGTGGGGGAGAGGTTGAGATAGGTTGTGACTCTGTGTTTGGCTCTATGACCTGGGATTGAAGCTGTGGTTCTACAACTTCATGGTCAGTCCTATCAACCACTGGGGGTCTTTCAACAGAAGGAGGAATAGTTTGAGTTTGAGGAATTATTACCTGTAGAGGAAGAGCGTCTGATGTTTGAGCCTGGGTGGTTTGAACCACTGGAGGTTGAGCTTGCTATTCATGACCGGGAAGATTGAAGATAGGCAAAGGAATATAAGTGGCCATAAAAGCAGATACAAGTACTGGAACTTGCATGAATTTGAAGGTTGTGTCTTGGCGAGTGTAAATCTTTTTGCTTACTGGAGGGGGTTCAGTTACTGAAGATTTAGCAAAAAGAGCTTTATGCTCAGGTGAGAGAAGATGTTCTGCTCTGAGCATGAGAAAACGAGCGTAGTAGCAAGAAACCCTACGATTTGTAGAATGATCACGTAAAGCAGTAGGGAGACGTCTCAGAAGAATGGGTAAAAGTAGTTTGCCAAAATTGATCCTTTGATTGAAAACAACCGCAAGACCAATATACTGCAGAGTGGAAGTGATGTTGTGAAAGTTGGATTTAGTGCAGTTGGCAAACACTTTGTCCCATTCAGAAACCAAATTGGATTTAGACAACTTGGTTAAATTAATCACCCCCTGATAGTGAATAGCATGGAAAAAGTTTGAAATATCATTTTCAGAGGGAAAATTACAGAAATTGTCCAATGGAAAATTTAACGCTCGATTGACGACTGTTTCATCAACCACATACTGTGTGTTTGCCACGGTGAATGAAAAAGATTTAAAATCATCGGCCACATTAGAGGTTGTGCAAATCAGTCTGAGCAGATCAACATTTAAAATCACATTTGATTTAATAGCAGAGCTAACAATCGAATGGTCATTTAAAAATTTAATCCACGGCTTAAATTTTTCCACATCGCATTTATCTGGATTAAAATAACCAACAAGATTATGCGAAACAATTTGGAAATTGAGAGCCATTTAAAAAAAATAATAAGACACAAACTTTCAGAATTTTAAGAGTAATATTAAGAAAATTTGAATTAATTAAATTAATTTAATAATTCGAATTATATCAATTATATCCGAAAAATTTAGAAAGTAATGTATCTCGTTAAAGTTCTTAACTCTCAACACAGGATCTGAAAAACGCACACGACACAAAACAAAATTAACTAAATAACACACCCAAAAATAAACAAACACAAAACGATTTTGAGGGGAAAAAATGAAGTGAAAATTTAAAAACAAATAAAAATGGGCAGCACTTCTGTATGTATATACGTGTATGTATATATCACAGAAGTGAAGTTTTGAGAAGCTGAGTAAAAACTCGAGCAAGAAGACAATGGAGGTTTGATTAAGATCTGTTCGAAATGAGAGAGACAAATAAGAGAGAAAAAGACTGTTGGTTTTTTTTAAAGCGAACTGAATGAATTACAAAACACAACAAAAAAACACTAAGTAGAACAACTGGTATGACAATCGAGGAAAGTCATACCGATTGTCTTCCCGATTGTCATACCAGGCAAATTGAGAAAACAAAACACAAAAAAACATAGTAATAATATAAATGGTATGACAATCTAATAGTCATACCAATTTTCATACCAGTATAAAATAAAAACAAATATTAACTGGTATAAATTTTATTACTGGCATGACAATCAATAGTCATACCGATTGTCTTGCCAGTTATAAAGTTAAACTGACTTAAAAGATAAACACTTATATGTACTGGAATGACTTTCAGCAAGACAATTTCAATTGTCTTGCCGATTGTCATTCTAGTATAAAATAAATTAAATATTTATATAAATATACTAAAATGACTTTCAGCAAGACAATTTCAATTGTCTTGCCGATTGTCATTCAAGTATCAAATGAAAACAAACAAATATATATAAATATTATATAAAACACATATTAACAGTTTTTAACAAATACAGAACATATTAAAGAAAATTACAGAAAAAACTACAATAAATACTAATATAGATATGGCAGAAAATATTTACCCAAAATATTTCAGAGATAATTATACTTTCAGTTCAAAAATAGATTTCTTTTGAATTTTAGCAATTAAAATTCATAGAAAAATATTTTTAGAGTAAATAAAATATTCTGAGACATTAAAATGAACAAGTTAAATTAATAAATAAGATAAGATAATAAAAATTACATAGAAATAAGCAAGTATTATGGAAAATATGATAAAATAAATTTGCAAATGAATTTTTCATTTATGAAAAATTCATTTGTAAATTCACTCAAGAACAGATTTCAGATATTCACAAGTTTAATCACTAAAGCTATTCAACATACCCAATTTACCAACTAATTTGGTAAATGTGGATTCATCAAGAGGTTTAGTGAAAATATCTTCTATTTGTTCTTCTGTTGGAACAAAAAATAGTTCAACAGTACCATTCATGACGTGCTCTCTAATAAAATGATACTTGATGTCAATGTGCTTGGTCCTTGTATGTTGTACAGGGTTGTTGGTGATGGCTATTGCACTTGTATTGTCACATAGAATAGGTATTTTGTTCAATACAGAGCCATAGTCCTGTAGCTGATTCCTAATCCACAAGATCTGAGCACAGCAGCTTCCAGCAGCAATATATTCAGCCTCAGCCGTTGAATTTGAAACTGTTTGCTGTTTCTTGCTGTACCATGAGACTAGTCTACTACCTAGGAATTGATAACTCCCTGAGGTGCTTTTCCTATCAACAACACTGCCTGCGTAATCTGAGTCTGTATATCCAACAAGGTTAAAACAAGATTCTTTAAGGTACCAAATACCTAGATTTGGTGTTCCCTTAAGATATCTTAAGATTCATTTAACAACAACGAGATGAATATCTCTCGGATCTGCTTGGAACCTTGCACATAAGCATGTAGCATACATAATATCTGGTCTACTTGCAGTAAGATAGAGTAACGAGCCAATCATACCTCTGTAGCTTGTAATATCTACCTTAATGGAGTTTTCACATGGTCCAAGCTTGACAGCTATAGTTGACGGAGTCCTTGCTGATGCAGAATCCTCTAGATTGTACTTTTTGAGGAGTTCCTTGAGATACTTGGATTGACAAATAAAAGTTCCATCTAACCTTTGATTTACTTGTAATCCAAGAAAGAACTTCAGCTCTCCCATCATGCTCATTTCAAATTTGCTGTGCATTAACTTAGCAAATCTCTTACAGAGATTATCATTTATAGACCCAAATATTATATCATCCACATAGACTTGGACTAATATAGTATCATTCTTATGCTTTTTAGAAAAGAGAGTTTTGTCTATGACACCTCTAATAAAGCTATTTTCAATAAGAAATTCAGAGAGAGTGTCATACCATTTTCTCGGAGACTGTTTGAGTCCATAGATAGCCTTGAAAAGAAAGTAGACAAAATCCAAATGATCCGGATCTTCAAAACCAGGAGGTTGCTCAACATATACCTCTTCATCCAGCTTTCCATTCAGAAAGGCACTCTTGATATCCATTTGATAAACTTTAAAGTTAGAGAATGCTGCAAATGCCAGAAATATCCTGATGGCCTCTAGTCTAGCCACTTGAGCCTAGGTTTCATCATAATCAATGCCTTCAGCTTGAGAATACCCTTTAGCTACCAGTCTTGCTTTATTTCTTGTAACCACACCATCTAGTTTATTCCTGAATACCCACCGAGTACCAACAGCTTTCTTGTGTGTAGGTCTAGGTACCAGTTTCCAGACTTGTTGATGTTCAAACTGATTGAGTTCATCTTGTATAGCAATCACCCAATCTGGATCAGTCAGTGCTTCCTCAATCTTCTTAGGTTCCATCTCAGAAAGAAATCCTGAGAACAGACACTCATTTTGAGTAGCACGTCTAGTTCTGACTCCAACATCTGGATCACCAATAATCAACTCAAAAGGATGAGCTTTATTCCAAACAGTCTGTCTTGGAAGATTGGATCTTGATGATTCGCCTTGAAATTTATTGGGATGTTGTGTCCTACTAGTTGATCCTTCAGCATCTCCCTCTGAGTTATTTCCATGTTGACTTGAAGATTCTCCGTCAGTAGCAGTGGTATCTCCATTGATGCCAAAGTTTCCATCACCATTACCTCGAGTATCATCATGATTAACAGGTTCTTCACCAGCAACAACCTCAGGTTCTTGATCATGTTCTGATTCTGAATCTGACATATCATCAAACTTCAGTTTCTCAGAAGGATCTTCAGTTTGGATACTAGGGAGTTTGGTGTCATCAAATGTAACATTGACACTTTCAGTTACTTTGTGTTGATCAATGATATACACCCTGTATGATCTTCTTCCATATCCAACAAAAATACCCTCATATGCTTTTGCCTCGAATTTACCACGACGATCATCTCCATCCTTGAGCACGAAGCATCTGGCACCAAATACATGAAAGTATTTGATAGAAGGTTTCTGTTCATTCAAAATCTCATAAGGAGTTTTTATGAAGTCTTTGTTGATTAGAGTTCGATTCTGAGTATAACATGCAGTATTGACAGCTTCAGCCCAAAAGTACATTGGAAGACCTGATTCACTTAACATCGTTCTTGCAGCTTCAATCAATGTACGATTCTTCCTTTCTACCACTCTATTTTGCTGAGGGGTTCTAGGAGCTGAAAATTGTCTGGTAATCCCTTTGTCTGTACAAAATCCATTGAAAAGTGAATTCTTGAATTCTGTTCCATTATCTGACCTTATTGCTCTAACAGGGACATTAGAATCTAACTCGATCAACTTGATATGATCAATCACAACTTGTGGTGTTTCATCCTTAGAGTGAAGGAATAAAACCCACGTATACTTGGAATAGTCATCAACTATCACAAGACAGTAACACTTCTTTGACATCGAAAGAACATTAACTGGTCCAAATAAATCCATGTGCAATAATTGTAGAACACCAGTTATGGAGGATGTGTCAGTGCCTCTGTGACTTGCTTTCTTTGACTTTCCTTTCTGGCAAGCCTCACATAGTCCTTCTAGGAGAATTCCAGCTGAGGCAGACCTCTGACCAATTCTCTTTTGACAAGAGAATTCATTGTTTTGAAATTGAGATGAGAAAGTCTCTTATGCCATAGCCAACTCTCATCAGACGATGCCTTTGCATAGAAACAATTGACTTCAGGATTGCTTCCAGAGTTCATGTCAGCTACGAACAAATTTCCTTTCCGAATTTCCATCAAGGAGGGTTTTTCATTTTTCTTATGCAGAATCTGACACTTCAGCTCGTCGAATAAAACATTGTAGCCGCTGTCATAGAACTGACTAATGCTAAGCAGATTGTGTTCAAGTCCTTGCACAACATACACATTTTCAATGATAACATTTCCAGCTAGCAAACAGCCATATCCCTCAGTTAAACCTTTGCTGTTATCTCCAAAGGTAACCACTGGGCCACCTTTCTCAACCACATTTGATAGCAGGGCTCTATCTCCGGTCATATGTCTTGACGATCCGTTGTCAAGAATCCATAGTACCGGTTGTACCTGTTTAATGCCCTGCAATACAAATGGATTAGAACTTCTTCGGAACCCAAGCTTGGTTGGGTCCGACATACTTGTAAAATTGGCCTTTATCAGGCAAAACAACATCCTTAACTTTAATGTTCTCAACTTTCTCAATGACTGGACATTTGACCTTGTGAACAGCCTTGACAAATTTCTATTTAGGCTTAGGCACAAATGTCTCCTTTCTAGCTTTAGGAGGACTAGCAGTCTTAGACCTATCATGCTTCCTATTATTCACATGCTAACGAGGAGTAGTCTTATCATTAGAAACATGCTTACCATTAAAATAAGTATACATCAAATTAAAAGCACAAGACATACAATCAGGAACACCACATGCTTTATGAGAGGGATTAACAATAGGCAACTTATGCATGGTAGACATGGCATTTGTGTTATCCAACTCATGTGTGTCTGAGTTAGTCTCAGTTGCTTTCACAACTTTGACTGGAACCTTTGACACACTTGACTTGGAAACAACTTTCTCATTAGCAAGATCTTCAGAACGTATTTCTTCTTGAATAATAAATGAGGTCTCATCAAATGGTTCAGCAATTGATTCTTTATAGAGGGGTTCATCAACACCCTTAAGCACATGCGGTACTTCCCTACCTTTAGCACAAACATGAGGAGGGGAGTTTATGCCTAATTTTCCAATAGCAACATTATAATCATAACCTATTCCAGATGTTTGATTAATAGCTTGCTTATTGTAAAACTCTTTGGACTTCGAACAAGAATTAAAGTAAGCTTTAACCTTAGCCTCAAGACCGGTGATCTTGTCTTTGAGAATAGTTTCGAGTTGTCTATAACATTCAACTCTATTCTCTAGAAAAGATACCTGTTCTTTTAATTTATCTTGATTAATGTGCACAAGTCTTAATTCATAGACCTCTTTCTCAAGGTATTTGATTTGTTGATTTAACATTTCATTATCACGACGAGCACAATCTAAGGAACCTCCTAGATGATAAACTAATTCAACATCAGTAAATTTTACCTCTTTTCTTGACGATGAGGTGCTTGCATCACTAGCCATGAGAGCAAGATTCCCAACTTCTTCATCTTCACTATCAGTATCATCCCAGCTTATTCCCTTTGCCAAGTAAGCCCTTTCAGATTTACTCTTCTGATTAGAATCATAAGAGTTCTTCCTAACTTGTTTTGGCTTCCTGCATTCTGTGGCAAAGTGTCCCAATTCATTGCAGTTGAAGCATCGAATGGTGCTTCGATCAACCATCCCTGTTTTGTACCCACCACTGCTGGTGTTAGAGGATGAAGATCCACCTTTCTGGAATCTGTTGTAGTTGGACTTATACTTGAACTTGGGATTCCTCTTGAATCTGACATTGGAGAATCTCTTGACAATCAGGGCCATTGACTCATCTTCCAATTGCTCCAGTTCTTCCAAGGAATAAAAATCATCTCCTGATTGATTTGTAGTAGGAGGATTAAATTCTGCTACTATCACATTTTCTTCAACCTTGGAAGAATGTACCATTCTTTCTGACTGTTGAGATTGTTGTTGTTGTTCTTCAGCTACTAGAGCAGTAGACGTGCTGACCACTCTTCCTTTCCCGTAGACTTCCTTCTGCTGAATCTGCTCCAACTCATAAGTCTTTAACACACCATAGAGCCTTTCCAAAGAAATCTCACTCAGATCTCTTGCTTCTCTTATGGCAGTGATTCTATGTTCGAGATGAGTTGGCAGTGTTAAAAGGAACTTTTTGTTGACCTCCCTGATGGAATAGTATTTACCATTAATGTTCAGGTTGTTGATCAATGCATTGTACCTCTCAAACACTTCAGTGATTCCTTCTCCTGGATTGGATTTAAAGTATTCATACTCAGAGTTTAGGATTTCTAACTTGTTCTCCCTAACTTCCTCTGTGCCTTCATTAATAACCTCAATAGTTTCCCAGATGTGTTTGGAATATTTACAGTTCATCACATGTCTATTCATCAAGGGATCAAGGGAATCTACTAAAATTAATTGAAGGCTAGCATCCAGGGAGGCTTCTTCTTTTTCAGCAGGAGAAAAATCCTCAGGATCTTTCACATAAGTTCTTGCTTTGGTAATCACCACATCATTTTCTATTACCTCTGGTCCAATAACCATCGGAATTTTAGGACCCTTCTTTAACACTTCCAGATATTTGGAATTTGCAACTTGTAAAAACAATAGGATCTTTTTCTTCCACATAACATAATTTTCTTTATCGAATAGTGGAATTTTAACGGTTCCAACTTTTTCTGTAGTCATTATGAATTTTTGAGTAAATAAAAATTCAAGGAGTGAAAGAATCACAAAAGTCTAGGATCTTGATTTGTTCATTAATCAGAAGGCTCTGATACCAATTGTTAGGTCTCAATATGTTTGTAGAAGGGGGTTGAATACAAACAATATCGTTTAATCGAATAAAATGCGGAATAAAAAAGTGAAACAAAATTCAAGTTAAATAAAACTATTATTAAACTTGAAAGGTGTTATAACAACGGTATCGTTTACAAGGGATTAATCTTAAATAAATTATTCCAAATCTAGAATAAATTCGACATGAACTTTTTCTATTTTTGTAATAAAAGGATCAAATGCTAACTGCAATTTGAGATTAAGTTCAAGAGATTTTGATCCGCTAGATAGTTACACAAGAACAAGAAAAGGATTTCTAGTGGTTAAGATTTAACAATAAATACTAGAAATGAATGTCCTGAGATATTGCAGTTGAGAATAATAAGTTCACTGCTTTCTGTTTTTCTTTCTGTGTTCTTGAGTAGTTGGCTGTATTCAATTCTCTTTCTTGTAAAATCAGCTGTGTTGTTAAGTAAACAAAACAATCCAATTGATCCAGAAAGACTTTCGGCAAGACAATCCATTTGAACTAGAAAGACTTTCGGCAAGACAATCCATTTGAATTGGCAAGACAATTCATTTGAACTGGCATGACTTTCGATATGACTATTGATTGTCATACCGATTGTCTTGCTAATACAAAAGATAGTCTTGCTGAATTAATATAGAATATTAATTCAAAATCAATTCTGAAAATACATAATATTAATTCAGAATTAATTAATCAATTAATTCAATTAATCAATAAATTAATCTTTGCAGATATAATTTATTTTCTTAATTAAATTATACGACTTAATTAATTAATAGAGAATTAATACTACTCTTGAACAACAACCATTCTTCTGAAAATCTTCTGAAAATCACTGTCAATTATGAATCAATTCTACCACTTCAATGTTGACACTCGATGTACTGTCTGGTTCATGAGTGACTAACTTCCGTGACATTTCTTCATGCCTTGACTTTGATACTCTTGATTTTCTTCAGACTAAATCCTTGTAATTAATTGATACCCTGACGAGATCTCCGTCACTTGATTAAATCCACAATCTTGATTTATATCACTGAGGCGTGATCAATTTCTTGAGCTTCTTCCAGTGAATTAAGTCATCAAGTCTGTAGATGAACAATGTTACTTAATCCTTTGACATATGTTACTTTGAGAGATCTCTCTAACGATAGAACCACTATTTACTTGTTACATTATTATTTGAGTTGAGTTAATTCCTCGAATCAACAAATAGGCTATGACATATGCCTTTCAGACCAGAAACTTGTGTGGTAACCAAGGTATCACTAGATGGAAGTTGGAATTGGCACAAGAAGCTTTCTCATCTCAATTTTAATAATCTCAATGATCTAGTGAAGAAAGAATTGGAAAAAGGACTATTTGTGAACAAAAGTCTAAAATCAGGAAAAAAGGCAAATCCTGATGATAATGCACATGTTGAGGGGGATACACAAAACTATCAGGAACTGACAACATGATTACATGGGGAGTTTTGTATGAAACTAATTCTATAATGTTTATTGCTAATGACTTGTCAAATTTTGATAGATTGGTCAATGGAGAAAAGATTTGTTGATTTTGCTAATAAATTGAACAATGCAAATGCTGAGGGGAAGAAATCATAATTAAATCTCTGATTTTGGATTACAAAATTTATCTCAGCAAGTGATGAAAAAGATATGAATTTTCTTGAAAAGGAAGGTAACGTTATTTCTTTCGTGATTTTAAAATTTTACAAATTTATATTATTCTATTTTGAATAATCATGTTGAAATTGTCATCATTATTAGTTTTGTATTGGGAATAGATGCATGTAAAGAGACTATGTGTTATTTTCCTAGATACGCATTGTTAGGAATATATTGTGTACTTTATGATAACTTGAATAAGTCACTTAGTAGATCTTAATTAAGTGATTTTGTAGCTTTCAACGGATGATCATTTCAACATCCGTTGAAAGGGTAGCTTTTGTACAATAAGTGTAGTAGCACATTCCTGCATATCCAAATAGCTTAATGTAACAGATGCTGTAAAATGTATAGGAGTTGTTAACTACTAGATTGATATGCAAGTTAGGTTGGTTAATTGTAAATATCAGATGCCTTGTAATCTTGCATAAATGAAATGAAGTTAACTGCCAAGAAAACAGTCTCAACGGATGTTTCATAAAGCTCTCAACGGATGATCAACATAAGTCTCGACGGATGATCAAGCTGAGTTTCAACGGATGATCAAGATGAGTTTCAACGGATGATCAGATTCAAAAGAGCAGTTGATAGTGACTTGACAGTCACATGCATTGATTGTATGCAAATGGAATGTGGCAGCCTAATTCAGGTTTTAGAGAACAAAAGAAGCATTTCCTTTTCCATGCTAAACAAAAGATATTCAAAGATGCTGGAAAGAGAAGTGTTGCAGCATGTAATTAGACTAGAAATAGTTTGTCTTATTATCTTGTCTTTTATCATGTAACTTGGTGATATATAAACCAAGTGTAGCAAGTTGAACATTATTCAAGTAAGTTAGAAATTTACCAGAGAAATAGATAAGGCAAAATCTGTAAGGAATTTCTCGGTTCTTGTTTTTCAGTTTTAAGCAGCTATGTATATTTATAACACAGAGTTCTCTACTTAATATATATCTCTGGTGGAAAAGTTCAATCCACCAGAAAGTTTTGAAGTACTTGTATTTATTTACTTTGTGCTTTGATTTCAATATTACTCTCATTCCGCACCTTTTCTAAATCAAACACAGTTATATATTTATAGAAGAACATTTCTTAAAACTAAAAAAAAACCATTCAACCCCCTTCTGTAATTCTTGTATGTATTGTTTGGGAATAACAATTGGTATCAGAGCAAGTTATTGAAGAACAAAGAGTTTAAAGATCACAATAACAAACAAGATGAGCAAAAAGGATGTTGGAGTCAAGATTCCATTTATGGACAAAGACAACTATCACCATCGGAAGGTGAAGATGTATCTGCATCTCCTATCTCAAGATGAAGCCTATGTGGACTGTATTGAGAAAGGTCCACATGTCCCTATGAGAGATGCTATAAGAAATGAAACAACTGTCCCAAAACCTAGAGCAGAATGGTCTGATCCAGACATTGAATAAGTTAGAAAGGATAAAAAGGCCATGAACATTTTGTTTAATGGTGTTGATGGTGACATGTTTGACAACATCATAAACTGTAAAACTGCCAAGGATGTTTGGGAAACTATTCAAGTTATATGTGATGGAACTGAGCAGGTAAGGGAAAACAAAATGCAACGTTTGATTCAGCAATATGAGAATTTTCATAGTGAAGAAAGTGAGTCACTCACTGACATATTTAGTAGATTTCAAAAGCTACTAAATGCTCTAAAGTTGCATGGAAGAATCTATCAAACAAAGGACTCATACCTCAAATTTCTTAGATCTCTACCAAAGGATTGGAAACCCATGGCAATCTCTCTAAGAACCTCACAAGACTATAAGGAATTCACCTTAGATAGATTGTATAGAATTCTAAAGACCTATGAGCTTTATATAGAGCAGGATGAGAAAATGGAGAAAGGAAGAAAGAAGGGAGAGTCCCTTATATTAGTTTCTGAACAAGAAAAGGAGAAGGAGACAAAGATTGAAGCTGTTGAATCTACACCAAACTCTAGAGTTTGTGAAGGCAAAGGAAAAGGGCTAGTAGCTGAACATGAAGACCAACTTAGTCAAGATGACACGGATGACATAGATGAGCATCTTTCGTTTCTGTCCAGGAGGTTTTCCAAGATCAAATTTAAGAAGAATTTTGGAGCAACCAAGCCTAACAAAAATATGGATGATAAGTCTAAATTCAAATGTTTCAAGTGTGGCTTGGCTGGTCATTTTGCTAGTGAATGTAGAAAGTCTGATTCTGGTAAAAAGAAGTTTGAGGCTGTTGATTACAAACAGAAATACTTTGAGTTGCTCAAACAAAAGGAAAGGGTTTTTATCACACAAGAAAATGACTGGGCTGCTGATGGATTAGAAGATGATGAAGATACAAGCTATGTCAATCTAGCACTTATGGCCAAATCAGATAAAACATAGGCCAGTTCATCAAGTAATCAGGTAATAACCACCAATCTATCACAGTTATCTAAAGCTGAGTGTAGTGATGCCATAAATGACATGTCTACTGAATTATACCATCTGCGTGTTACACTCAAGTCTCTCACTAAAGAAAACACTAATCTTAAAGAGAATAATCTATTTTTGAGTGAAAGAAATACTGTGTTAGAAACTCAATATGTTGAGTTTGAAAAACTGAAAATAGAATGCAAGATTGCTAAAGATGAATTGACTAAATCCCTTAAGAAAGAGGATATTTTAAGAATGTAGCTTGAACGAGAAAAGAAAGTAATTAAGGCATGGAAATAATCTAGAGATGTTCATCCTCAAATTACTAAAATTCAAGGTATATAATCTTTCTGTGATGCAGCCTAGAAAAAGAATAAGGAGAAGCTTGATTCCAATTTGGTTAAAGGACTTTCAATATATGTGGATTCGACGGATAATGAAAATTATCCGTCGAATAATCAAAATGATTATCCGTCGAAAGATAATGAACCACATTCGTTGAGTGTAAGTAAACTAGTTAACGAAGCTAAGCTAGCCAAATTAAACAAAATAAGAGAGTTAAACAAAATAAGAGAGTCAATGTAGAGCATCTGTCTATTAAGCAATTAAATGACATATTGGACAGAAATTGAAGTGAGAGCAAAATCAAAAAGGAAAAATAATAGAAATGGGAAAGTAGGGATTAACAAACATAACAACTACACACCTAATAAATTTGCACCTAGAAAAGTTTGTGTTAATTGTGGTAGTGTTAGTCAATTGTCTGTTAATTGCAAACTTCCCATGCCTGCTTCCATGTCTGCACCTCCTTCATTTCCCAGTATGCCTACAGTGCCTGTTAATGTTATGACTACACATAATTTGAATGCGGAGTTTGCCAATATGCCATTTGCACAAAATCCTTACTATGCTGCATTTAATATGCCATAAATGCCATTTAGCATGCCATACTGGAATACCATGTTTTCTCAAAATATGCCTTTCCATGTTAATCAACTTGTGCATGATAATTCTGCAATGATGAATGGTTTTAAGGGTTCTACTCAATTGACTAAGGATGAACTTAAAATGCCCAAGTCAAATGAGGACAAATCTAAGAAACCTAAGAAAAAGGCTAACAAAACAGGACCCAAGGAAATTTGGGTACCAAAATAAACTTGATTTAATTTTTCTGTGTGCAGGGAAACAGAAAGAATCTTTGGTATTTGGATAGTGGGTGCTTAAGGCACATGACTGGAGATTCTATCCTGCTCACTCAGTTCAAAGAAAGAGCTGGCCCAAGTATCACTTTTAGAGATGACAGCAAGGGTTATACTATGGGATATGGCTTGATTTCAAAGGACAATGTCATCATTGAGGAAGTTGTTCTAGTGGATGGACTCAAACACAATTTGTTGAGTATAAGCCAACTTTATGATAAGGACAACTCAGTGACATTTAACACTGAAGCCTGTGTCGTGACCAACAAGAAAAGCAACAAACTGGTTTTTACTGGAGTATGAAAAGGAAATGTGTACCTAGTTGACTTCAACTCATCTAATGCAGAATCTGTCACTTGTCTATTCAGCAAGACAAGTCAAGATGAAAGTTTGATGTGGCACAAGAAGCTGTCCCACCTTAACTTCAAGACTATGAATGAGCTAGTCAGGAAAGATTTGGTAAGAGGAATTCCACAGGTAGAATTTTCCAAGGATGGTTTGTGTGATGCCTGTCAGAAAGGAAAACAAATCAAGGCATCATTCAGAAAGAAGCTTGATTCAACAATTGAAGAAACTCTACAACTACTACATATGGATTTATTTAGACCAGTCAATATATTGTCTATCTCTAGGAAAAGATACTGTCTAGTAATTGTGGATGATTTCTCAAAGTTCTCTTGGACATATTTTTTAAAGTCTAAAGATGAAGCTAGTGAAATCATCATCAATCACATAAGACAAGTCAACAATCATCCTGATTTCAAAGTAAGAAGAATTAGGAGTGACAATGGAACTGAGTTCTAGAATTCTGTGATGAGATTATTTTGTGAAGAGAGTGGGATCATACATGAGTTTTCAGCAGCAAGGACCCCACAACAAAATGGAGTAGTGGAAAGGAAAAATGGATCTCTTATTGAAGCTGCAAGAACAATGCTAGAAGAATCAAAATTACCAACATATTTCTGGGCAGAGGCTGTAAATACTGCATGTTACACTCAGAACATTTCTTTGGTTAATCAAGAAAATTGCATGACACCCTAACAATTGTTCAAGAACAGGAAGCCAACATTAAACTTTCTTCATGTCTTTGGTTGTAAATGCTTTATCTTAAGGAATCAAACTGACCAACATGGAAATTTTAATGCCAAAACTGATTAAGGAATTTTTGTTGGATATGTAGTTGGAAAAGCATACAGAGTCTACAATCTCAGAACCAACATTGTTATGGAATCTATACATGTTGTGTTTGATGATAAAAAGATTGAAGGACTACAAGATGGAGATTTCCATGAAAGCCTCAAATTTGATAATGTTGAGATGTTTAGTGATGACAGTGATGATGAAAGTGATCAAGAACCAATGTCTAAGGATAATGCAGAAAAATCTAAAACTAATGAAGCACACAATTCAACATCCGTCGAAAGACTAAGTGCATCATCCGTTGAAAGACAATCTGCATCATCCGTCGAGAGATAAGGAGCAACATCCATCAATAGAATTTGGAAGTCAAGTTAGATAATAATTAGAAAGAACTCCAATTTCTAGTCAAAGATCCATAAACTCAGGGGGAGTTTCTGACAATCAAAACTCTATTACACATCAAGACAATAATGAGGCCTCTTCATCTAGAGTTAATCTACCTCTACAGAGAAGATGGACTAAAGATCACTCATTTGAACTAATTATTGGTGATGCATCCTCAAGAGTGCAAACAAGGAAATAAACTCAAGAGGAATGTCTATATAGCAGCTTTCTGTCTCAGAAAGAACCTAAAAAGGTGGAAGAAGCTCTTTTGGATCCTGATTGGGTTTTAGCAATGTAGGAAGAGCTAAACCAATTTGAAGGGAACAAAGTTTGGAAGCCAGTACTCAAGCCTAAAGAAAAGAACTCTATTGACACCGTGTGGATATTCAGAAACAAGATGGATGAAAATGGCATAGTAATTAGGATCAAAGCTAGATTGGTTGCTAAGGGCTATTGTCAATAAGAAGGAATTGATATTGATGAAACATTTGCTCCTGTCACAAGACTTGAAGCCATCAGAATTTTCCTAGCCTATGTAGCCCATGCCAATTTCAAGGTCTATCAAATGGATGTCAAAAGTGCCTTTCTAAATGAGGATTTGGAGGAGGAAGTCTATGTCAGTCAGCCTCCTAGTTTTGAAGATCCAAATTTTCCAGAATATATCTTCTCTCTTTTGAAAGCACTTTATGGATTGAAGCAATCACCTAGAGCCTGATATGATACTTTATCAAAGTTTCTCTTAAACAATCACTTCACTAGAAGTACTGTTGACAAAATCTTATTCTTTAGAAATGTTAATGGCTCTAGCATACTTGTTCAAATTTATGTAGATGATATTATATTTGGTTTTACAGATGAGAAACTTTGTAAAAGGTTTGCCAAATTGATGCAAAGTAAATATGAAATGAGCATGATGGGAGAACTAACTAACTTACTTTCTTGGTTTACAAGTTAAGCAAGTTAGTGATGGAATTTTCATAAGTCAAACCAAATATTTTTATGATCTTTTGAGAAAGTTTGACTTAATGGATTGCACATCTGCAAAAACTCCCATGGCCACTACAACTAAACTTGAATTAAACACTACTGAAAAGTCTGTGGATATATCAAACTATAGAGGCATGGTTATCTCACTTCTATATTTAACAGCCAGTAGGCCAGATATAATGTTTGCTACATGTCTTTATGCTAGATTTCAAGCCGATCCTAGAGAATCTCATTTAGTAGCTATTTAGAGAATTTTCAGATATCTCAAAGGAACACCAAAACTTGGCATTTGGTATCCTAGAGATTCTGGTTTTGATCAAACTGGTTATTCAGATGCAGATTATGCAGGTTGCAAAATTGACAGAAAAAGCACTACCGACACCTGTCAATTTATAGGAAATAAGCTAGTATCCTGGTTCAGTAAGAAGCAAAATTCAGTCTCTACTTCTACAGCTGAGGCTGAATATATTGTTGCAGGTAGTTGTTGTGCACATATTTTAAGGATGAAAAATTAACTGTTGGACTATGATCTAGGTGAATCAGTTCCTATTTTCTGTGACAACACAAGTGCAATTACTGAAAATCCAGTACAGTATTCAAGGACCAAGCACATTGACATTAAGTATCATTTCATTAGAGAGCATGTTATGAATAGTACTGTGGAACTTCATTTTGTTCCAAGTGAGAAACAACTTGCAGACATCTTTACCAAGACACTTAATGAATCCACCTTCACTAGGTTGGTAAGTGAGCTAGGTATGCTTAATTTCTCTTAATATATCTTTGAGGTCTAAGCAAATTGAAATGCAGCCAGAGCAAAATTTGATATTTACTTTCTTAGATAAAATTTTGACTAAGTCAGAAATTGTATAGGATGTTCATTATCCGTTGAAAATGAACATCATTGAAATTTATCATCCGTTGAAATATCAATTATTAGTCTGGGTAATTTAATCATCATCCGTCGAATTGCACTCAATCTTAGCCATTAATTTTGAGCATTATCCGTCGAATTTACTTATAGTCTGTATGTATATTTAAACGGATAATTTTAGAATTGTGATAGTTTTTTCTAATTTTTAAATGGCTATTTTGGGTTAATTTGATTGGTCACTTTATTTTACTTTTTACTTTTTGACAGTTTATTTATGAGAAAGTATAAAAGCTAATTACATTTCTATTCTTTGTTTTTATCTTTCTCAAAGCAATTTCTCTATCCTTTTCTTCCCAAAAGCAAAAACTCTCTCTCTGCAACTAATCTCAATCACAGCAATGGCACTCCTAGTCAAAATTTTGTCCTCAACTGGATTCATCTATGAAAAGAACAACTTTGTGGCTCTGGTGAACAAGCAAATTCCGGCATCTGAAGACTATCACAAGATGATGAACTTCATACTGAACTGCAAATTAAGACTATCACAAGATGATGTCATATAAATAAGAGGTCTAAGAATATTTATTATGCTAGATTCTTCATGATGATAGCTAATTTTGTTTATGAGAATCTCTCAATTGAGAACCCAACAAACAAGTTAGCTTGTCGGGTCCAAGAGATAAGAGTTATTGATGATCTCAACATGTCAAATCACCACAAGGATGTTCCCCTTGTATACATGTCAATCATGGAACAGCCTCAAGTAAGTGAGGTAAATGCTTCAGTTCCCACTATTTCTCAACCTATTTCTTTGCAAAAAACTATGGCAATGGCATCTGTGACAATGACCAAACGGATGCCTACCCAAGCCACAAAACCAAAAGTCTCTAAATCCAAATCAAAGAAAGCCCCCTCTAGTTTCTCTCAAAAGAAACTAGTTGAAAATTTCACTAAAAACCAAGAGGGGAGTGTGAAGGGTAGTAAGATTGGTGAGGGACAGGGTGAACATCAAAAAAGCCCTAAAGATAAGGATGGAGAGGTGAGTGTATCCCAGCCTAGCCACACTACAGTTTCCCAACAAACTATAGTGCTTAATAAAGAGATTAGCTCATTGCTAGTTCCATCCTCCCAAAAGGAAACAAGCTCACATCAAACTTATGCCAGAAAGAAGAAATCTAGGACACTTGGGGAGACACAGGGTGCACAAATTGTGCAAACTACAGTCATAGACTCAGTTACTGCACCTTCTCAAATTCAGCTTGATGTGGCTCCTATAAATGTGGATTCACAGTCAAAATCTTTAATAATTGAAGAACCTCACACACAAAACTCACCCACCAATTCTCGGGACATGATCCATTCCTCAATTCCTGATTCTCCATCTTTAACTCTAATGGAGAAGCCAAAATCTACAGCAAGTGAGCATCATCTGTTAGATGATTTGTTGGCTCACTTGCCATTTCTTTCAGATTCTACTGAGAATATTGTGCATAATCTAAAGTCAATCACCACAGATTCTACAGAAGTATCTACTCCAAACTCAATCATTTCTACTATCTCGAAGAATATTGTTCATCCGTCGACTAGTGATTGTATCTCGACGGATGTGCTTAATAGCAGTCATCCATTCACTCTTCCAACTACTACTTCTATGGATGTTTCTCATCTGTTGAATATCACTGCACAACTTCAAATTTCAACAAATGTTACAAGAGCAGATGATTTAGTTGTTGTACAATCACTTTTAGGATTGAGGGAAGGGAGTGAAAAGATTGAGAGGCTGAGTTACTCTCAGGCAAAAGGATAGGAAAAGAGTGATAATCTGTAAGCTATTTCTTCTAGCTTGGCAAAAGTGAGTGAATGGAGTCCCACCTTAGTAGGTGAAGGTGAAGGTGAGGGTGTGAGGGTGGGGAGCCTGTTAGTGTTTGTGCCCTAGAGACAACACTATTATGTTTATATTATGAAACATTTGGATTATTAATTATGATTATATGGATTATTCTTTAGTAATTTATTATATCTTTATTTTCTGCGATAAGATGTTAGAATAATAAATATCCTTGGAATATGATATGTAAATCTATATTTCTTAGTAAAGTGACTTAGAAATGAGATTATGAGAATAGTATTGATATTCCTAAAGGTCCTTAGTCAAGTATTATTGTTAAGGGACGATAATAAATACATTGAGACTAGTGTGTTTGTTGGCTGATGATCACATCTCATTGATCATAGGTATGGTGATATTAAAGTCAAAACACAGGCACATGTATTAAATACATGATGCTGGATTGACCCGTTGTGAGATACTACATGTTTATAGGGTCATAAGTTAATCT
Source organism: Apium graveolens (assembly GCF_009905375.1). NCBI lineage: Eukaryota > Viridiplantae > Streptophyta > Magnoliopsida > Apiales > Apiaceae > Apium > Apium graveolens. The sequence continues at coordinate 36,046,444 of NC_133647.1, forward strand.
CACAATGATAATGATGTATTGGTCCTTTGACCTGAAATCATTATATTACTATACGAGAATTAATATACTTTGATACTATTAAAAGTTATCCTTGACTGGGTAATAATAAAAGTAGACATTGGGTACATTATGAATCGTATGAGAAATATGAATGATCTAGATGGGATTTAACCCTCCTTTATTAAAGGAGTGATATTATTGGCCTCTTAATTGAGTAAGACTATAAAATGCATGGCCGTACTCAAATACTAATTTGTGTAATAGTTTACTCATTGATCAAGGAAAGAAGGATTGAACATTAGCAGAGGATGGCACAATGCATTCCTCGAGTTTGATCTATAATATAAGGCTAAAGGGATTATATTACATTGTACATTATTCACGAAATGTTTAATTGATCACCAATTTAATTATTATTACTTGGGTAACAATGATATATTACTAGATGCCGCTCATTGTTTATGATTTTAAAATAGATTTAAAATTGTTGCCAATGTAATAATAACCTAAAGGGTTGCACAAAGAATGATTTGAGGAGGATTATTTAATTTAAATTCGGATTTAAATTAAATGTAAGTAATTCAAATTATTTGTTATTAATTAAGTGTGACTTAATTAATTAAATAAATAGGAAATTTGAATTTAATATTAAATCTGAAATTAAGTTATTGGATGATTAAGTGAGACTTAATATTACAATAATTAGAATTTCGAATTTAATAATAATAACTCTAAAATTAAGTTTAGGGTTGGAGGCCCATTAGCTCTTGCCTATATAATATCTTTTTCTAATAGAATTAGGGTTACACGTTTTATTTGATAAAACATAAACCCTAGCAGCTTGAAGAGAGATAGAGAGAGCAAGAAGGCGGCCTCAAGAACGTGCTAGTACACACCTATCCTCCGAGCGATCATTCGTGTGGATACCTTCAAGGCCTAGATTGTTTTAGCGACGGCCTACGTGGTGATCATTCAAGACCTCTATCTTTCCATTAACATAAAGCTTCTTAAGGTAAACATACTGAACTACAAATTAAATATTGTTTTTCACATGGATCCTGCAGAGGGTTTTAATTTTTAAGATTTAAATTTACATTTTTTGTTGCGTTTATGTGCTAAAAACCCTTCAATGGCATCAGAGCTACTTGCGAAAAGTTTTTAATACGTTTATATATTTAACCATTTTTGATATATGAGCATGTACGTGATTCGCCATGATTTCATGTTGATGTAGTATGCTTGTATATGTATGCTTTTGAATATATGATATTCATGTGAGTTGTATAATCATAAGTTGATTATATAATCTGTATTTATACTGATTATATATATGATTTATGTTTATTCTAATTATGAGAATCGTATTAGATACAGATTCTGAATTGGTTGCTGCAGATTTGCTGAAATCTGGGTCTGGTGTCCGATTTACGCAAACGAATACCCTATTCGATAGGTAAATGAGCGTCTGAACAAAACAATAATTCTTTCCCGTAAACAGTGATTCTTGTTTTTCTGATTTGATTCTGATTTTTCTGATTGTTGTCATATTTCTTTTTATGATTAGATCATGGATAATATGATATGTTAAGATCAGATTATGTGTTTTAACATGCTTTTATGTGTTGTATGAGCATGGTGGATGGTTATGGCCTTTCGACCTTAGTGTAATGGTTTTGGTTTTGGTTTTAAATAAGACTTGCATGTCGTCAATCTTTGTAATCATAAATCTCGAATGTAACTCGAGTTATTTTTGTAAGTTCATTAGATTATTTTTACTTTCAATCATGTAATGTAATTGAAGACTCAAGAAGGCTATCTAATGGAGGTGATTCAAAGAATAAGACGAGGCATACAAGAAGCCTAAACAAAGAAGAAGACTTATGTAATAAGTAGTTGTATTTATTTCCATCACCACATTAGATTGACCTTGATCTTTATCATAAACTTGATAAAGGTCACATAGGATGGGGCCATAACCAAACACATTTACTTTATTGCACTTTACATATTGATGTATCAATGTATGTATATGTTATGGATTAAAACTACTATATATAATTGCTGTATTTAATGCTAAGGAACGTGAGCTTCGAGGCTCGGTTTGACTGCTCTTGTGTTTCGTGACTCAATCTGCCTTAACAAGATGCCTACGTACCTTGCTGATTGCCAAGGATCAAGTCAAAAAACGTAGTTCTGATTGGTGGGGGTGAGACCCCTTATATAGATGTGGGAGTCCTTGAATTGGACTTGGTATAGGAGACTTGGTGGATAAGCCTCTGAATTAAGATAGACTTAGGAGTCCTAGGAAGTAGGAAGCTGATTCCTTATCCTTTTAGGTCCCCTTGAGGCTAATCTCTAAGGACTTATATCCTTATCGGGACTCTTTTCAACATCTGATTTCTCCCTTATTAATTAATTACGAAATTAATTAATAATCAGGGCTTTTTGGGCCTTTTTTTATTCCACCAGGCCTGATCTGGTCCGTCAGGCTTAACCTTTCTGGTCTGAATATTATACATCTTATTATTGGGTCCAGCAGCCCATTATTAATAAAATCAGGATTTATTTATCCCTATCATTTGCCCCCCAACTTTTGGGAAACATTGATTAGGTTTCACAGAAGTTAAGTCTATTCGTTCCCTTACAGGGTTTCGTTCTTGCGTAAAGTGTGGAGCGACCTACACGTTTACAACGAGTTTTTCCTTTTATTCAGGAATTATTTTTGATTTCCAGGAATTTTTCCCTTATTTCCGGGATTTTTTCCCTAATTTCTGGATTTTTCCCTAATTTTTCTGGGATTTTTCCTCATTTTCTGGAATTTTCCCTAATTTTTCTGGGATTTTTCCTTATTTTCTGGAATTTTCCCTAATTTTTCTGGGATTTTTCCTCATTTTCTGGAATTTTCCCTAATTTTTCTGGGATTTTTCCTTATTTTTTGGAATTTTCCCTAATTTTTCTGGGATTTTTCCTTATTTTTTGGAATTTTCCCTAATTTTTCTGGGATTTTTCCTTATTTTCAGCCCTTTTTTCGACCAGGATCCTAGTCGAAATTTCGACCTGGATCCTAGTCGAAAATAGGGGTCAGCCTTATCATCCTGGTCGAAGGATTTCGACTAGGATCCACGACCTGGATTTCGACCAGGATCCTAGTCGAAATTTCGACCTGGATCTAGGTCGTCAATTCCCCACTTTTAGTTTCTAATTTTGAGCCCTTCGACTAGGATTTCGACCAGGATCCTAGTCGAAATTTCGACCTGGATCCTGGTCGAAAATTCTTTGGTTTTCTTGATTCCTGGTCGAAGAATTTCGACTAGGATTCACGACCTGGATTTCGACCAGGATCCTAGTCGAAATTCGACCTGGATTTTTAATCCTTATTTCTGTAAAATGCTTGTCTAATTCGACCTCATTCCTAGTCGAAGTTTCGACCTCAATTCAGTTCTATTTTTTCCGCTTTTTTCGTGAATCTAGTCGAAAAATTTCGAGCAGGGATCACGACCTGGATTTCGACCTGAATCCTGGTCTTTTTTCTCCGTTATTTTCGGGTGTCTGCTCGAAAGTTTTCGAGCAGGATTCACGACCTGGATTTCGACCTGAATCCTGGTCTTTTTTCTCCGTTATTTTCGGGTGTCTGCTCGAAAGTTTTTGAGCAGGATTCACGACCTGGATTTCGACCTGAATCCTGGTCTTTTTTCTCCGTTATTTTCGGGTGTCTGCTCGAAAGTTTTTGAGCAGGATTCACGACCTGGATTTCGACCTGAATCCTGGTCTTACATCTTTTTATTTGGGCCTTACATTTTTTAAGGCTAAAACTGTATTTTCCAAATCCTAATTGGATTTGGGCCTGGATTTCTCTATTGGGCTTTATCAAATATTACTGGGCCTCTTTATTGGGCTTTATCAAATATTACTGGGCCTTTTTATTGGGCTTTATCAAATATTACTGGGCCTCTTTACTGGGCTTTATCAAATATTACTGGGCCTCTTTACTGGGCTTTATCAAATATTACTGGGCCTCTTTACTGGGCTTTATCAAATATTACTGGGCCTCTTTACTGGGCTTTATCACACCCTGTTTAGAATGCCCTAGAATTCCTAGGAATATTCTGGAAGATGCTTTTTCCTGGGCTTTTTCTCATGGGCCTTTGTTCTTAATGGGCTTTTTGTCCCTTCAACTTCTTTTTCCTCCTATATAAAGGAATGAGGAAAGGTCACTACTCCTCACTTCCTCATTTCTTTGTTTTCTTCTTCATTCTCCTGCTAAGATTCTCAGAGCAATAACAGCAAGTCGGAGCTCAAAGCCTTTCTCAGGAGTGCTTTTTCAGGTAAGATTTCTCCCTTTGTTTTTTGTGTTCATTTTTCCATTGTGTGCCATTTTAAGACAGCCTATTTACGTGCCTCATACCTTTTTCAGATGGCTGACAAAAGAATGACTCGTTTGGCCAAGATGAACGTGGCTAGAAAGTCCAATGATTTTCCTATTCGATCGAGGTATACTTCCTTAATCGACATGATCAACACTCGAGGGGACGAGTATCCGTCTGATGCGCATCTGGACGCACACGATCATATCAGCGCCTTACGGGATCCCAAGGAGCTGGAAAAGTTGAGCGGCTGCTTCAAAATCAAAGAACCTTTTAAGCTGGTTCTTGCAGGCCCGGCCGACAGGGCCTGTCAGTGGAAGAAGGACGCGCTATGCGTCTATAGGGATACTCTAAGGGCAGGTATTAGACTCCCTTTTCATCCATTCATTCCTTTACTTTTGGCTGATGTAGGCATCAGCCCTTGCCAGCTTCCCCCCAATTCCTGGAGGTTGATCCTATGCTATCTGTCGCAATGCGCCAAGCACAGCATCCCCACATCTGTTGCTGTTTTCAGGAAGATTTTCCAGTTCAAGAACAGCCCCGATAAAAGTCCGGGTTGGGTTTCTATCAACCAACGCCCCACTATCCCCCATATTGTGAATGGGAAATCCATCCCTGACAACAATTTGGGGTGGAAGAAGGATTTTTTGTTTATAGTTTGGGAGGGTGGAGACTGGGGTTCCCTATTTCGATCTTCTTTTGGGATTGCCGTGGATGGGAGCCCAAACGACATAGCTTTGTCTGAGGAGGAGGCTAGAGGTTTCAACCTCCTGACGCAAGACAACGGCAGCTCCCATTCTTGGGATCTTATCCGGGAGACTGTCCTGGTAGAACGCGGCCTCTCGCCCATTCACAAGAAAAGTAAGTTCCTACCTTCATCTACTTTATTTCCTGCATTTTTATTCCATTAGTTTTCAACTGACTTTGCTTGCCGCAGTGGCTGAGAAGATTGAGGAGGCTACGAAGCCAAAGGACCTGGAAACGACCAGGATGAAGAGGGCTGGGAAGATTTTCAAAGATCCTAGGCTTGGTGATCGCTTCCCTGAGTTCCTCCTTCAGGCTATGGAGCCAAATGAGGAAGGTCCCAGCCAGGTTTTGCGCACCAAGCAGAGGCCAGGGGCCTATTTTCAACCTGCCTGGGGGATCCGGGGCAAGGACTCAATATTGGGCAGCACAGCCCTGTCCAAGGAATGGTCCAAACATTCCATCTCTCCGGTGGACTATCAAGACTTTGTCCTCCAACAGGACTTAGAGGGGAACGAGCTTTTTGGAGCCCAAGCCCTGGCGACAGTACGCATTTTACTTATGCCTTTTACACTTTTCTTTTCATGCTTCTTTTCTAAAGTTTTGCTATTTCTCTTGCAGGCTAACGCCCATTTTCAAGGGGCAATTCACCAAGCTAAGGCTTGGAAGGTTGGCCTGGAAGATGCCAACAAGAAGTTGGAGGAGGCCAACCAAAAAATTGAGGCCCTTGAAGCTCAATTGGCTTCTTCCACTTCTGACCTGGAGACGGCCCGGGCTGAAAACGTAATCTTGAAGGCGCAGAAGGACAAAGCCTTTGACGGCTGGATGGATACCCAAGAATTCAAAGACCTGATGGTGGAGCATGACGCCCTTCTTCACCCAGTCAGCTACAAGGAGGGTTGGGACGCTGCTGTGGAGGCTATCCAGGATGAGTTTCCCGAGATCCTTGAGCAGTCGCCCTTTCCCTGCCCTGTGCGGGTTCCAGAGCTTGGAGGCGTTACTGAGAAGCTTGCTGGCATGATCAGGGATGGAGAAGAGGAAGATTCTTCTGAGGAGGAACTCGAGCCTGCTACTAAGAAGGCAAGGGTGGAAGAACCTTCAAAAGTAGTGCCTCAACAGCCATCATCTCCTGCAGAGGGAACTTCCACAGGGACTTCGGAGGGTTCGACTGAGACTTCTGAAGAGACGACTGAAACTTCCGAGGAGTCGTCGGATAGTGGTTCCGAAGAATCTTAACCTTCCAAGGCCTAATTTTTTTGTATATCTTCTTTATGAACTTTATTTTTATCAGAAGTTGTTACCCTTTGGGTTTAAATTTTGTATGTTGCTCCTTCGGCCTCTTATCATTATAGTCTTAATGTGTGTTTAAACATCCTTTAGATAGAAATAACTTAAAACTCTTTAAAATGAAGTCTGGTTTTTCAAAACCTTACATAGCATGGGTTCGACCCTAATCAACAATAACTTGACAATGTAAATTCTACTGGAATATAAAATCCTACGCAAGCAAAGCTTCCAGGTGCTTTTAAACCTACTTGCCATAATGACAAGTGAGAATCGTACTTCGCCTATCCTACACGTAGTAAACCTTCAGGTTTTGTGCGTGCCAGGTCCTCGGGACTTCAAAACCATCCACAGTCTCGAGCTTGTAGGTTCCTCTACCTTGAACACTCTTGACTCTGTACGGCCCTTCCCAATTTGGGGCAAGCTTCCCTTTTTGTCCTACACCAGATGCTTCTATCTTCCTCAAGACTAGATCGCCTTGTTTAAAAAACCTTTCTTTAACCCTTAGGTTGTAGTAGAATGAAGCTTTTTTCTGATATTCTACTATCTTTGCATGTGCTTTATCTCGCACTTCATCGATTAAATCCAGGGCTAGCTTCTGCCCTTCCTCATTTTCTTTCTCATCAAAAGCCTGAATCCTTGGAGAAGAATGTGATATCTCCACGGGAACTACTGCTTCTGCCCCATATGCCAACATGAAAGGGGTCGCACCTGTCGTGACTCTACAGGTAGTCCTATATGCCCATAATATGGGAAGTATCTCATCCACCCAATTATTTCTTGACTTCTCGATCCTCTTCTTTAATCCGTCCAGAATTATTCGATTTGCAACTTCTGCTTGCCCATTAGCTTGTGGGTGAGCGACAGAGGTGAACCGTAACTCAATTTCATTTTCTTCACAGTACTTCTTGAATTCCTCATTATTAAATTGCGTTCCATTGTCAGTGACGAGGATACGGGGAATTCCATATCGGCACATAATATTTTCCCACAGGAATTGTGCAACCTGCTTAGTTGTGATTTTGGCCAAAGGTTTGGCTTCGATCCACTTGGTGAAATAATCAATGGCTACAATCAGAAACTTCCTTTGTGCTGTGGCAATAGGAAAAGGCCCTAGAATATCCATCCCCCACATAGCAAAGGGAATAGGTGAGTTGATAGAGGTCAGCATCTCGGGGGGTTGTCTGGCGACTGGTGCATGCTTCTGACAACGATCACACTTCTTTACATATTCTTTGGCATCAGCCATCATTTCTGGCCAATAGAAGCCTAAACGAGTTATCTTATGAGCCAAGGCCCTGCCCCCCAAGTGTTGCCCACAAATGCCTTCATGCACTTCCTCGAGAGCCAAGCGTGCCTCATCGGGCCTAAGACACCTCAAGTAAGGAACCACGAAAGATCTTTTATATAGAATCCCATCTATCAAAGAGTACCTTAGTGCTCGAACAGTTAACTTCCGTGCCTCAATTGTATCGCTTGGCAACCAACCGGTCTGAATGTGAGCCTTGATGGGATCAATCCATGACGTCCCCAAGCCTACGGGAGCTACAAGTTTAACATCTATGCTTCGTGTCTTCAAAACACGGAAGTACACACTTCCTGAACTTTTTTCAATCTCAGATGAAGCAAACTTTGATAGCGCATCTGCTTTAGCATTTTCTTCCCTTGGAATGTGTTCAACATGGCATTCATTAAATTGGGTCATCACAGCCCTTACTAGGCGAACATACTTTGCCATCGTATCATCCTTTGCTTCAAATTCTCCCTTTACCTGGGATATGATCAACTTTGAGTCTCCACGGACCTTTAAGTTTTCGACTCTAAGTGTCCCAGCTAGACCAAGGCCAGCAATCAGGGCTTCATACTCTGCCTCATTGTTTGTGGTTGGGAAGTCTAGCTTCATGGCATACTCAATTAAGAATCCATCAGGGCTTTGCAAAACCAACCCTGCTCCACTGGAATTTGTTTTTGATGCTCCATCAAAATAGAGAACCCAATATTCTTTCTCCTTGTCCCCATTGTCGACTCTCTTTTCTTGAGGTGTGGTATCTTCCTGCCCCCCGACTTCTTGGTTGGGTATGGTACATTCCACCACGAAGTCAGCTAGTGCCTGGGCTTTTATGGCCATACGTGGCTTATACTTGAGATCGAACTCTCCCAACTCTATTGCCCACTTAATTAGTCTCCCACTTGCCTTGGGACTGTGAATGATATTTCTCAGTGGCTGATTTGTTAGCACTTCAATTTGGTGAGCTTGAAAATAAGGACGCAGCTTTCTTGAAGCCATCACCAAGGCTAAAGTGAATTTCTCAATGGCTGAATAATTCAACTCAGCACCATGCAAAATTTTGCTGACATAGTATACGGGTTTCTGGACTTTCAGTTCCTCCTTAACCAACACTGCGCTCAAGGCGCTTTCTGAAACAGCCAAGTACAAGAATAAAACTTCACCCAAAACTGGCTTGGCCAACAACGGGGCCTGGCCCATATACTTCTTTAACTCTTCAAATGCCTTCTGATTTTCCTCACTCCATACAAAGTTTTTAATGTTCTTTAATGACTTGAAGAATGACAAACACTTGTCTCCTGACTTGGAGATGAATCGCCCTAGCGCAGCAACCCTTCCTGTGAGTTTCTGAACATCCTTGACAGTTTTTGGGGGTTCCATGTCCAGGATTGCCTTTATTTTATCGGGGTTAGCCTCAATTCCCCTCTTTGAGACCATCAATCCCAAGAATTTTCCAGATCCTACTCCGAAGGCACACTTCGTGGGATTCAACATCATCTTGTGGTACCTCAGGACCTCAAAAGCTTCCCTCAAATGGGTTATATGATCAATCTTTACTAGACTCTTGACTAGCATGTCATCAACATAGACTTCCATAGTCTTCCCAATAAGATCCTTAAAAATTTTATTCACCAACCTTTGATAGGTGGCTCCTGCATTCTTGAGACCAAACGCCATAACAAGATAACAATAAACACCAAAGTCAGTGATAAATGATACCTTTGGAATGTCATCCTTATGCATTTTGATCTGGTTGTATCCGCTAAATCCATCCATGAAACTCAACATCTCATGTCCAGCGGTGGCATCAATCAAAGTATCAATTCTAGGCAGCGGAAAACAGTCTTTGGGGCATGCATCATTCAGATCGGTGAAGTCTATACACATCCTCCACTTTCCATTAGCCTTCTTCACCATTACAGGGTTTGCTAACCACTCCGGAAATTGAATCTCCTCAATGAAACCAGCCTCTAAGAGCTTTTCCACTTCCTGCTTTATAGCCTCTTGTCTTTCCGGGGCAAAATTTCTTTTCTTTTGTTTCACTGTCTTCCGGCTTGGATCCACGTTTAACTTGTGGGTAATTAACCCCGGGTCTATGCCTGGCATATCAGCTGCTGACCATGCAAACACATCACTATTTTCTTGCAAAAATTTCACTAACTTCCCTCTAAGGGGCTCCTCTAATGTAGCTCCAATGAAAGTCATCCTCTCAGGATTCTTGGGATCTAAAGGAACCGAAACCAATTCTTCTGCTGGCCTTCCTCTATTCTCATCATTTTCTCGAACATCCATATCTTCAATAGGAAGAACCTGCCCCCCGACTCCATCTGCCCTCAAAGAGGCCACATAACAGCTTCTAGCCATTTTTTGATCTCCCCTCTCTTCTCCAATCCCATTTCGGGTGGGAAACTTCATGACTGAATGGTAGGAAGAGGGGACTGCCTTGAAGGCATGTATCCCTGTTCTCCCCATGATAGCATTATAAGTTGAACTAGCCTTTACCACCACAAAATCCAGCATCTGCGTTGCTTGTCTTGGCTCCGTACCTATGGTGGTTGGTAATTTAATTATCCCTTCCACAGGACATTCTACTCCAGCAAATCCATATATCGGCATGTCGGTTGGTGTCAACTGGGAGTCGTTATACCCCATCCTTAGAAAGGTGTCGTGGAGCAAGATATCCACAGAAGCACCATTATCCACAAGGACCCTCTTAACCGGGCTATTTCCTATTATCGGCGTTATGACCAGTGGGTCGTCATGGGGAAACTTCACACCCTCTAGGTCGGAATCATCAAAAGCCAATGTTACTTCTGTCCTGGCCCTCTTCGGGGCTTCTCCAACAATATGCATAACCTCTCTAGTATATGCCTTTCTGGAATTTTTGGACAATCCAGCAGCAGTTGGACCTCCAAAGATCGTGTTTATTACAGGCCCTCGAGGTCTCGGCCCTCCATAAATGGTGTTTATAACTGGTCCTCTAGGTTGGGGATTCCGCCCCTGATCATCTTGGTCCCTCCTACGATCTTCAAAGTTCTTCCTTCCATTATTGTTTCTGTCTCCTCCATCTCCAGTATACTTGTTCAGCCTTCCTTTTCGAATCAAAAACTCAATTTCATCTTTCAACTGCCTACACTCATCGGTGTCATGGCCAACATCTTTGTGAAACCTGCAATACTTGCCCTTATCTAGCTTGGCGGGATCAGCCTTCAAGGGCTTAGGCCAGCGAATATCTCTGTCTTTCTCAATCTCCATCAAAATCTGACTTCTGGGGGCATTCAGCTTAGCGTATTCAGTGAACTTTTGCCCAGGTCCTCCCTTCTTGGGGGTTGAATCAGGGTTTTGTTCAGTTCTAGGATACTTATCCTTAGCGATGTACTCCAAATCAGTTTTTCGTTTCTTGCCTCCAGTGGGCTCATTACTTACTACGGTCTTCCTCATACTCTCTTCAACCTTGATATACTTCCCTGCCCTCTCTTGGAGCTGCAACATGCTCTCAGGGGGTCGTTTGGCCAAAGACATCTTGAAAAACTCATCCCTAGTTCCTTGTTGCAGCGCTATCATGGCTACCTTATCATCAAGGTCTGGGACTTTTAAAGCCTCCTTTGTAAAACGATTTAGGTAATCTCTTAAGGATTCTTTAGCTCCCTGCACAAGACTCATAAGAGATGCTGAACTTTTCTCATGGACTCTTCCACTGATGAATTGCTTAATAAAAGCCTGACTTAATTCTCTGAATGATCCAATAGAATTTGGGGGTAGGCGACTGTACCATCTTTGAGCCATACCCGACTGGGTTTGAGGGAAGGCCCGACATTTTATAGCATCATTCACGGGTTGCAGCAGCAGTGCATTAGAGAATGTCCTAACATGATTAGCGGGGTCTCCCGTGCCATCATAGGCTTTGATAGTGGGCATCTTAAATTTTCTTGAGATATGGGCATTCATTATCTCTTCTGTGAAGGGTGGAGTTGGATCATCAGGATCTCCAAGGGGAAGGAGATTGCTTGGATCAGTTCTTGGGACAGCAACCCTTCTTCTTACCGGACCATCCAGGTCTATGATAGGAGGAGGATTTCTCCCCCTAGGAGGTATGTGGGGTCTGGTGGCTTGGTAAGCCTCCAAATCACGCCTCAGCCTTTGGATTTCAGCCTCATGAGCCCTGATCTTTTCCTGCACTTCTTGGGGATTCGCCCCTGGGGTGCTTTGGGGGCGTTGCCTTCCATCGGGCATTGGCTCTTTTCCAGGACGCCTCCTTCTCGGGGCCACTTCATCATCCGAAGATTCGGAGTCTCTCTCAGTGTATGGACCAGAAAATTCCCGATCCTCAGGGATAGGATCCAAACCTCGTATATAGGGGGGCGACCGCCCTCGTGCTTCGCTTCGCCCAGCATATCCACTTCCTCCAACCTCAGGGTGAAGGGGCATCCCATAAGGGGGGTTAGTAGTAACAATAGTTGAGTATTCATACCCGACGGGTCGAGAATTCACAGGTATATGTATTTGTTGAACTTGAGGATTCGTACCTTGAACAGTCGGGGGAGTTGTCCCTTGTGGCTGAGGATGAGTTGCCCCTGTCTGGGCTTCCTCCTGAGTAGATGCATAAGTTGAATGGGGAGGAACCTCCACGGTTGATGAAATCACCTGGGTTGTCCCTGATGGTGTTCCCTCCTCCAAAGTGCTGGTTGTTCTCCGTGTTCTCGCCATGGTTGTTGTTGCGTTTCCCACAGACGGCGCCAAATGTTATGGATTAAAACTACTATATATAATTGCTGTATTTAATGCTAAGGAACGTGAGCTTCGAGGCTCGGTTTGACTGCTCTTGTGTTTCGTGACTCAATCTGCCTTAACAAGATGCCTACGTACCTTGCTGATTGCCAAGGATCAAGTCAAAAAACGTAGTTCTGATTGGTGGGGGTGAGACCCCTTATATAGATGTGGGAGTCCTTGAATTGGACTTGGTATAGGAGACTTGGTGGATAAGCCTCTGAATTAAGATAGACTTAGGAGTCCTAGGAAGTAGGAAGCTGATTCCTTATCCTTTTAGGTCCCCTTGAGGCTAATCTCTAAGGACTTATATCCTTATCGGGACTCTTTTCAACATCTGATTTCTCCCTTATTAATTAATTACGAAATTAATTAATAATCAGGGCTTTTTGGGCCTTTTTTTATTCCACCAGGCCTGATCTGGTCCGTCAGGCTTAACCTTTCTGGTCTGAATATTATACATCTTATTATTGGGTCCAGCAGCCCATTATTAATAAAATCAGGATTTATTTATCCCTATCAGTATAGAATAGTTAACGATGCATGCTTTAATTAGATTAATCATGCATGAATGTATGTATTAGATACGTCACCCATGCCAAGCCTAATCAAGATAAAATCTGTAACGACTCAAGATTTTAAAATTTACAAATGATTATGAGATTCTCGTGTTTATGAAACACGGAATAAAATACGAATCTTCTTTATTTCCGATATGGGGCGATTTTGTCAACAACGGGTTCATAGAACTTGTAAGGCTGTGGGTTTTAAGCGCGACCGATGTGACTCCTCCACTACCTGGAAATCAAACCATTGACGAGTATTGATTTGAGGTATTTTATTCAAGGAAAAATTGGGAATCTCTTTATGGTGGGATCATGATCGTTATAATACTAACAAAACCCTAATGTTTATATTAAGTTATTTAGATGCCTTCCAATATGTCCAACGCGTTAACCCCTAGATCGATAAGGAGTGGGTTCGCCAGAGCGAAGTACTCCCATCTATCGTGGGATAGCGTGTTGAAGTATATGATACTTTTAGACCTTTGGGTTTTAACTTAACTAAGTTACCACAATAGGATTGTGAACTTAGAGGCATAAAGTTTGGTGAGATTTATTTGATAAATAAGAATAAATGTTGTTCCACTAAACTATCCAAGAGTTATATAGTTGATATAATTGACAAATATTGTCTACCTTATTGAATCATGTTTTAGGAATTAATCCAAAGCTGAACTAAAACATTATGAAAATTTGGATCTTGGCTCACTAGAAAGTATATAGAAGATACTCTTTCCGAATTAATAGTTAGGGCTATTAATTTGATAAAATAGTGGGAGATATATATTTTGAATATATATGAATAATCATTTGAACATAATTTGATAATCATCTGTAAACTAATTTATCTTATGCACTTTAAAAATTGTAGATATCAAATGACAATCAATTCAAACAACTTCTCTGTGCGATCAGTCCTTGAGAAGGACAAGCTAACAGGAACACACTTCCTTGAATGGCCGAGGAACTTGAGGATTGTCCTCAAACAAAAGCGCAAGCTCTATGTCATAGATATCCCTTGCCCTGCACCTCTCCTTGAAGGAGCATCCCGTGCTCAACATAATGTTTATCAGAAATATATCGATGATGACACGGATATTCAATGTCTCATGTTAGCGACCATGAGTGCTGAACTTCAGAAACAACATGAGAATATGGATTCTTATGATATGATTGAGCACCTTAAACGTATGTTTGAAGGACAGGCTCATCAGGAGATGTTTGATACTTTAAAATCATTGCATGCATGTAAGCTGGGAGAACGTGATCCGGTTGGACCACATGTTCTAAGGATGATTGGGTATATTGAGTATATTGCCAAGTTAGGTGCCCCGATTGCTCTGGAGCACCAGATTGACCTAATTTTGTAATCTTTAAACATCAGCTATTCTCAATTTGTGATGAATTACAATATGAATGAGATAGATAAGAACCCCACCGAACTGTTGGCTATGTTGAAAACTGCTGAGACCAATGTTCAGAAGGGATCCCCTGTTCTCATGTTGATGGTGAATAAGGGGAAGGCCAAAGGAACGGGTAAATGGAAAGGTAAGAAGAAGATGGGATCTAAATCGAATGTCAGTCTGAAACCTGATCCGACCCAGGCTTTGAAGTCTAAAGGTGGTGTTCCAAAGGTTGGTGATTGTCACTATTGCAAGAAACCAGGTCATTGGAATAGGAACTGTCATGCTTATTTGGAGGATCTGAAGAAGAAGAAGGTTGTTGTTACTGCTTCTGATTCAGGTATTTATGTTATAGAAGTCAATTTGTCTACTTCTATATCTTGGGTATTAGATACTGGATGTGGTTCTCACATTTGTATAAATGTGCAGGAACTGCAGGGAAGTAGAACATTGGCGAAGGGAGAAGTCGACCTACGAGTTGGCAATGGAGCAAAAGTTGCTGCTTTAGCTGTAGGGACTTATCGTTTATCGTTGCCCACTGGGCTTGTTTTAGAACTAGATAACTATTTTGACGTGCCTGCGATTTGGAGAAACATTATTTTGGGGTCTTGTTTGGACAAGAAAGGTTTTTCGTTTTTGATTCAGAATAATAGTTGTTCCTTTTTATTCAATAATGTTACCTATGGGGTTGCACGTTTATTTAATGGTTTATATGTTCTTGATATAGATACTCCTGTCTATAACATAAATAATGATAATAAACGTATTAAGATGAAAGACTCAAATCAAATATACCTTTGGCATTGTCGTTTAGGTCACATAAATGAGAAACGCATTTCCAAATTACATAAAAATTGGTTACTTGGATAAGTTTGATTTTGAATCATATGAAGAATGCAAATCTTGTCTCATTGGCAAAATGGTTAAAACTCCTTTTACCCGACAAGGTGAAAGGGCCACCGAACGATTAGGACTTATACATAGTGATGTATGTGGTGCAATACGTACGATGGCAAAAGGTGGCTTTTACTGATAATTTTAGTAGATATGGATATGTGTATATTTTGAAGAACAAATCCGATTCTTTTGAAAAGTTCAAAGAATACAAGGCTGAAGTGGAAAAGCAAACAGGGGAAAGTAAAAAAGTTCTACGATCAGATCGTGGAGGAGAAAACTTAAGCCTCAAGTTCAAAGGTTTCTTGAAGGAGTGTGGCATCGTATCACAACTTACTCCTCCTGGAACGCCTCAATGTAATGGAGTTTCTGAGAGGAGAAATCGTACCTTGTTGGACATGGTGCGATCGATGATGAGTCTAGAATATCTTCTAATAAGTTTCTGGGGTTATCCTCTAGAAACGACTGCATATACACTAAATCGAGTTCCAACTAAATCGGTTCAAAAGACTCCATATGAGATGTAGACTGAGAAACGTCACAACATGTCTTTTATGACAGTATGGGGATGCGGAGCATTTGTGAAATGCTTGATATTTGACAAGCTGGGACCAAAATCGGATAAATATTATTTTGTGGGATATCCTTAAGAAACTAAAGGGTATAGTTTTTTATAATCATACCGAGAACAAAGTGTTTGTTGCTCGAACCGCTGTATTTATTGAAAGAGAGTTACTTTCAAAGAAAATTAGTGGGAGGACTATAGATCTCGATGAAGATCAAGTTGTACAAAATAATATTGAACCAGAGTTGGAAAATGGGCAGGAAGTACATCAAGATGTTCCTGCTCCGAAACACAGGTTGTTCGTAGATCTAGTAGGGCTCGTCATGAGCCAGCGAGATATTATGGATTTCTCTTGACTCAAGATGATGAAGTAATGCTCATAGATAATGATGAGCCTCTTACCTACCAAGATGTTATGAACAGTCCAGACTCTAAGAGATGGCTAGAGGCCATGAAATCCGAAATGGAATCCATGTATCAAAATAAAGTATGGAATTTAGTTGATCCACCTGAAGGGGTAAAACCTAAAGGATGCAATTAGGTTTTCAAGAAGAAAACTTACATGGATGGTAAAGTACATACCTATAAAGCGCGACTGGTGGCAAAAGGTTTCAAACAAGTTTATGGTATAGACTATGATGAGACCTTTTCACCAGTTGCTATGGTCAAGTCCATCAGGATTTTGCTAGTAATAGCTGCTTACTACGACTATGAGATTTGGCAAATGGATGTCAAAACCGCTTTCTTAAATGGGAGCCTTGAAGAGAATGTATACCTGATGCAACTTGAGGGTTTTATCGATCCCAACTTTGCTAAGATGGTCTGTAAGTTGCTTCGATCTATTTATGGATTGAAGCAAGCCTCAAGGAGATGGAATCGTTATTTTGATGAAACGGTCAAAGAATTTGGCTTTATTCAAAATGAAGATGAACCATGTGTTTACAAGAAGGTTAGTGGGAGCCATATGGCATTCCTAGTACTATATGTAGATGACATATTACTAATAGTGAATGACATACCTTCTCTACGGGCTGTTAAGACTTGGTTGGGAAATAGTTTCTTGATGAAGGACTTAGGTAATGCTACCTATATATTAGGGATCAAGATCTATAAAGATAGATCAAGGAAATTAATTAGCCTAAGTCATAGTACATACAATGAAAAAGTATTGCATCGTTTCGGGATGCAAGAGGCAAAAAATGGATATGTCCCAATGTCTGATGGGATATTGATCTCAAAAGACAACTGCCCTAATCATGAGATGATAAGGGTCGTATGAGCAAAGTTTCATATGCTTTGGAAATTTGATCTATAATGTATGCGATGATATGTACTCGTCCTGATGTTTCGTATGCCTTGAGCATGATGAGCAGATACCAGTCTAATCCTGGTGAGGGTCACTGGACAACTGTCAAGAATATTCTTAGTACTTGAAAAGGACTAAAGATTCATTCTTGGTGTATGGAGGAGATGAGAAGCTAGTTGTAAAGGGTTACACTGATGCCAGCTTTCAGACAGACAGAGATAATTCAGTATCTCAGTCAGGTTTTGTGTTTTGCCTTAATGGAGGTGCTGTAAGCTGGAAGAGTTCAAAGCAAGAGACAGTAGCTGATTCTTCAATAAAAGCTGAGCATATTGCTGCCAGTGAAGCAGCCAAAGTGGCTGTTTGGATACGGAAATTCATAACGGGACTTGGTGTGGTTCCATTGATCACAGATCCGATTGATCTTTACTGTGATAATAATGGAGCCATCGCGCAGGCTAAAGAACCAAGGTCCCATTCCCGGGAAAAGCATATACTTAAGAGATATCACCTCCTTCGAGAGATTAATGAAAGAGGAGATATACATATATGTAAAGTGCATATTGATGATAATGTTGCAGACCCACTGACTAAAACTTTGTCGCAGCAAAAGCACGAAGGTCATACTAGTTCCATGGGTATTAAATACATGGGTGATTGGCTCTAGTGCAAGTGGGAGATTGTTAGTGTTTGTGCCCTAGAGACAACACTATTATGTTTATATTATGAAACATTTGGATTATTAATTATGATTATATGGATTATTCTTTATTAATTTATTATATCTTTATTTTCTACGATAAGATGTTAGATTAATAAATGTCCTTGGAATATGATATGTAAATCTATATCTCTAAGTACATGACTTAGAAATGAGATTATGAGAATAGTATTGATATTCCTAAAGTTCCCTAGTCAAGTATTATTGTTAAGGGATGATAATAAATACATTGAGACTAGTGTGTTTGTTGGCTGATGATCACATCTCATTGATCATAGGTATGGTGATACTAAAGTCAAAACACAGGCACATGTATTAAATACACGGTGCTGGATTGACCCGTTGTGAGATACTACATGTTTATAGTGTCATAAGTTAATCTCACAGTGATAATGATGTATTAGTCCTTTGACCTGAAATCATTATATTTCTATACAAGAATTAATGTACTTTAATACTATTAAAAGTTATCCTTGACCGGGTAATAATAAAAGTAGACATTGGATACATTATGAATCGTATGAGAAATATGAATGATCTAGATGGGATTTAGCCCTCCTTTATTAAAGGAGTGATATTATTGGCCTCTTAATTGAGTAAGACTATAAAATGCATGGCCGTGCTCAAATACTGATTTGTTTAATAGGTTACTCATTGATCAAGGAAAGAAGGATTGAACGTTAGCAGAGGATGACATAATGCATGCCTCGAGTTTGATATATAATATAAGGCTAAAGGGATTATATTACATTGTACATTATTCACGAA
Source organism: Apium graveolens (assembly GCF_009905375.1). Lineage (NCBI taxonomy): Eukaryota > Viridiplantae > Streptophyta > Magnoliopsida > Apiales > Apiaceae > Apium > Apium graveolens. The sequence continues at coordinate 36,065,108 of NC_133647.1, forward strand.
AGGTTTAATTGATCACCGATTTAATTATTATTACTTGGGTAACAATGATGTATTACTAGATGCCGCTCATTGTTTATGATTTTGAATTAGATTTAAAATTGTTGCCAACGTAATAATAACCTAAAGGGTTGCACAAAGAATGATTGGAGGATTATTTAATTTAAATTCAGATTTAAATTAAATTTAAGTAATTCGAATTATTTGTTATTAATTAAGTGTGACTTAATTAATTAAATAAATGAGAAATTCGAATTTAATATTAAATCCGAAATTAAGTTATTGGATGATTAAGTGAGACTTAATAATACAATAATTAGAATTTCGAATTTAATAATAATAATAATAACTCTAAAATTAAGTTTAGGGTTGGAGGCCCATTAGCTCTTGCCTATATAATATCTTTTTCTAATAGAATTAGGGTTATACGTTTTATTTGATAAAACATAAACCCTAGCAGCTTGAAGAGAGATAAAGAGAGCAAGAAGGCGGCCTCAAGAACGTGCTAGTACACACCCATCCTCCGGGCGATCATTCATGTGGATACCTTCGAGGCGTAGATCGACCCAGCGAAGGGCTACGTGGTGATCATTCAAGACCTCCATCTTTCCATTAACGTAAAGCTTCTTAAGGTAAACATACTGAACTACAAATTAAATATTGTTTTTTCGCATGGATCCTGCGAAGAGTTTCGATTTATAAGATTTAAATTTATGTTTTTCTTTGCGTTTATATGCTAAAAACCCTTCAGAGCCAAGTGGAGCCCTTGATGCCAAAAGAGAGAGAACATGAGAGAAAAGCAGGTACAGAAGAATGGGAAGAGCTCATTGTAAGTGAGTTAATGGATGTCAATGAGGCTAAAAAGAAACAGCTAATTCAGCAAGAGTCTGTCTTAGACATTGTTTCTTATGATGCTGAGGCATTTACTCACCCTGTTTCAGCATATCAAGTTTTGGCTGAACAGGAAAATGTGGTTGCTGAAATAATGCTCAATTTGGTGCACACTACTGCTTCTATGCATAGGGCCAAGGATGCCATCACAGCCATATCACCCAAAGCTGGTGATGATGTTGATTATCCATCTGGTGGTTCTGAAGTTATTTTTGGGGATGAAGATGATGATGAAGGAGAATTCATGGACATAGGGGGAGAAGTAGGCCCTAGCTCAAGATCAAACACTCCATCTTGGGTGTTTTTCAAAGAATGTGACGAGGATTACTTCAAATCCACTCTCTTTCAAATCATTCAAGATACTCAGACAACTCTTCAAGCTAAAACCAACTCCAACACCAAGAGACTTCTTCAAGCACATCTCAGTTCTCTTCAACTACACTAAATCCAATCTCTCTAACACAATATAGATGTCACTGTAATCAAAATAGACATTGATCAAGTCAAAAAAGGCATTGTTGAAAGAGTAGATGCTAAGTTTCCTGACACTACCATGCTAGATATCACAAGACAACTCAAGAAAAATTCTCATCTACAGAGAAAAGTGAACTCCTTAGATACAAGGCTCCAAAATCTGGAAACTTCAATCACTGAAATCCATCTGCATCAGGCCCAACAAACTCAACTACTTCAGAAACTGGTGGTTGCACAAACTTCATCCTCTACTCAACTTCAAGATAACAAAAAGGGGAGAAAGACTTATTTGTTCCAGTTAGTCAAGGGGAGCCAACAAGTGAGGGGGAGAAAGTTCTAGACATTCAAATCAACAAGGTGATTGTTCCAGCAATTGCTTTCTCAAAGCCACCAGCCTTGGATAGTATTGATATAATCAAGTTAGCAGCTTCCAAGCTGGAGTTAAATGAAAAATTCAAACAACTTGATGTAGCAGCTGTTGAGCAAGAGAGCTAGATGCATAATGGAAGAAGCTTGGTAAAAACATCAAGGAGAAATTTGTTCAAATTGAGAAGCAAGACAAGGTCTTTTCTCACTGCTCCAATTTGAGACAAATTTCATTCAATGAAATGAGTCTAGGAAACATGGAAAGGGGTCAACCCTTATCAATCAAGTCTCTAAAGTCCAGTATGATTTTTCAACCAAAAAGGAATTAACCAAAGAATTCAGATAAGAATCCACTGGACCTATCTTATGAAACCCCTAGGCCAGATGAAAAGAAGCTGCTTGGAAGGTCTATAGCTTTTTTCAAGGATCCTATAGACCTGGTGCTAAAGAAAAAGGATTTCTAAAATCTACGGAAATGGTAAACTGATATGTGTAGTGGCTGGACATCCACATTTTACGGAAGCTAAGAAAGAGGAAAAGGTGAGGCTCAAACAACATAAAAAGCAAGCTGCTTTAGATGCCAAGAACCAATCTAAGAAGCCTGCAATCACAGAAGCTATATTTCCAACTGTAAGAATCTAGATGAAGGAAAGAAAGAAGAACCAAAGCAGATAAAAATAAAGTTTAGATAAAAGATCCATGCGAAGAGGAAGATAGATTTTGATGAAGACAAGGAAGATTACATGTCAGTCCAATCTACAACCACAAGCCAATCAATCACACCTACTATGAAGGAGGCTGAATTCAAGGTTGATCCCAACATCACCTTTCATGGTGATCCTGTTATTCCCAAGGATAAACCTATAGATTGGGACAGCTTGCTCATTCCTGATCTAAACCTTCCAATCTTTAACAAACCAAGAAAGACAAATGAAAGAGTAGTCAAAATAGTCAAGCCTACCAAACATCAATCTAAATATTTGGTCAAACCCAAGCCTGCTGTCAATAAAGGAGATCAACTCTACATCTGTGACATCAAGGAATGTTCTGACTTGAATCTCTATCAGGATGAGCTGGAAGAAGTTAGATCTATTAATGTCTACATGCATCTTCCAGAGTGACTAGTCTTCAAGTATAAGGCTGGGAGAGAAATAACATGGCCACTTCACATAATTCTCAATGAAGGCTATTCAACTTTGGTGGCTGTCTTCTCCTCAATCAAGAAAAACTTTGGATTCAATATAGTTGCCAAGAAAATGGTGCTAAACCAGATTGAGGAGATAAGGAATAGCTGGAGAGGGCCAAATGCACTCCCAAGGGTATTGACAATTCCTTTTATTGGAAATAGGGTGCATTTCAGGCCATTCCGGATTATGGAGTTCAAGGATGAGAAAAACATCAGTAGATTCTTCATACTGGAAGATCAGCTAAAAATTGCAAGTAATGAGACTCTGAGAGAGATGCAAGAAAAACTTGATCAGACAAATGAGGATGAATCATAATTCTATAGGCAACTCCAAAATCAAATTGAGGAAAATAATGTGAAGCTGGGAAAGAAGACAAGGCAACCAAGGAAATGATTTAAATTTGCCCAGTCTAGAGGAGTACCTTGAAAATGAACTGTAAGACTCTCCACAAATCTTTCTTTGTGAAAATTTTCAATAAATTGCAGCACTTGTAAATTTTGATCTACCTTATCTCATATTGTATTTATAAAGTGTTTTGTTATCATCAAGTTTCTCTTAATTTATGGCTACAATTCCAGTAGACATAAATTGGGGGAGATTGTTAGGAATATGTTGTGTACTTGATAATAACTTGAATAAAACACTTAGTAGATATTAAGTGATTTTGTAACTTTCAACGGATGATCATTTCAATATCCGTTGAAAGGGTAGCTTATGTACAATAAGTGTAGTAGCACATTCCTGCATATCCAAACAGCTTAATGTAACAGATGCTGTAAAATGTATAGGACTTGTTCACTACTAGATTGATATACAAGATAGGTTGGTTAATTGAAAATATTAGATGCCTTATAATCTTGTATAAATGAAATGGAGTTAACTGCCAAGAAAACAGTCTCAACGGATGTTTCATAAAGCTCTCAATGGATGATCAATATAAGTCTCGATGTATGATCAAGCTGAGTTTCAACAGATGATCAAGATGAGTTTCAACAGATGATCAGATTCAAAAGAGCAGCTGATAGTGACTTGACAGTCACATGCGTTGATTGTATGTAAATGGAATGTGGCGACCTAATTCATGTTTTAGAGAACAAAAGAAGCATTTCCATTTCCATGCTAAATAGAAGATATTCAAAGATGCCGGAAAGAAAAGTGTAGCAACATATAATTAGACTAGAAATAGTTTGTCTTATTATCTTGTCTTTTTATCATGTAACTTGGTGATATATAAACCAAGTGTAGCAAGTTGAACATTATTCAAGTAAATTAGAAATTTACTAGAGAAATAAATACTGCAAAATCTGTAAGGAATTTCTCTATTCTTGTTTTTCAACTTGTAAGCAGCTGTGTACATTTGTATCACAAAGTTCTCGACTTAATATATATCTCTGGTGGAAAAGTTCAATCCACCAGAGAGTTTTTAAATACTTGTATTTATTTACTTTGTGCTTTGATTTAAATATTACTCTCATTCCGCACCTTTGTTAAATTAAACACAATTATATATTTATAGAAGAAAATTTCTTAAAACCAAAAAGAAGCCAGAATTCCATTCAACCCCCCTTCTATAATTCTTGTTTGTATTGTTTAGGAATAACACGCGTAATATTATCCATGAAGTGTTCATTATTACACGGTTAATCAAAGTATCCCTTTAGATTCCCATTAGGTTTTGGTTATAAAATCTCGTCTCCTACTTAATATAAGCATCATTCTCTTTTCAATCATCTTTCTTGCAATATCAAAACTCCAACTCAAAAATCTTCAGATTTTCTCTTCTTTAAATGCCAACCATATGTTCTATCGAACATGGAGTGTATCGACTAGTAGCAAATCCTGAATAAGGAAGGCTTTATTTTGATCTTTTTCGCCTAAAGGTCATTTCTGATGGACAAACTTACCATCCGACTGGACTTCCTCTGTCCATTTGTGATCGTCTCTGCGAGGATGATCAGTTCTCATTGCAAGTTTTCATAATGGATGTTCGCTTTAAAGAGCTGAGACGAGCTGAGGAAGCTGAACAACATCGTCTCACTCAATTGGATCTCCAAGGGAATATAATTCCTCTTGCCTCGAGCATGTCTCGCATATTTTAAAGGCGAGAGATGAAGAACAAGGAGGACAACAAGAAGACTAAGGACAAGTAGTTCTAGTTCTTAGGAGTTAGGATTGAAAATATTTTATGGTCTATCTTGTAATGAATTTTAAATATTATTAATAAAAGTTCTCTTCTTGTTTATTCTTTGGCTCTTAATTTATTACTGATCATTATCTTAATATTTGCATGTGTGAATGTGTGTAATTTTGAATTATTTTATATTTTACATTTGCATAACTAATCATTTTCAAGATATCTTCATATTAATGACATTGGAACAGATCAAGAAAACAGGTCCTTGAGCAAGAATCATATAATATTACAAAGTGCATACTGATAAAGAGAAATGGTATTGCATATATATTATTTAATTTTCACTTGATCACACACTATGTTACCTCGAGAATTGTGGGTATTTTTGTCTAACAAAATGCCTATCAACTATAGTTTTTCAAATCCTGACACTATGGGACAGGACACATCAAATCATGTTCCTGACCCAAGTGTTCATTTTTCTTTTCTTAAATCAAAACACAAAATCACCTCTAATTCTTCTCAAAAGGAATTAGTTTCAAAATCAAAGACAGTAGCTAAATCTAATTTGATTCCAAGAAAATCAGGTCTAAAGGCTGTTTCACTGTCACCAATATCATTGGAACAATAAGGTGGAGTAAGGAATAAAAGTGTTTCATTAATGACACACAAAAAGAAGTTTGCATAAAGCAAGAAAAGGAAAGTTAGCACTAGTAGATGAATCATCACACTCTGAAAGTGACAGTGATGGTCCAATTGTTTTTAAGAAGCCTACTAGACCAGTAGAGGTTACTGGTGATAGTATCGGAGAAGATCAAAATTTGGTTATAGCTGCTGAACCGAAGAAAAGATGATTAATGAAGTTAGAAGACATGATTCACAAGAAACCATATGGTCTTCAAGTATTGGCTGATATTCCTTTGGATTAGGAATCTACAAATCCTGATAAATCTTTGTCACATCCTGACAGGTCTCAAGCAATTCCTGACAAGTTTATGACAATTCCCGATCAGAAAATTTCTACAACAAAAATAGACAAGGCAGTTGAAACTGCTAAGGAAGTTGATCTACAGAAGTCTATCAAGAGGAAAGCAAAGACTTCATCTATTTCTAAATCCAAGAAGATCATACTTTAATCACCATAGAAGGGGTATAATACACAAGAACCATCTTCTCAAAGTGAAGATGCACTTGTTAAAGCCCTAGCTATACAAGAACCACCTGCTTAAAGTGTAGGTGCAAGCATTTTCTCACATCTGACTATTCCTGACAATGCTAAAGGAAGTCATATTTCTGTGATTGATGACATTATGAAGACAGTACAAGACAGGGAAGCTCATCAAAAGCACATTGCTGAATTGGATGTTGTTATCCATGATCCTATCTTTTAAGGAAGCACACAAAAACCTTCAGTTCAAAGGATGGAAGACTCTTTTATACCTCAAGTCACACAAGAACTAACAGTTTAAAACACTGTTGCAGACTTAGTATCAAATTCTACTAAAGGATCAATTTATGACAAGCGACACATTTCTGACACAAGAACAATTCTTGATGAAGCCGTTCCTAATTGAAAAAATGTACTGATCACTTCTCAAGACAAGATTGAAGCAATCTTGGTACAACCACTCAAGGCTATACCAATGGTTGATACTCCACAAGGTACAAATTCTCTACACACTACTTTATCTGCTGATATGACTATGATTAACCCTTTGCAAAGGAATACCTCTAGTCATATAATCATAGACAACTATTCTCAGCCACCTCTTATTTCTGTAGGAAAAACTTTTCCGAGCCTTTCATGTGAGAGTGAGAGAAAAGATTTAGTGAAAATCAAAATTAAAGAGAGGCAGGATCCTTACCTGGAAAAAGGAGAGGTAGATGAGAGACATGATTTAGTTAATCCTTGTGAGAAAGCTCTGACTCTTAAAAGTCATGAGATGAGTGGAGTGAGAGGTGATGAGATCACTTTAAAAGAAAAGAAAGATTTAGGTACTCATGGTTCTTTTCTTACAGGATCTATACAGGTAACTAAGCCTTTTAAGTCAAATCTTGATTTAAAACTCAAAGGCATCATTCCTGGTTCTTAGGATACTGATATTCCATCGAGATATTCTGGTGATCAAGATGATTCTGATGACTCTAATGATGATTGTTATTCCCAATCAATTACAACAAGAATTATAGAAGAGGGGTTGAATGTAATTCTGGCTTCTTTTTCTGATTTTAAGAATGTTCTTACTTAATATATAACTATGTTTGATTTTGTAAGAAGTGCGGAATAAAGGTAAAATAGAAATCAAAACAGAAAGCAATAAAATACAAGGCTTTAAAACTTTCTGGTGGATTTGAACTTATCCACCAGAGATACATATAAAGATGAGAACTCTGTGATGCTTGAATAGCACACAACTACTTACAAGTTAACTTACAAAATTACAGAGATATGCTTAACAAATACAACTTTTTCCATCTCTCTAAAAATAATTCTTGCTATCTCAGTTATTTGTTCTACTTGCTACACTTGGTTTATATACCACCAAGTTACATGATAAAAAGACAAACAAGTAAAACAAAAATTGTTTCTAGTCTATTTTCGTGCTGCTTCATTACACTATCCATCATCTTTGAATATCTTCATATTTGCATGCTTCTTGTTCTCTAAATCCTGCAATTAGGCTGCCATATTCCTTTTGCAAACACCTGACGCATATGACTGTGTTAACACTATCAACAGCTATTTTGAATTAAATCATCCATCGAGACTATGTTGGTTATCCGTCGGGACTATATTGGTCATCCGTCAGTTTTCTTGTTGATCATTAATCGGGAGCCTTTGAGAATCATCCGTCGGGAGCCTTTCTGCCACTTGACTCTATTTCACTTATACAGAATTACAAGACATCTTATATTTACAATTGGTCACCCTATTCTGTATATCAAACTAGTAGTCAACATGACTTAAAGAATCCTACATAATCTACTCAACTAATACATTGTTGTTTGCAGATATGTGCTACAAGACTTATTATTACATAAGCTACACTCTCGATGGATGTTCAGAGGTCATTTGTCGGGACTATAATAGAACATCCGTCGAGAGCTACAAAACACTAAGTTAAATCTACTAAGGTGTTTTGTTTAACTTATCATCAAGTTCACAACATTTTCCTAACAATCTCCCCCAATTAATGTCTACTGAAATTGTAGCCATAAATTAAGAGAAACTTGATGATAACAAAACATCCTAAATGTATTGATTGAATTATGGTAGATAAAACTAATAAGTGCTACAGTTTATTTAAAAATTGAACAAAGTAAAGTGTACAAAAAGTTCTCACAATCATTTTCAAGGTGCTCCTCTATCTCCTTGCTTGTCTTGATTTCTTCCCATGCTTCCTATTATTTTCTTCTATTTTATTTTGGAGTTGTCTGTGAAATTCAAGTTCTTCAGAATTTGTTAAATCCAGCTTTTCTTGCATTTCCAATAGAGTCTCATTGCTTGAGATGCTCAATTGGTCCTCCAATCTGAAGAATCTCCTAACACCCTTTTCATCTTGAATTCCATCAGCCAGTAAGGCGTCAAGTGCACTCTGTTTCCTGTGAATGGAATTGTAAGAATCCTTGGGAGTGCATCTGAGGCTTTTCTACTCCTTAGTTCTTCTATCTTCTTTAAGATCATTCTCTTAGCAGTTACATTGAATCCAAAATATTTCTTGAAGGATGAGAAGATCTTTATTAGAATAGAACAACTCTCTAGAAGAATCATATGAAGGGGCCATGTGAACTCTTTCCCAGCCTTGTATTTGATGACCAGTCTTTCAGGGAGATTCCTATGAGCATCAATTGCTCTTACTTCTTCTAGCTCATAAATGTAGAGATTTATACCTGAAAATTCCTTGATGTTGTTGATATATAGAAGATCTCCCTTGTTGACAGTTGATTGAGTTTTGGTTAAGGTTTTGGTCTTGAGTCTCACATTCTAGTGGAAATATCATATTCGTCCCCAAGGATCCAAGTTTTCGATGCTGAGGAAAATGAGGAGGGGAAAAGATTGGCCTTGGATTTAATAAATGAAGTACGAGATGGGGCACACGCAAAAATTATGGAATATCAGAAAAAGCCTCTTTTTACTACAACCTAAGGGTGAAAGAGACATTCTTCAAGCAAGGAGATTTGTTCCCCAGGAAGGTGGAAGCATCAGGAGTAGGGCCGAAAGGAAAACACGCCCCAAACTGGGAAGGACCGTACATGGTTAAGAGCGTTCAAGGAAGAGGATCTTATAAGTTGGAGACTATGGATGGGGAGGAAGTACCTCGGACTTGGCATGCTCAAAACCTGAATGTTTACTACCTATAGCTTGTACTTAGTATAGTAGTAACAAGGTTCAAAAGCACCTTGAAGCTTTGCTTACTTAGGATTTTATATACCAGTATTAGTAAGATTTACGTTCATGGCTATTAAGGGTTGAACCCATTTTATAAAAGGTTTTGAAAAACAAGGATATGAATTCTTAAGTTAAAATTGTTTCAAACTTTGGAAAGACAAGTTATGATAATGTTAGATATATTTTTGATGTCATGTCTAATCTGTTATGTTTAGTTTCAGAACTTAATATCAGGACTTACTGGGAATCAGAACTTACTGAAGTCGGAACTTAAGGCGTCAGAAGATATATCATGACTTAAGTGCGGGAAGACTTCAGATAAGGAATGCGGCTGATTTGCAGGAGAGGATCTGGACTAAAACAAAAGAAGATATGCTTGGAGAGTTGGAAAACTATAGGACTACAGAAGATAATATCTGATTGATATATTTTAAGAGACAGAATCATATTCCATATCAATTAGAAGATATCTTGTAACTGTGTACTATATAAATACGGCTTAGGTTTACACTATATGTGTTAAGTTAACGAGAACGTTATTCATTGTAACCTAGCAGCTCTTAGTGATATTGTTCATCACTGAGAGAGTAGTTTAACCTACTTTGTAACAGAGCTTATTATATTGAATAACCTTGATTATTGTTACATACTTGTGTTCTAAATCTATTTGATTGTATAAACACTATATTCAACCCCCTTCTATATTGTTGTGTGACCTTACAAGATGTATCAGAGACACTCTGTTGATATACAAACAGTGAGATCCAATTTACAATCATGTCTGAAGAAACAAAAACTCCAACTAAGCCTACCAAAACTCAAGATACTCAAAACAATAAAACCTATAGTCAATATGAGAGTATTAGGGTTCCCATACTGAGAGCATCTGAGTATCCTATATGGAAGGTAAAGATGGCTATGTTTCTGGAAGCCACAGATCCAGAATACCTTGATAGAATTAATGATGGACCATATAAGCCTACCAAGTTTTCTAGTTACAGTTGCTGATCAACAAGCAAAGATGATACCAAAGAAGAAAGGTGATTACACAACTGAAGACATCTCATCTATTACCAAGGATGTAAGGGTAAGGCATCTGCTGCATAGTGCAATTGACAATGTCATGTCAAACAGGGTAATTGGATCCAAGACTGCAAAGGAGATATGGGATACTTTGGAGACAAGATGCTAGGGAACTGATGCAATAAAAAAGAACAGGAATACTATACTCACACAAGAGTATGAGCACTTTGATTTAAAAGCTAAGAATCATTAATTGATTTATATGACAGGTTTTCCAAACTCTTGAATGGTCTGTCACTGGTGGACAAGGAATATGATCTTGAAGATTCAAATCTAGAATTCCTTTTAGCTCTTCCTGAAAATTGAGATTTGAAGTCTACTAACATAAGAGACAACTATGACCTTGCTGAAACTACTCTTGATGAAATTTATGGTATGCTCAAGACTTATGAACTTGAGATGGATCAAAGGAGCAAAGGAGCAAAAGGCATGAAAGAAAGTCAAAGACAGTTGCACTTAAAGCTGAGGAGGAATCTCCTAAAGTGGTTGTCTCAAAGAGAGGCAAAGGAAAGGCTCTCATCATACAGTCTGATTCAGAGTCATCATATTCTGATGATGATGATTCAGAATCTGAAAATTTATCTGAAGTGGATGTTGATGCAGAGATGATGCAACTGTGTGCTCTTATGGTGAAGGGTATCACTAAGATAGCCTACAAGAAATTCAGAAAGGGTAAGAAGTTTTCAAGGAATTATGGAAGTTCTGAAAAGAAAGGGTTCAGAAAGTCTGAAAGCAGAGAAGGAAAGTCTGACAGAGGAGACAAGTCAAATATCAAATGCTACAACTGTGGTGAAAGAGGCCACATCTCTCCTGATCCCAAGAAAGGAAAAGGTGATAAAGGCTAGGAACTTATCACAAAGAAGAAAAATTGGGCAGACACTTCAGATTCTGAAGAAGAGGTGAACTATGCCTAAATGGCAAATGCTGAGAGTAGTTCTGATGCTACTGAATTGAAGGTACCTCATTCAACTCTTGCTTTTCATACTAATGATATTTCTGAGCTAAGATTATATCTTAAAACCATGTTCATTAGTTTTAGAGATTAGACTTTAACAAATGAAAGATTAACATCTGAAAGTCTTGCTCTTAGAAACATAAATGACTACTTAGAAAAGGAGTTAGTTATATTTTATCAAAATAAGAAAGAAAGAGATGAGGCTTTGTATGTTAGAGATGAAGTGCTAAAATTGAATAAATCTCTTAAATCTGAACTTGAAAAGGAAAAGGAGATAATCAAAACTTGGACTAACTCTGGAAGAACAACTCAGAAAATCTTAGAAAATGGAAATTGGAAAGAAGGACTAGGTTATCTAGATGATAAAGAAGAAAAGGAAATCGTGTCATCTAAACCAAACTTTACCAAGAAAGCTGAAAAGCCAAAGGTAAATCCTGTTAAATTTGTTGCAAAAACAGATGTCTCAAACTCTGAAAAGATGAATGATTCTAAAACAGAAGTCAAAGAAAAGCCAACTTCTGACAAATTAAAAAAGGATAAATCAGCTGAAGTAAACTAGGTTTAATGACAAAGATGTAGCTTAAATATAAGCTGAAAGAAATTAAAAATATGATCAAGGTACAGGAAGCTAGGAAAAATAGGAATTGAAAGGAAGGTGTGAATAAAAGTAATAACTATATGCCTGTTCCTAATGCTTCTAGAAAGAAATGCTATAATTATGGAAACTCTAACCATCTTGCTTCTTTTTGCAGGAAAAATAAAGATATAAACTCTTTACCTCCTAGATCAGGAGTTAAGAGTCGGTTTGTTAGGTTGAAACCACAAAATCCTTGTTTTCATTGTGGTGGTTATGGCATTCTATTTATACTTGTAAGGAATATCATAGTTTGTACTATGATTATTATCAAATAAAACCTTCTTTAAAGAAAGTTAGTGTAATTCCTTCGAGTGTAAATTCTGATAGAAAGTCTGATATAAAGTCTGATATAAAGTCTGACAAAAAGCATGTTAGCATAAACTCTGAAATTAAATCCGCTGCAAATGCTAACAAACTTAATAAGGCCAAAGGATCCAAGCAAGTCTGGGTCCTTAAACCTAATCAATAGTGGTCTTTGTGATTGCAGGGTAACAGTAAAAACATCCTAGTTCTGGACAGTGGATGTTCAGGACATATGACTGGAAATAAAGCCCTGCTATCAGACTTTGTGGAGAAAGCTGGCCCATGAGTTTCTTATGGAGATGGCAACATGGGAAAGACTCTGGAATATGGCAATATCAATCTAGGGAATTTCATAATTAAAATAGTAGCTCTTGTCTCAGGACTTAAACACAATTTTCTAAGTGTAAGTCGGATCTGTGACAGAGGTTATCATGTGGATTTCTTTGAAGAACACTGTGAAGTTGTAAGTAATTCAACAGGAAAAGTGGTTTTGAAAGGTTACAGACATGGTAACATATATAAAGCCAGACTTTCAACATATTCTAATGGTTCTGCAATCTGTCTGTTAAGCAGAGCATCAATTGAAGAAAGCTGGAATTGGCACAAGAGACTCTCTCATTTAAATTTCAACAACATAAATGAGTTCGTAAAGAAAGATCTTGTGAGAGGACTGCCAAAATCAATATTTGCTCCTGATGGCCTTTGTGATTCATGTTAAAAGGCAAAACAAAGAAAATCTTCATTCAAGAGCAAAATTGAGTCCTCAATTCTTGAGCCTTATCACTTACTGCATGTTGATCTATTTGGTCCAGTCAATGTCATGTCTATTGCAAAGAAGAAGTATGCTATGGTTATAGTGGATGAGTTCACATGATACACTTGGGTGTATTTCTTGCACAAGAAGAATAAAACTGCATCTACTCTAACTGATCATGTCAGACAGCTGGACAAGTTAGTCAAAGATTCCGTTAAAATAATTAGAAGTGATAATGGCACTGAGTTCAAGAATCCAATCATGAAAGAGTTCTGTAAAGAGCAAGGAATTAAGCAGGAATTTTCTGCACCTGGAACTCCACAACACAATGGAGTTGTAGAAAGAAAGAACACGACTCTTATTAAAGCTGCAAGAACTATGCTTGATGAAGCAAAGCTACCAACCTATTTTTAGGCTGAAACTGTACAGACTTCCTGTTTTACACAGAATGCTACACTTATAAACAAGCATGGAAAAATACCATTTGAGATGGTGAAGAAAAAGAATCCAAATCTGAAATACTTTCATGTATTTGGATGCAAGTGTTTTGTTCTTAAGACTCGTCCTAAACAGCTGTCAAAATTTGATCTAAAAGCTGATGAAGGATTTTTTATTGGATATCCACTTTCCACAAAAGCCTTCAGAGTCTACAATTTAAGAACAAGGGTTGTCATGAAATCTATCAATGTATCTTTTGATGATAAAAAGATTACTGGACTTCAAGATTTCAATGATCATGATCATCTAAGATTTGAAAATGAAGATGTAAATTCTGATTCTGTAAGTTCTGATAACTTAAATCCTGATCCTGTAAGTTCTTACGGGTTAAATTCTAATATCATTGAAACTATGGTAACTGCTCCAAGGCAAAATGCACCTGTTCAGGGGGAGCAAGTTGATGATCACACCACATCTCAAGACTCTCAAGAAGCATCATAACCTGTCACTGGCTCTTCAAGTTCTGATTCATCAAGTTCCGATGAGCCAAATTCTGATAATTCTGGAAACTCTGATTCTTCAATTCTGAAGAATCTAACTCAAATTCTGGAATCTCAGAGAGAATAACTTCAGGGGGAGCATCAGAAAATGCTGATGGAGACAACATGGATCATGGGGAAGGATCCGGTTCTAGAGATCAACTTCCATCTGCAAGGAAGTGGACTAAATCACACACACCTGACTTGATTATTGGAGATCCTAAAGCAGGTGTCAGAACTAGAACAACAACAACAAATGAATGTCCCTATCATTCCTTTCTATCTCAGACAGAACCAAAGAAAGTGGAAGAAGCTCTTCAAGATGCTGATTGGGTGCAAACAATGCAGGAAGAGTTAAATGAATTTGAAAGAAATAAAGTCTGGACCCTAGTGCCAAGACCAAAGAACAGATCTATTATTGGCACAAAATGGGTGTTCAGAAACAAAACTGACAGTGATGGCATAATTATAAGAAATAAAGCAAGGTTGGTTGCTAAAGGTTACTCTCAACAGAAGGGTATTGACTATGATGAAACATTTGCTCCAGTTGCTAGATTGGAAGCCATAAGAATCTTTTTGGCTTATGCTGCTCACAAGAAGTTTAAAGTCTTTCAAATGGATGTGAAAAGTGCTTTTCTCAATGGAAAATTGGAAGAAGAGGTATTTGTTGAACAACCTCCAGAATTTGTAGATCCAAAATTTCCTAATCATGTTTACAGACTTGATAAAGCACTCTATGGCCTAAAGCAAGCTCCAAGAGCATGGTATGAAACTCTGGCACCATTTCTTCTAGTAAGTGGATTTACCAGAGGCACAATTAATAAAACTCTGTTCTATATCAACCATGGCAAGGACTTACTTTTAGTCCAAGTTTATGTTGATGATATCATTTTTAGTTCTACAAATGCCAAACTCTGTGAAAAGTTTTCCAAGCTAATGCAGTCAAGATATTAAATGAGTATGATAGGAGAACTTATCTATTTTCTGGGACTTCAAGTCAAGCAAACTGAAGAAGGTACTTTCATAAATCAATCCAAGTACACCAGAAATTTACTCAAGAAATTTGGAATGCAAGACAGTTCAACTGCATCCACTCCCATGGCCACTGCCACCAAGTTAGATAAAGATACTAGAGCATCAGTAGATATTACAAACTAAGAGGTATGATTGGCTCATTACTCTATTTAACTGCAAGTAGACCTGATATCATGTATGCTACCTGTCTTTGTGCAAGATTTCAGGCTAATCCAAGAGAACCTCATCTAATAGCTGCGAAAAGAATTTTCCGGTACCTCAAGGGTACAGCTGATCTAGGATTGTGGTATCCTAGAGAATCAGACTTTAAGTTAATAGGTTACTCAGATGCAGATTTTGTAGGATGCAAAATAGACAGGAAAAACACTAGTGGAAGCTGCCAATTTCTTGGAGGCAGATTAGTTTCTTGGTTTAGCAAGAAACAAAAATCAATTTCCACATTAACTGCAGAAGCAGAATATATTGCTGCAGGAAGCTGTTGTGCACATATTCTTTGGATGAAGAATCAATATCTGGACTATGGGTTAGAATTTTCTAAAAATACCCATTTACTGTGATAATCAAAGTGTTATTGCTATGATAGGAAATCCAGTTCAACACCCAATGACAAAGCACATCAGCATTAGGTACCATTTCATAAGGGAACATGTGATGGAAGGTAAAGTGGAATTGCATTATGTAACATCCGGGATATCGCGTGTAATTATTTTTATTAATAAGTAATTCTTATATGATTATTATGTGATTTTTTTTGGTGAATTATCTGATGATTGGTGTGAATATGTGAATATTGTGATACAGTATAAGTTTCTTAATTTTATTATGACCAGAATAAAATGTAGATAGTTATGGCATTTTTCTGGTAATTTTTGGGTTGTTAAATGATTTTATATTGATTTATGAATTTATTAATTATTTTCTGAATAATTACAAAATTATTTTATAAAGCCGGGAATCATCCGACTTCAACTGTTTTTACGTTTTTACAACCCGAAACTCTTCCGAAAACTCCTTCCTAACCTAATCTGGTAATTCCGGACATTATCCGTGTTTTACCTTCTTCAATCCGGATTACGGTTTGACCCGTGCGCGGCCCGGCGCAAGATTTTTGATACGATAATCATTTCGGTGAATCAACGAAACCCTTATTCTCGAAAGACGAGATATTCTTACATTATTTTCGTATAAAGTGTTTATAAGAAGCCCGGTTTGGATAATTATCCAGTACGGGTACTAAATTGGATCGTTTTTGCAGTTACTTAGCGGCTAAGCAACTAATTTAACGATCCAAAATGATCCAGAATGAACCAATATTCCGTAAATATAAAGAGCATATTTCTTATTTCATTTTATTCATTTATTCATTTACAACCAGTAAAAATATAGTAATTATAGAGAAAACCCTAAAAACGATACGTTCTTGAGAATCAAACGTATGAACGAAGGCGTTATCGAACTCCGATTTGGGCGTGCAGCATATCAAAACGAAGCTGTAATAACCCCAATTTTTGGGAAATTTTTGAAACCCTTATGAATAGTGTTTTTGCTGAATGAGAAAACTTTTCATGCCACACTATGTAGGGGTTCTGATATGGATATTCTGAGATTTTATTAGTACTTTATAAGGGATATAAGTGTATGTAAAGATCGTCAGAATCTAAATCCGAACACTTTGATTTTTCCCGGAAATACACTAGATACGGAAAGATTTGAGAAAAAGGTAACAGGATAAAAAGGATTTAAATTAAAGGATTATAGGAGAGGATCATAAAAGGAATATAATATATTGAGAAAGGTTAAGGGAACCTAAGTAATAAGATCCCGTGTATGATCCTTCAAACGATAAACGAAAACGAAAGTTAAGCGAACCGTATAACAGATCAGCGGTCATTAGGCAAACAATTAGGAAGTTAATCAAAGGGATTAGAGAGGATGATGTCACCCAACCAATGAGAAGAGGACAAGGAGGGGAGGATGACATCATGAGGATGATGCAAGCATGACATAAGAGGGAAGGAAATGTGGTGGAATATTAACCACACAAAGTCAAGGCTACAAAGGGAATTAACCAAAAAACAAGACAAAAAGCAACCAACCAAGCAAAACAAATCACAAAACACCAAACCTTCCATTTCTTCATGAAGCTCTCGGCTTCTTTCTTAAGAATTGGGAAGTCCAAGCTCCTCCACTTGCCATTTTACAAGGTAATTATCCTAGCTTCTCCTAGTTAAGTTACATACTTCCTAGAAATCTTAGCTTCAAAATCCTTTCCTAGCATTTCCTATAAATCATTCAAGAAGATGGTGAATAGTACTTTCTTGAAATTAATTTTTGTGTTCTTGATTTCTTTGAAAGAACAAGCTTGTAGGAGGTTAGATTAAGGCTTCCATGGGCATTCCAAGGACCTTTCATGGATTAAAAGCTTCAAGGAAGGTATAACTCTTCATGGTCTTAGTTTTAAGTTTTGTTGTTTAGATTTCCTAATGTTTAGATGATGGGTTAGTGTAATGGGTGTGTAATCATGTTTAGAGCTTGTTATGAGTAGTTTAGTTGGTGAGAGGCATGATTATTGTGTGTTTAGAGATTGGTTGATTTTGTGATATTTTTGGAGTTGGAAATCTTGGTTATTAGTTAATGAACTTAAGTAAACTCTTAGTTCATAATTGAGAAATAAGTATGAATTAGAAATATTGAATTGTTGGGGCTGTTGTAGTATGGTATGGATGGATGTTGGTTGTATGAATGATATGAGGTTGAATTGTGGTTGTTTTGAATTGGTTTAAAATTGGGAAATCGCGTAAACATAGCCGTCGTAATGTCCGATTTACTTTAGACTGCTTTTGTTCATAACATTAGGACCCGAGAACCCCCTGCTAGTTTATGACCACTGCCATGTTTAGATAGCTCATGTTACGAGCTTCGTTTTGATATGTAGTTCGTTCGATTCCGATGCACGGTTTAGGAGAATCGACCGTTTCAAGTAACGGCGTTTCGCGAACGAAACTTTTCCCCTCGCCTTACTTTGAAACATAGGTTAAAGACCAAAAAGGGTTAACTAATGTATGAAACATTTATGGTAAGTGTGTTAGGCAGTTGGTAAGACACTCGCGAAGGAATCACTTTAAAACTCGTAAAGGTTAAATTATTAAAAATGGTGGAGCCGAGGGTACCCGAGTGACTTAAGCGAATCAGTGAGCGCAAAACAAGCGTTAGAGTCTAAGTTAGTTAAAGTATAGATTTACAAGTGACTTTGGTTTAATTCCAACTTACTTGTTGTTTATAGGTTACCAGACTCGTCCCGAGCCATTCGTAACCCCAGTCGCTCAGGCAAGTTTTCTACCCGATATACTGTTGTTGTGATGTAAATATATGTATATGCATTATCTTGTGATAGTGCATGATTGTTATTAGCAAATTTTGCGATATATTGGAGCATGCTGATATGGTATATATGCATGTCTGTTTCGTAATCTGGTTATCTATCTGTTGATTTCAATGCTTATAGTTGCATAATACCTATGCTAGAAATAAGCAAGTAGTTGCGTATACCCTTAGTATAGGGGATAAAAGGTGAACATATTTCTAAACCGGGAGTCGATGTTCCCGAGTATATTATATATATATATATTTATATATATATGGATATAGTTTTTAAAACTATGGATCGAATAAGGTTTATTCGATACCTTTATTTTACTTAATTGAATATTAATTTGAGTATTCATTCGAGGGCTTATGACTCAGTTTATTTTATTATTTGAATATTATTTGAATATTCATTCGAGGGCTTATGACTCAGTTTATATTATTATTGAATATTACTTGGATATTCATTTGAGGATGTATGAGTCCTTTATTTTATGAATATTATTTATAGTATTCATTCGAGGTATTATGACTCCGCTTATTACTTAATAATATTCTTTATTGTATTAAAGAATAAGGTGTCGATAATCAAACTTACTTTTGATTATTCAAATAAAGATATTACTTTCGTATAAGTATATCTTTGATTATTTGCTATTCATTTCAAGTATAAGTTTTAATACTTCTACTTCAATTATTTTATAAAGATTATTCTTTATGGGAATATTATTTAAATAATAATATTCAGACATTTTCTAAATATTCTGGGGACTGATTTACTTCATTAAATCAGCTTCACTCCAAACATTCTTAAAAATGTTTTGGGAGTCTTCAAAATGATTTTTTTAAAAGTTAGAGCGGATCCCAAAACTCATTTTTTTAAGATCCTCCTTTCGAAGGGGATTTAAATACTCGCTCAAAACCTGAGGGATCCGGCTCTGTGGTGTGTTTTATATTCGCAACAAGGTTGCTGTTTTGATAAATGAATTGATTACTTACCCAACACTCGGGAAGTAAAATTCTTGGAACAAGTTAATCCATTAACAGGCATCTCCTGGGAAATATCGGTGAGTTCTCCTTTCCAAATAGATACGACTTCTTGGTGGAGCCGTATCAACAAGTTTCTACTTGGGGAAGGTGGGGACAAGCTTTACGTTTCAGAGTCATGGATTTCATCTGAACTAGGAGTGGCGTAAGTGGCCGAGTAGCGCCGGCCCAGCCTTATTATATTGGCCCAAATGGCCTGGAAGTTCCGCTAAGGCGGTCCATTCCTTAGGAGTTCAGTGTTCGGTTGACAAGTAAATCCGACAGGTTCTCCTCTACATGTAGAAAATGGTGGGGTTGTACTACTACGACTGATCATCGTAAGTGGTCTTCCTGGCGCGGCAAACTCCCGTAATGAGTTCATCATCCAATTGGATAATTTCTGCAACACTACCCAGAGCACTTCGATAGAAAGGCTACGGTTGGGCGATTGTTGAGTGTTGGCAGGGTCAAGTTTTCAAAATGATGTTTACATCAAATGAAGTATCTCATAACTTCATTTTATTTTGATAATATTTTAAAGATTTAATCTATTCAAATCTTGCCTTATAGTCTCATCTATGTGATGAACTTTTGAAGCTAATTATAACTTGAACGGTGGTAGTTCAAGTAGTATTTGGGAAAGATATAAGTATATTGGGGTATCTTGTAACTTCATCTTTTAAACTTATATCTAATTAATAATTGTCTTATGAATGACAAAGATTTTCAGAAAAACGTTGAGACAAGGTTAGATATATGAGATCACCTTGCAACGATATTTTTTTTATACAGTTATACACTGGGACTTTGTGTATATTATGCATGGAAGAGAACTTCCAATATTTTGAAAAGTATATATGTATATATATATATACTGAATATTTTGCGACTTCATCGCATTAAGATATCAACTTGGTTCATTTCTTTTGACCAAGACTTTCATGAGTACTATGAGAAGGCTCATATATTGTTAATCATTATACATATTATTTTGGTGGGCTTGCTGCTCACCCTTGCTTTCTTCTTTCATCACACAACATCAGATAGACAAGATGAACCGGACCAAGCTCCCGATTCGCAAGAAGTTAGGAGACGTTCCGCAGTTTTCTAGAAGCACTGATGCCGCCATAGCTGAGGTAGGAACTACCAATAGGCTAGGCTTTCAACTTTTGATGTATCAGATTATGTATATTTATGAATTGTAATAATGGCAAAGAAATGTAAATTTATTCAGAAACCTGTTTAAGGTGTATTGGCATATAATTGTGGAATAAAATGACTTGTGATTATTTTTGGATATTCATCTCTGAGACTATAACTTGTGGTGTGTGTTTATTGTGGGGTCACAGTACAGAGTAGTTGATCATTTATTAAGATTGGGTGTTGTTAAGGGAAATGGAACTCGTGACAACCCGGATCCCCGACCCCGGATTTGGGGGTGTTACAGAAATGGTATCAGAGCTAAGCGTTATAAACCTCAGAGATGATGGGACGTTAAGATAATAAGTTCACTAAGATAATAAGAACTCTTGCCAAGTTCATAGTCGGACTACCTAACGTAGTACTGACAGTTAAAACCCTTATGGGAACCCTTATAAATGTAACGATAGAAGCGTAGTTCGTTATCGTATATGGTAGCGGGACTCCGAACCCTGAAGTTGAGGAACATCAACGCGATGATGTTTTATTACTAATTGGAGATCAGATTGTGGATCCAATAGAGCGTCCTAACGCAGGACCGGATGATGTTGATATTGAGGATGTAGCGGTTGAGGATGTTGTCCTAGAAGGGATAGTTGCTGAGGAGGATCCAATGGAGGATCCTGACGAGATTGGATAAAGGACCACTGATGAATTGATGACCCTGGTTGGGTCGACTACCAGAGGTAGGATTGGCCGGTAACTACCAGAGGTTCGTTCAAGTTTGTAAAGATAGTAGCCCCTTTAACGCGGCTTACTCGTAAGACTGAGAAGTTCGAATGGACAGAGAAATGCGAGAACAACTTTTAAGAACCGAAGCAAAGGTTGGTGACGTTCCCTATGTTGGCGTTGCCGGATGGAAAATGAGATTTTGTGAAATGTAGTGACGCTTCGCATAAGGAATTAGGGTGCTTCTTATACAGCACAGCAAGGTAATCGCGTACGCGTCAAGATAATTAAGGGAATATAAAATTCGATATCCCCACCCATGAGCTTGGGCTCGTGGCAATAGTTTTTCCCTAAAGATTGGAGGCACTACTTGTATGGAGAGAAGTGCAAGATTTACACAAACCATAGGAGCTCTAGTACCTTTTTACGTAGAAAGAGCTCAACATACGCCAGAGGAGGCGGTTAGAGCTAATCAAGAATTATGATTGGGAGATTCTTTATCATTCGGGGAAAGCCAATGTGGTGGCTGATGCCCTTAGTAAAAAGGAGAGACTCAAGATGATAATGACTTTGGGAGGGTTGATAAGAGATTTTGAAAAAAAATGGAAATAGATATGAAGGTAACCGGAGCCGGTACCGAAAAGTTGTTTGAGATTGCAAAACAGCCCGAATTATTGGAAAGGAACATATTGTGCCAGAAAAAGTGATGAATGAAGGCAGAGAGCCAACAAATAGATATGAGATTAATACCGAGAGAGATGATAAGGGAATAATGAGGTATTCCTATAGAATTTGGGTTCCAAATGTTTAAGAGCTTAAAGATGAAATCTTAGATGAAAGCTAGTTTGAGGAATAAGAGTTAGAGCAAACCCTGAATGTGATAGTCAGGGAGGACGCCATCAAGATAGAAGGAACCCATAACATAATGAAGTGGAAAATGAGGATTTTAACGTACAAGATAACCCCAAGTATGGGAGAAGGATGAAACATTCCATACTAAGGAAACGGAAAGTCGAGTAAGGAAAGGAGACCCGAGACGGTACTCCTATACGGCAATTCATGGACCTGTCTAAAGAGAACTTAGACTATTATCCCCAACCACCACCCTGAGGGGACAATGCGGCAGGAAATTCTTTCATGACCTTTAAATCGTTAAGCTCTTAGAGTTCCAAGGAACAGGTTGACCTAGTCGAGGCAAGAGCCTGGCTAAAGGAAATATAGGAATCATTTGAGATTCTAAATGATTGACGAATCATAAAAGACTGTTTTTATCACTCACCCTCCTAAGAGAGAGACCACCTGCTGGTGAAAGGCCAAGGAAGGCACGGAGCAAGAGATTATAATAAACTGATTAAAGTTCAGCCAATTGTTTTCGGGAAAGTAATTCCCAAGGTTATGGAATAGTGTAAAAGCTTTAGAGCCAGAACAAAGGCAGACGAGTATGATGAATTATGAATCTAAGTTGTAAAAGTTATCAAGATTCGTTCTGAAGACACGAATCCAGAATGACGGGATGTTTGAAATCAATGCTTATGTTGTGTTGGTTCATGAAATAACGATAAGAGAAAGGAATATAAAGGCAAGAGAGTTTGAGGAATGATAAGGGAGTTGGGTATGAGGAAACCCTAAAGACTCGTAGAAATAGAAATAGAAAAGTAGGTAATCATCCGGATGAGAGTGATTCACCATGAGTTAAAATGATGGTTGAAGGTATAAGAGATACATATATTTTATCCCCTGTAAGTTGGGAAGATTCGAGGAAACCTTGAGATAATTCGAAGGATAAATAATGAGACGCGGATAGACTGAGGAGACAAGAAAGTAATAAATTAAGAAAATTGGGTGAAGGAAGTGACCTTCAAGAAGGTAAAGTATAAGACCGGTGGCATGATACCCAGAAAGGGAGACGCCAGATATGAAAGATATCCCAACATTGAGATGACTGTTGAGATAAACAACAAAAGTAAATAAGGAATTATTAAGAAGAAGTTCACGTTGAACATGACCAATATCTTCCAGAACATCCATGTTATCATTACCAAATCAAGAAAGAAAAGTGGATGACCATTGTTATCTTTTGGAGGCCATATGGATTGACCTCAATTTGAATAAGGATGCTATTATGAAGTTAGGTATAGACTATCGAGGTGGGAATGATTGAATAAGACACCCTTATCAGGGATATATGACTTAATTTATCCATGGAAGGATGCAGGTACCTTTTAAAGGTGGAATTAAGGATAGAACATCAGTAACTTAAAATGAATCCTAGGGGAATGCATAAAGGTTGGAATTTCACCCTTAATAGGGACAGTATGAGTTTTGACAGTATGATTTGGAAAGGGTTAATGTAGCAACAACCTTTAAGAATCAGTGGAGAAATTTTTCAGAAGTATATAGATAATGGTTCTAGTAATAGTAAATGGTATTTTAATATGCCCTGTATCTAGGGAATACAGGAGGAACGATTGAAGGATAACCTTAGAGGTTTTACAAGGAGAAAGGTAATATTCAAAATTTTCAAGAATAGAAATATTGATAAAGGAAATATGACGTGATTATAATGTTGCCAAGTGGGGCACGTGTTAAACCACGAGAAAGTATGGATCGAACCAGTAATGGTCGAGATTATTCAGGGCAATTAGGACTTAAGATAAAAGATGTTCTAATTATGATTTAGAGTCAGTCATGTCAGTGATTAACCTCTAAAGACTGAGGCAATAACTTATGGAAAAATGGTGATTTTTTTTTTACTCATCAGATTTTAAGGAAAGCATTTTCACATAAGCTGTGATTGAAATAAGGTAGAAAATTTATTTGGAGATGGTTAAAGTGACATTGACTGTAAGGAAATTTTACTATCAGGAAAGGCCAAAGAGGTGGCCGACACTTTAAAGGTAAGAGGATAATTATAGGCGCTTGTGCCAAAAGAATACAATGATGATGGTTAAAACTGTGAAGGTTGTATTATGGTTTGGAAGATTGACATTCCTTCTGATGACTGTGCAATACCCAACCGTAATAGTAGTTCGGTAAAGGTTTAATTCGTGTAATCGCCAGGAGCGGGCTATCTATCTTAGAAGGTACCATCTTGAGAATGAGCCAGGACTATATTTCAAAAAGGACTAAACAAACCTTTGAGTTAAGTCTTCTATTGAAGGTATATGATTAAGAATGGTATTAACCTGCTATCGTTGCTTTGAGCAAAACTCTTCTGCAAATTTTATCTGCTTCATGTCATGTATGTATGTCAGAATCAGGAGTGTACTCCATGAATCATGAATGGTGATTATGTTATCTCCTTAGAAGGATTTGATACGACATGTATGGACTCCGTATGGTTAGCTATTAAGATTTCATGGAAAGTGAATGATGACAGTGGGTCAGTGGTGGACCATAGTAAGGCAACAATGATTCTGCGAGTAACGAGCTGATTACAACCGTGAGAGTTGTATTGGAACGGATGTTGAGATTGAGTACCACTAATCGGGTCGTGGTAGTGTATAAGTTATCATTGATAGACTAATTAAGTAGAGTATCTACCTATTGAATATTTATTCCCTCTTATGAAAAGAGAGTCGTATTACTATATGAGGAAGGTTGCGGTGCAAGCATAGAACTCTAGTAACGGTGATGTCTAAAATGAGATCCCAGGTTCGATTTTCGAAATCGGGGGAGTTTCAAAGGTGATTGTGTATAAGCTCGAGGAAGAGCATGGGTCCATAGAATGATGGACGGAATAGAAATATTTAGGCATGGGAAATACGATGCTATAATACTTGATACTGATATAAATACGTATATGTTTTGTTCTCCTATGACAAACCTCTATAGTTCAGAGGTAGGTTCCAAGCCAGATATTTTGTGGCAGTATATTTTTTTTATATATACAATTCTCTTCAGTTCGTTCTTTTCTCTTCTCTTCATTTCATGTAAGTTGAGAAGAACAACCCTTCCAGAAGGGGAGGTATTGCCGAATGACTGTCTATCTGTGTGATAGAAGCCTAGTAGGATACCAACTATTGTTTAATTGCTTGTCAAGTACTAAAGGCTGGCCACCTTCTGTACTAACTATGCGATATAACAAGTGTTCATGATCATAGTGATCTCTCAACAAATTCCTTTACTTCTATTTGATTGATCAAATTTTGGAAAATAGAAACAACTGAAAAAGGAGTAATAAAGTTATGGTGGTATTCAGAATGGGAACACATTCGTAATACTAAGGTTGACGTGGTTATTAAAAGGTTATAGAACGCTAACGAGCAAAAGTATAACCAGTATAATATTAGGAACGAAAGGTAGTAGCGATTACGAACTCGAAAAGAATGGGTATTGAGGAGCAAAAGCTCTAATGCAAAACGCTATAATAAGAGTCTGTGCAATAGACTTGAAAGAATTTGGAATGATCACTTAACGCGGATTTAGTTATATCACGACAATAGATCATATGTCATTATCGAGGTGTCACCTTATGAGATCCTTGAGGGAAGATAATGTCGATCTCCCTTATGTTAGGATGAAGTTGTAGAGCGCAAGATGCTCGGACCCGTAGTAGTCCAAAGGACCAGGGATATAATAGATCTAATCAGAGGACGGCTGGTAGTAACCCAAGATGGACATAAGAGGTATGCTGATTTGACTCAAAAAGGACAAAGAGTATGAAATAGGGGGCCTAGTAATGTTATAGGTATCCCCTTGGAAACCCTTGAAAAAGGATTGATGAGGTTCGGAAAGAAAGGAAAGCTAAGTCTACAATTTGTTGGACCCTTGGATATATTAAGACGTTTGGGAAGTTAGCATATGAGCTAGCCCTACCCCCGAACCTGTAGCAAGTTCATAACGTGTTCCACGTATCAATGTTAAGGAAGTGTAATTCGGATGCCAGACAAATAGGGGCATATGAGCGCATAGACATGCAACCAAACATAACCTATATGGAGCAACCAGGAAGGGTATAGAGTAAAAAGGAACGAGTGCTTAGGAGAAGGGTTATCAAACTAGTAAGAGTTTGATGGTGGAACCACAATGTGGGAAAATTTACTCGAGAGTTAGAAAGTGCAATGCTAAGAGAGTATCCCTATTCATTTTCTATCTGATTCCGGGACGGAATCCTTTTAAGGAGGGGAGACTGTAATAACCCCAAATTTTGGGAAATTTTTGAAACCCTTATGAATAGTGTTTTTGCTGAATGAGAAAACTTTTCATGCCACACTATGTAGGGGTTCTGATATGGATATTCTGAGATTTTATTAGTACTTTATAAGGGATATAAGTGTATGTAAAGATCGTCAGAATCTAAATCCGAACACTTTGATTTTTCCCGGAAATACACTAGATACGGAAAGATTTGAGAAAAAGGTAACAGGATAAAAAGGATTTAAATTAAAGGATTATAGGAGAGGATCATAAAAGGAATATAATATATTGAGAAAGGTTAAGGGAACCTAAGTAATAAGATCCCGTGTATGATCCTTCAAACGATAAACGAAAACGAAAGTTAAGCGAACCGTATAACAGATCAGCGGTCATTAGGCAAACAATTAGGAAGTTAATCAAAGGGATTAGAGAGGATGATGTCACCCAACCAATGAGAAGAGGACAAGGAGGGGAGGATGACATCATGAGGATGATGCAAGCATGACATAAGAGGGAAGGAAATGTGGTGGAATATTAACCACACAAAGTCAAGGCTACAAAGGGAATTAACCAAAAAACAAGACAAAAAGCAACCAACCAAGCAAAACAAATCACAAAACACCAAACCTTCCATTTCTTCATGAAGCTCTCGGCTTCTTTCTTAAGAATTGGGAAGTCCAAGCTCCTCCACTTGCCATTTTACAAGGTAATTATCCTAGCTTCTCCTAGTTAAGTTACATACTTCCTAGAAATCTTAGCTTCAAAATCCTTTCCTAGCATTTCCTATAAATCATTCAAGAAGATGGTGAATAGTACTTTCTTGAAATTAATTTTTGTGTTCTTGATTTCTTTGAAAGAACAAGCTTGTAGGAGGTTAGATTAAGGCTTCCATGGGCATTCCAAGGACCTTTCATGGATTAAAAGCTTCAAGGAAGGTATAACTCTTCATGGTCTTAGTTTTAAGTTTTGTTGTTTAGATTTCCTAATGTTTAGATGATGGGTTAGTGTAATGGGTGTGTAATCATGTTTAGAGCTTGTTATGAGTAGTTTAGTTGGTGAGAGGCATGATTATTGTGTGTTTAGAGATTGGTTGATTTTGTGATATTTTTGGAGTTGGAAATCTTGGTTATTAGTTAATGAACTTAAGTAAACTCTTAGTTCATAATTGAGAAATAAGTATGAATTAGAAATATTGAATTGTTGGGGCTGTTGTAGTATGGTATGGATGGATGTTGGTTGTATGAATGATATGAGGTTGAATTGTGGTTGTTTTGAATTGGTTTAAAATTGGGAAATCGCGTAAACATAGCCGTCGTAATGTCCGATTTACTTTAGACTGCTTTTGTTCATAACATTAGGACCCGAGAACCCCCTGCTAGTTTATGACCACTGCCATGTTTAGATAGCTCATGTTACGAGCTTCGTTTTGATATGTAGTTCGTTCGATTCCGATGCACGGTTTAGGAGAAACGACCGTTTCAAGTAACGGCGTTTCGCGAACGAAACTTTTCCCCTCGCCTTACTTTGAAACATAGGTTAAAGACCAAAAAGGGTTAACTAATGTATGAAACATTTATGGTAAGTGTGTTAGGCAGTTGGTAAGACACTCGCGAAGGAATCACTTTAAAACTCGTAAAGGTTAAATTATTAAAAATGGTGGAGCCGAGGGTACCCGAGTGACTTAAGCGAATCAGTGAGCGCAAAACAAGCGTTAGAGTCTAAGTTAGTTAAAGTATAGATTTACAAGTGACTTTGGTTTAATTCCAACTTACTTGTTGTTTATAGGTTACCAGACTCGTCCCGAGCCATTCGTAACCCCAGTCGCTCAGGCAAGTTTTCTACCCGATATACTGTTGTTGTGATGTAAATATATGTATATGCATTATCTTGTGATAGTGCATGATTGTTATTAGCAAATTTTGCGATATATTGGAGCATGCTGATATGGTATATATGCATGTCTGTTTCGTAATCTGGTTATCTATCTGTTGATTTCAATGCTTATAGTTGCATAATACCTATGCTAGAAATAAGCAAGTAGTTGCGTATACCCTTAGTATAGGGGATAAAAGGTGAACATATTTCTAAACCGGGAGTCGATGTTCCCGAGTATATTATATATATATATTTATATATATATGGATATAGTTTTTAAAACTATGGATCGAATAAGGTTTATTCGATACCTTTATTTTACTTAATTGAATATTAATTTGAGTATTCATTCGAGGGCTTATGACTCAGTTTATTTTATTATTTGAATATTATTTGAATATTCATTCGAGGGCTTATGACTCAGTTTATATTATTATTGAATATTACTTGGATATTCATTTGAGGATGTATGAGTCCTTTATTTTATGAATATTATTTATAGTATTCATTCGAGGTATTATGACTCCGCTTATTACTTAATAATATTCTTTATTGTATTAAAGAATAAGGTGTCGATAATCAAACTTACTTTTGATTATTCAAATAAAGATATTACTTTCGTATAAGTATATCTTTGATTATTTGCTATTCATTTCAAGTATAAGTTTTAATACTTCTACTTCAATTATTTTATAAAGATTATTCTTTATGGGAATATTATTTAAATAATAATATTCAGACATTTTCTAAATATTCTGGGGACTGATTTACTTCATTAAATCAGCTTCACTCCAAACATTCTTAAAAATGTTTTGGGAGTCTTCAAAATGATTTTTTTAAAAGTTAGAGCGGATCCCAAAACTCATTTTTTTAAGATCCTCCTTTCGAAGGGGATTTAAATACTCGCTCAAAACCTGAGGGATCCGGCTCTGTGGTGTGTTTTATATTCGCAACAAGGTTGCTGTTTTGATAAATGAATTGATTACTTACCCAACACTCGGGAAGTAAAATTCTTGGAACAAGTTAATCCATTAACAGGCATCTCCTGGGAAATATCGGTGAGTTCTCCTTTCCAAATAGATACGACTTCTTGGTGGAGCCGTATCAACAAGTTTCTACTTGGGGAAGGTGGGGACAAGCTTTACGTTTCAGAGTCATGGATTTCATCTGAACTAGGAGTGGCGTAAGTGGCCGAGTAGCGCCGGCCCAGCCTTATTATATTGGCCCAAATGGCCTGGAAGTTCCGCTAAGGCGGTCCATTCCTTAGGAGTTCAGTGTTCGGTTGACAAGTAAATCCGACAGGTTCTCCTCTACATGTAGAAAATGGTGGGGTTGTACTACTACGACTGATCATCGTAAGTGGTCTTCCTGGCGCGGCAAACTCCCGTAATGAGTTCATCATCCAATTGGATAATTTCTGCAACACTACCCAGAGCACTTCGATAGAAAGGCTACGGTTGGGCGATTGTTGAGTGTTGGCAGGGTCAAGTTTTCAAAATGATGTTTACATCAAATGAAGTATCTCGTAACTTCATTTTATTTTGATAATATTTTAAAGATTTAATCTATTCAAATCTTGCCTTATAGTCTCATCTATGTGATGAACTTTTGAAGCTAATTATAACTTGAACGGTGGTAGTTCAAGTAGTATTTGGGAAAGATATAAGTATATTGGGGTATCTTGTAACTTCATCTTTTAAACTTATATCTAATTAATAATTGTCTTATGAATGACAAAGATTTTCAGAAAAACGTTGAGACAAGGTTAGATATATGAGATCACCTTGCAACGATATTTTTTTTATACAGTTATACACTGGGACTTTGTGTATATTATGCATGGAAGAGAACTTCCAATATTTTGGAAAGTATATATGTATATATATACTGAATATTTTGCGACTTCATCGCATTAAGATATCAACTTGGTTCATTTCTTTTGACCAAGACTTTCATGAGTACTATGAGAAGGCTCATATATTGTTAATCATTATACATATTATTTTGGTGGGCTTGCTGCTCACCCTTGCTTTCTTCTTTCATCACACAACATCAGATAGACAAGATGAACCGGACCAAGCTCCCGATTCGCAAGAAGTTAGGAGACGTTCCGCAGTTTTCTAGAAGCACTGATGCCGCCATAGCTGAGGTAGGAACTACCAATAGGCTAGGCTTTCAACTTTTGATGTATCAGATTATGTATATTTATGAATTGTAATAATGGCAAAGAAATGTAAATTTATTCAGAAACCTGTTTAAGGTGTATTGGCATATAATTGTGGAATAAAATGACTTGTGATTATTTTTGGATATTCATCTCTGAGACTATAACTTGTGGTGTGTGTGTTTATTGTGGGGTCACAGTACAGAGTAGTTGATCATTTATTAAGATTGGGTGTTGTTAAGGGAAATGGAACTCGTGACAACCCGGATCCCCGACCCCGGATTTGGGGGTGTTACAGAAGCTCTCGAAATCTTCTTTCTGAATCAACCATTTGTTTTTGCCCAGAAATTAAGGTATTTTTTTGATTTAATTATTTAAATTCGAATTATTTATGGATTAAAATATGAATTTTTGTTCTTGATATTTTTGATATGATTTGATGGCATAATCGTGTAGATTATTTCTTCCTGGTCATTTTGGTATATTATATGATTAATTTGTAGTTCAATAACATATAGAAAATTGAGTTTGATTCTCCAAATTGAAAATTAGGGTTTATGTGTTTGAATGTTCTTAATTAGAATTTTTGCATTTTTGATTCAGGAGTTATTTAAACACATAATCGTGTTTCTCGTATCGTCATCTACATATCTGCACAATTTGAAGCCAAGCTGGGCCCGTTCGAGGGATCGTCGGGGAGCTCAGTCGCCGTTAATGGCGGCTGGCGGTGGCTGAACGGCGAACCTCGCCGGAGAATACGTCTAATTGCCGTTTAGCCCCATACTTTTCAAAATTTACAAAACTAGTACTATAGTTTTAGAATCTTTCAAAAATCGGATTTCTGTTTTGTTTATTTTCAAAAATGATATTCTTATTATTTTAAAAATCAGAAAATTGTTTATTTAATTATTTTAAATTCAGAAAATTATTTTAATTATTTATTTATTCAAAAATAAATCGAAATTATTTTAATAATTAATTTTAATTAGTTTTTAATTATTTTAATTAATTGATTAATTTATAATTAATTGATTAATTAATTAATTTAATTATTAATTCATTTTAATTGATTTAATAATTAGATTTAATTATTTAAAATTGATTTAAAAATTCTGAAAAACAGTATCGAGCTTTAAAATATTATTTTAAATTATTTTCAAGGCTCAATAATTATTATAAAATTATTTTAAATCAGATTCGGGTGCTCAAACCCTATTATTTAATTATAAAATGATTCGGAGTCCAATTTTAATTCTGAAAAATATTCAAAAATTCGTAATAAATACCTGGAAAATCATTTTGACCCCGAATCTTCTTTGAAAAATTATTTTGATCGAATACGTTACGTGTTATGTGCTACTTGTTCACTGGTTGATGCGTTATATGCCTATGTGGTTATCGTTTGACTGTTTTAGTCATAACTTTAAATTCGTAAATCGGATTTGGGTGAAACGAAGGGTATATAAAAGCTTATGACATCTATGTGATGATTAGAATAATATGAGTATGAATAATTGATAGATACTTGTGATGCCTAGCAGAGTCAGCGAGGCATAGAAAAGGAAACCAGTGATCTATAAATAGAATCAAAGCATAGAAAGAGAAGGAAAATGATTGATAAATAGAAGCAAGGCATAGAAAGAGAAAAAAAGTGGTTGATGAGAAAATCTATTTGATGAGTACAAGTAAAGTGGAAATCGTCGATGATAAGGAAAGTACTTCTGAACTTCTCTTCAAGATATATTGCAAATATTTTCGAACTATTTTCATAATATGTTGCTATTATTCAAAATAATTCATGTTTTATATTGCAAGTGCTTTAAACTATTTAACCTTGAACCCTGATTCTTATTGATCTTGAGCCATAAGCCTTATTCTTCATAAACCATTGATTGTTGAATTTCCAGATACGAGCCATACACATACGATACTACTCCACAAATACATATCTACCACATACTAATTCTGATATTGAATTTCTTAACATACCAACCCTTATCCCTTGTTTAATAGAAGACCAATTCTTGGAACCCTTGAACCCTTGGTCTTTTACTTTCTGATTCTTTCCTTGACTAAAAGCCAATCTTTTTGAATTCCTTGTTATACCGACATAGTATTGTGAATAACCCTATGCTTCAAGATATATGTTGTTTATGATTCAGCTTATTGATTACATTGGTTATCATTTTGAATTTTTTTAGAATTGGATGGTTTTATAAATGTGGACTAGATTCGTGGTCAAACCAGATTCGTGGTCATAGTAGGCCAATGCATCCCTTGGATCCAGTATATAGAGCAAAGCTGGGAGCCTTGCTCGGGGTTAGTGCGTGACTGATCAACAGCTAACCTTGGATTTTAAAATGCAAATTGAATATCCAATTCTAATCATTGCTTATCCAGAAACTTGATTCTTCTGAATCATTCCAATTGGTCATTGTTTAACCTCAATTGCTCCTATTATTATTTGCTGAGCTAGTAAGTTCATTCTTGCAAAATTTTTATGTTTTCAATAGTGGGAAAGGAAATTGTTGGTAATGAGAATTCCCTGTCCAGTGTGCGAGCTAGGATTTCCGGTTAAGTTGGATCGAGCTAGCAAGAGCTTTATATTATAGATGAGTTGTGTAAGATTGTAAATAACCTTAGCCATTGTAGGTTAAATTAGTTAGGATTTGGTACGATGTAATAAAAGTTAAGATTATGGCTTATTTTCATACTTTAACCTGTTGCGATCCATGGTTGTGTACAGAAGGGTCAATACATATAATACTTTATATACAGGTTTAAATATTATGGTATATTGTGAGCCCCAAACTTCTGACCCGGGTTTGGAGGGCGTCACACATTTTGGTCCAACAAATCAACAACTAGCAGATATCTTCATAAAACCACTATATGAAGCTACTTTTACAAGACTGGTAAATGAACTTGGAATGGTTTCAGGTTCTTTCTCAAAATCTGCTTAGTTTTTGTTGTCATGCATCAGATTTTATGATCAGTGTTTACAGATTGTCTTATCTCAATGTAATCTGTGCTTAAATTGTATCATATTAAATACTTATTATTATCTGATGTGATTCTATATACTCTGATAGTGTTTTGAATGTTCTGCGACTATTCACTCTAATGAGGATTATTTGTTAGATGCTGACTTAGTAGTCTTTAAAAAACTGTGTATCCCATGTTTGAATTAGTTATTTATGTGGAAATCCAAAACACAAGCAAACTCTGATTTTGATCTTAGTCAAATTTACTTTGTATATTTTATTACTAAGTCACAAACTAGATTATTGCTTCTTATCTGTCAAATTCTGATGTGAGTAAATCTTAAGGATGAACTACATGCTTGATAAGCTTCACTTATCTTAAGAAAATAAAAGAAATTAAAAATTGAAATCAGGTACTCCTTTGAGATCTAGAGTAATTTATGTGAAAGGGAAGATCCAAGTGCATAACTCTTATTAAGTTATATGCATTAGAAAAGCAAATAAATGAGCACAAACATTCTCTGATTACTGGAGAAATACTCTGATAAAAGCATAAATTCTGATAGCAGCTATGACTCATTTATACTGAGAATCCAATGTAAAAAGAATGTCAAAAGATGCATAAAATGAGCACAAACATTTGAGGTGGACTCTTGCATAAATTTTTTCTATAGTAGACTTTAAAATTAAAGACAAATTTTAAGCATTTATCTTAGTTATGCCTTATTTCTAAGATATCTTAAGTTTATCAGACTTTAATCTTTATCTGATCATTTGCAAATGCATATACTCACACTCCATATGAATAATGAAAATTACTGTGGTGATTAAGTTATTTTTGACAAACAGTTAAGTATTATTTGCATAAATTCTGAGGACAAATTCTGATGAAAGTTCTGATGATTAAATCTGAAGAAACCAGTCAGTATTTGTGTGAAGAATCACAGAAATAGTCATTCACTTTTTGAGTACAGAAGCCATGTTCTGATGACCATTAAATTATGATAATAGTCAAGTTCTGATGTAAATCCTGATGGAAACTCTGATGCTTATGTGACATTATTTAATTACTTGGCTTATTTTTAGTATTTACTATAACGGTTATATTTTGTCAGAAAATAATTAAGTGAGATAAAAACAGTGATAATCATTTGGTTAATGGGTTGCGTGTTGGTTTTTGCATATGCATGTGTACAATAATTATTGCTTATTTCCTGTGCCCACTAACTACTGCTTTGACTATTTACTGGATGACAGGTGTAAAGTGTCTGTTTTACTTCCAAAAAGAGCCGTTGAGTGGAAAGAGTATAAATATTAAAGACAAAAGATTACCCAAATCTTTTACTTTCTCTCTTATTTCTTTTACTCTCTCTCCCTCTCTTTTACTCTCTATTTTCTGACGGACTTTCTTACAGGCATTTTAACAAACACCTTATAAAAACACATTTTCTCACTTATTTCTTTACAGAAATGGCACCCAAAGATCTAATCTATGATGGAGCCAAGTTTGTTCCTAATAACTACATGGCTATTCTTTCTAAGGACGAGGCTCCTTCAGAACTTCATTTTGTCCAAGACTTTCTTGCTAGAAGTGAAATTGGCTATGCACTGACCCAACTCCAGGCTCTCTCAGGAAAGAAGATTCTGGAGTTTTGGAGGTCTGGTGCTTATGATGATGGTGGAAAAGCTAGGTCCCCAAGTATTATCTTTACAACAGGGGAGGATGAGCATGTGGTGACCTTGTCAACTGTTCGACAAGCACTACATTTGCCATAAGATTGCACCTTCAATTCACCAGTTGAGGAGCCAGCTCTTCAAAAAATGATGGCAAATCTAGGGTATGGAAAGTCTTTGGCAAAGATGGGACAATTGAAGAGACCCCACATCAGGAGGGAGTGGAGTTTTTTCTTTGATTGTATTACAAAAGCTTTTGCCAACAAGTGCTCAAATTTTGATGCTATACCATAATGACTCAGCAAATCGGGTATGCCCTTTTAAATCAAACACATTTTGATTATGCAAGTGCTATTTTAGGGTTTATTGGTGATAGGATGAAAGAAGATAGAAAAATAGTCTATTTTGCTATATTTTGTCAACTTATTTATAATTTCTGTTGTCCTGATTCACCACACACCTTTAGTGAGTTGATTGAACCCTTTAAGCTACACAAAAGGGCTTTCATTGACTTATTATCTACTGATAATAAGAAGAATGTGCTAAGACCCCTTCAAATTCCTACATCAGTCAAATAATTCTTAGTAAACTCTGACCCCAACACATACACAGCCATATATCCTGATGTTGCACCTACACAGCCCTCTACTTCTCAACCATCTACTGCTCAACAATCACAATCTTCCAACTCACAACCAGAGCCTACAATCAGAACCTATTTCCAACCAGCACAATCTTCTCAACCTCAACCATCAGCAACTGCCATCAGAACCTCATCTCTCAAATCTAAAACCAAACCAACCTCTAGTACTTCTCAAAACATGCCAGTTGTAAAATCTGACAAATCCTCTATGCCTAAAAGGACTATCTCTGTGCCTAAGTCTCCACCAAGGAGAAAAAGAAGGATTATCTTGAGGGATGAATCATATGAGGATGACCAAGTCCAGGTTCCTGCATTAGAACCTGTGACACTAGAAGCTGAAAAGGTAATTTTTCAAAAGGAGGTGGAAGCTGAAAAGTCCCCTCTTTAGACAGAAAATGAAGCTGAGGGTTCTGGATTTTTGGAAAGAAAAAGACCTTCAAGCACTGATATATATAGAGTTACTCCTCCATCCAGAAGATCAAAGAAGACAACAGGTGTGAAAATTACACAATCTCAATATGCAGAGGCTGAGGAAGGGGATCAGAAATCTCTGATCCCATCAGAACCTATGATGATTGAAGCTTTGCCACCTCCACCTCAAGCTGAAGACACTGTTCAAGATACAGTGATCACCCCTCCCGTCTCTCCAATCAAAGAGCATGTTACAGTTGAAGATTCAGGATTAAGTCCTGAAATTGACATTCATAGGCTGCACATTCCATCTGTCTTGTTTCTGGAAGCACCACAAGAACAAGTGACAACTCCGCCTGTTTCTCCTTTAATTGCTGATATTCCTACTACTCCAATTCTGGATTTGGAACCTGAAGATTAGCATTTGGAACCAGCCTCTCCTTATGTGACAAACTCTGATTCTGTCAGAAGATGAGGAGAATTTGGCAAGTTCTGGAGATAGTGCTCCAGCAAGTGCACTAGTTAATGCTCCAATTCTTGGGAAGGAGGCCTTGCTTAAATTTATTGAAGAAGATTCCCCTGTTCCATGGGAAGAAACTCACAGAGGAGTTAAATGGACTCAGAAGTGGAATGAATCTGACTTCATTCCTAGCTCAAAAGTTCTGTCATCATATTACAAAAGCTGATGAGTTGTTGAAAAA
Organism: Apium graveolens; assembly: GCF_009905375.1. NCBI lineage: Eukaryota > Viridiplantae > Streptophyta > Magnoliopsida > Apiales > Apiaceae > Apium > Apium graveolens. Next base: position 36,102,143 of record NC_133647.1, read on the forward strand.
CTCTGATTTTAAGACACAACTTAAAGCCACTGCTCTCAATACTAAATCTTTTCAAGGGCTACACTCCACAACTCAAGCCAAGGTTGATAAACTTAAGGAGCAAGCTGATAAGCTAGACCTGATGCTCAAACTAGACAAGACTAGGTTTATCAGACCAATTTCAGAGAAAGTTGAAGCTATTGAGCAGGTTCAAGAAAAGCAACAGGCCCAACTGGATGTGGTCCTGCAGAATCAAGCCTCTCAATAAACATAACTTAATGAAATCCAATCTTCAGTAGAACTTCTTCTCTCTCTCCTCTTACCTGATGATGCCAAAAAGGGGGAGAAGGTAGTTAAATAAAATGCAAAACTACCCAAGTACTGAAGAAAAGGGATGATAAAGGAGATGACCAGGGAAACCCTAGCAAGGGCAAAGGTCAAGGGCAAAGCAGCAAAGTTTCTTCACAGAAACTAATTTCTGATTCTAGCAAATCTTCTACACAGAAGAAGAGAAGTTCTGAAGCTGTGAATTCTCAAGTTTTGATGATCAAAGTCTGATGACAAAGTCTGATATTTTGATTCAGTCTGAAAGTCAAGACTCTTAAAAGTTTTTACAAACTCTGAAAGTTAAGGGAAGGGAGACTACTGTTTACAATAAAGATCCCAAGATTTAGACACTTGATGAAGAAATTACTAAGAGATTGTTTCTCAAGCATAATCCTGGAATGGATTTAGAGAATCTAAAGGAGGAAGAAGCTAGATTTACAGCTGAGAAGACAAATCCTAAGTCTAAAGCTTCTAATGCAAAGAAACCTCCAATGCCTAAGGAAAAAGGCATTGTGATCAAGGAAAGGTCAACTTCTGAGGCTTCAAAGCCCAAGACAAGATCACAAGTTGAAATTGATCCCAAAGCAAAAGAGAAAGCAATGATTGATGAACCAATACAGAAGCAGAAAATGAAGATTCCTCAAATCCTAATGGATCCTGTATGCAAAATGGTTCAGGTTTTTGATGATACAGCTCCAGAAGATCAATATTTTAAAACTATAAAAAGAAAGAAGATAACAGAAGAATCTAAGATAACCTCTGACATAGCTCAAGTTGTTCAGAGTGAAGAGATTTCAGAACAACAAGGTATAAATGAAATAGCAAATCCTGATCAAGCCATCAAGACATCAACCTCTGACAGAGCTCAAGTTGATTTGGACAAGATGTCAATTGCAAATAAGAAGAAACTTCTATGGAAAAATGCTAAACCATCAGATCCTAAAAAAATTGAACTGCTACCTGATCTCATGACTGTTGGATTGAATGCCAGAGAAGTAAGAGACAGAGCTAGGTTAGGATCAAGTGAAACCAAGGTGATAACAAGAGTTGAGGTAACTATCAAAGATCCATTTTCATTAACTGACAATCCACTTGAGGAGGTTACACAGAAACATCTTAACAAGGTTATATCTGCTCAAGTGTTAATGGATGCCCATGATAAGAAAACCCCAAGGAAAAGCTGATTTTATTTCATGAAGATGGAAGAACATACAGAATGTCAGAATCAGATGTGCTGAACAAATCTCTCAAAGAACTTCAATTCTTTCATTATCTTTTGGAGATAAAGTCTGAGATTACCAGAAGATAGTCAAACTTCATAATGAAGACCATAAGGGATAAAGCCAGAATCTCTGGATCAAGGGTTGAAGAATTTGTTCCCAAGATAGTTGAAGATGATGGAAGAGAAATCCTAATGAGGAAGAATTCTGCTACCATAGAATTAATTCTGAAGGGAAAGTGTCTATGCTACAATGAAGACTCTTCACATCCCAGAGTAATCAGACTTGGTGATGGATTTGAAAGAAATCATATTTCAGCACTTAGGACTGCCATCTACCAGATTGGAAGTTAAGATAAAGAGCTGAAACAAGTCAAAGCTACATTAGCTCAAGTCCTGAGAAATGCAGAAGAGAAGCTGGTATCAAAATTTGTCAAGAATAATTTTGGATTCAGATTGATTCAGTAAGATTGATAAAAGATTCAAGGACTGTAAGTTGTGGATAGTTGTCTAAATAAACTCTTATTGCATTTGTATTTAAATGTTTTTGACATCATCAAATCTATTAACTTGTATATTTTTCATAAATTACAAGTTGGGGGAGATTGTTAGATATATTTGTGATGTCATGTCTAATCTGTTATGTTTAGTTTCAGAACTTAATATCAGGACTTACTGGGAATCAGAACTTACTGAAGTCAGAACTTATATCAGAACTTAAAGCGTTAGAAGATATATTAGGACTTAAGTGCGGGAAGACTTCAGATAAGGAATGCGGCTGATTTGCAGGAGAGGATCTGGACTAAAACAAAAGAAGATATGCATGGAGAGTTGGACAACTATAGGACTACTGAAGATAATATCTGATTGATATATTTTAGGAGACAGAATCATATTCCATATCAATTAGAAGATATCTTGAAACTGTGTACTATATAAACACAACTTAGGTTTACACTATATGTGTTAAGTTAACGAGAACATTATTCATTGTAACCTAGCAGCTCTTAATGATATTGTTCATCACTGAGAGAGTAGTTTAACCTACTTTGTAAAGAGATTATTATATTGAATAAACTTGATTATTGTTACATACTTGTGTTCTAAATCGATTTGATTGTATAAACACTATATTCAACCCCCTTCTATAATGTTGTGTGACCTAACAGATAAAAATTAGTTTACTTACAGAATGTTCTCCTATAATAGGGATGCCATTAGTAACATTTTCAAGTCTGTCATATCCATCTATTTTTTAGTCTTGTTTCCATTATTCAATGCATGACTTTTAGGGTTGTATGGTTCAAATTGCTAATCTATCAAAAGATATATAAATAAAGGAAATAAGTTAAATAAAACCCCGAAGGGTAACAAATTCAGACTTTTAAAAACTACTTTACAAAATAAAGGAAATACAAAAGCTAAGCACTCGATTTAGAAGGCCCAGACTCCTCGGAGCCACTCTCTGAAGTCTCCTCAGACGTTTTCTGAGTTGGCCCCTCGAAAGTTTCCTCAGAATTTTCCGCGGAGGTCTCTTCAGATCTATCCTCAGACACCTCAGATTCCTTTGGAGATGCTGGTCTTGGAGGCTCTTCCACTCTGGCCTTCTTCATATTAGGCCCGGCCTCTTCCTCGGAGGAGGATTCCTCTTCTTCAGAGCTGGACTCAGGCTCTTTTCTTTTCTAACCCTAGCTCACGACTGGTGCCTTGGATGAAGAAGCTCCGAGATTAAAGGTCCACGACCCTATCTGTTACTCCCCCCAGCCTTGGGATCTTAAAAGGACAAGGGAAGGATTCTACCTCGAGCATTTCCGGCTACTCAGCCTGAATGGCCACAACCGCGGCGTCCCAGCCTTCTTTGTAGCTCATGGGGTGAGTAAGGGAGTCATTCTCCTCCATCAAGTCTTTTAACTCCTGAGTATCCATCCAGGTGTCAAACATTTTTTCTCTTTTGTCGCTTAAAATAAGGATTTTGGCCCGAGCAGTCTCTAAGTCAGAAGTCGAGGAGGCAAGCTGGGCCTTGAGGCTCTCGACCTGTTGATTGGCCTCTTCAAGCTTTTTGGTGGTGTCATCATAAGCCACCTTCCACGCCTTAGCTTGATGAAGCGCCCCTTGAAAATGGACATTTTCCTGAAAGAAAAGGAAAGAAACAAAAAGTTTCAGCTAAGAAAAGTAATGAAATAAAAAAGAAAAGGGGAAAAGCAAAAATAAGTTACCGTTGCCATGGCCTGAGCGCCAAACAGCTCATTGGCTTCCAAGTCCTGTTGAAGGACAAAATCCTGGTAGTCTATCGGAGAAATAGACTGAAGCGACCATTCTTTGGCGTGCTTCGTATTTCTGTGAATCGTGTCTTTTCCCCGGATTCCCCATGTCGGCTAGAAGAAGGACCATGGCTTTTGTTTTTTGCGCAGGGGTTGGTTAGGGCCTTTCTCATCCCTTTCTCGCGCCTGAAGTAGAAACTCAGGGAAGCGATCGCCTAGGCGCGGGTCCTTGAAGACTTTCCCAGCCCTCTTCATCCTTGTGGTTCCAAGTCTTTGGGCTTGGTCGCATCTACAATCTTTTCATCCACTGCATGAAGGGTTAAAAATCAGTTGAAAATAGAAAAAACTAAACTAATTATGAAAAAAGAAGAAAGATATAGTTATAAATTACTCTTCATAGGGATTGGAGAAAGCCCGCGCTCGACCAAAACAGTTTCTTTGATAAGGTCCCAGGAGTGAGATGTCCCGTTATCCTGGGTAAGGAGATTGAATGCTGTCGTCTCTTCTTCAGACAACACAATATCGTTGGGGCTCCCATCGACCACTATCCCAAAGGACGAACGAAAGAGCGTGCCCCAATCTCCGCCTTCCCAAACCAAATACAAAATCTCATTTTTCCACGCCACATTGTTATTCGGAATGGACTTCCCATTAACTATATGGGGGATTGTGGGGCGTTGATTCAAACTAACCCATCCAAGGTTCTTATCAGGGCAGTTTTTAAACTGAAAAATCATTCTGAATACATCAACCATTGGGGGAACATTATGCTTAGCACATTGTGACAAGAAGCAAAGAATCAACCTCCAAGCATTTAGAGGAAGTTGGCAAGGACTAATCGCGACATCTGCTAATAAAACAGGAATAAAAGGGTGAAAGGGAAACCTGATACCTGCCCTTATATTGTTCCTGAAAATGCACAAAGCATCTCTCTTCCAGTGGCAAGACCTATTTGCTGGGCCTGCAAGTACAAGCTTGTAGGGCTCTTGACCCTGAACGCGAGTCTCATCTTCTCTAGCTCCTTCGTATCATAGAACGTGTTGACATGGTCAAACGTGTCCAAATGAGCATCAGACGGATACTCATCCCCCTGAGTATTGATCATATCGATCAAAGAGGAATACCTCGATCGAATGGGAAACTTACTTGACTTCCTGGCCATGTTCATTTTTGCCGAACGAGCTATTTTCTTGTCTGCCATTCATAAAGTGCAAAAAAGAGCAAATTCAGGAATGAATCTATGCATATAAAGTGCAGAAAAAAAATATAATGTGCATCAAATTTAAATGAGACATAAAATTAAAGACAAATTTGTGAAAAAAAGAAGAACACAATAGATATACCTGGAAATTCCAAGGTCTGTGAACCGGAAAATAAGCTAGATCGCCGGGGAGAGTTTGAATACTCTGAAAAAGACCTGGAGTTTTTTAGAAGGAGAGGAAGAGAGATCAATAAACAAGAAATGAGAAGTGAGGAGAAATGACTCAACTCACTTCCTTATATAGGCGGCGAGGAGAAGATGAAGGGACAAAAAAGGCCCATAAAAGTAGAAGCCCAAAGGAAAAGCCCAAATTATGGAACTTTCCAGAATACTCTTGAAGATTCTGGATAAAATTTAAAAGAAAAATAAAAGGAATACTAAATCCAAATATGATTTGGAAAATGGAGGCCCAATTAAAGGCCCAAATTCAAATATGATTTGGAAAATTAAGGCCCAAATCCAAATAGGATTTGGAAAATTAAGGCCCAATTCAAGGCCTAAATACAAATAGGATTTGGAAAATTAAGGCCCAATTCAAGGCCCAAATCTAAATAGGATTTGGAAAATTAAGGCTCGATTCAAGGCCCAAATCCCAATAGGATTTGGAAAATGAAGGCCCAACCCAGATTGAAGACCTATGGTAAGACCAGGATCCAGGTTGAATTCCTGGTCATGAATCCCGGTCATTTCAGTTCGAATAGAAGCCAAAAATTAGACAAAAATCCAGGTCGTCCAAACGACTAGGATCTAGGTCCAATTCTTGGTCATGAATCCTGGTCATTTCAGTGCGAATAAAAGCCATGAAATGGACAAAAAAATTTACCACAATCCAAGTCGTCCAAACGACTAGGATCCAGGTCGAATTCTTGGTCGTGAATCCTGGTCGATTATGTTCGAATAGAAGACAAGAAATGACCAAAAATTCGACCACAATCCAGGTCTTCTAGATGACTAGGATCCAGGTTGAAAGTCTGGTTATGGATCCTGGTCGTTTATTTTCAGCCAGACCCTAGGAGCTGGCCAGAAACTCGACCAGAATCCAGGTCGTTTCATCGAGTAGGATCCTCGTCGAAAAAGGCTGAAAAATTGGAAAAATTCCAGAAAATTGCAAATATTTCTGAAAAATTGGAAAAATTCCAGAATATTGCAAATATTTCCGAAAAATAGAGAAAATTCATAGAAAATTCCTGAAAATTATGAATATTTTCTGGAAAATAAGGAAAATTCTTGAAAATTAAGGAAAAATTCCAAAAAATGAGAGAAAAATCTTAAGTGTGCCAGAAATTCTTAAATATTAGGAATAAGGTGAGAAAATTATTAGGGAAGCCCCAATAATTACCCGGAAGCCACATACAAGGTAAATCGTTGTAATTGTGTAAATTGCTCCACACTTTACGCAAAAAATGATACCCTGTAAGGGAAAAAATGAACTTAACTTCTACGAAATCTTTTACGATTTCCCAGAAGTTTGGGGGTAAATGATAGGGGATAAAATAAACCTTAATTACGTCATTAATGTTGCATTAATTACATATAGGACTGCAAGGCCCATTGAAGAAGTCCATGTGTATGACATTCCGACCAAGAAGCTTAACACATTAATCAGGACCAAAAAGGTTAACACATTGATCAGGCCTGATGGAACAAAGAAGGCCCAATAGCCCTGAATATTTATTAATTTTGTAATTAATAAATCGGGAGGATTAACATCTCATTAATAAGTCCAATCAGTAATATAACTCTTTGGAAGATAGCCTAAAGGGCACCTGAACCAACAAGAAGTCTGATTCCTTCATTATAGGACTGCAAAGTCTATCCCAATTCTGAGACTTGTCTCCCAAGTCTCATAACCCTAGTCCAATTCAAGGACTCCCTACATCTATATAAGGGATCTCACCCCTCCTATCAGAACTACATTTTCTGACTTGATCCTTTGCATACAGCAAGGTACGTAGGCATCTTGTTAAGGAAAATCGAGCCTCGAAGCTCACGAACCCTAGTAATAAATACAGCAATTAATACACCCTAGTTTTCTATCCATAAAAATTATGAAGAACACGATGAATATATATATATATTTCCTCTGTACAATTATATAGTATTACTATATATTTGTGTTTATCTGTACAAAATAAAGTATTGTAAGGGCTATTTATATTTACGGAATATTGGTACCCCATTGGATCATATCAGATATATAAATAGAATACTTAATAGCTAAGTATTAATAAAACTATCCAATTTGTTACCGGTTTTAAGATAAACATCAAAACCAGGATTTTAAATAAAGATTTGGGGTTCCGAGCCCCCAGACGCATGTACTTTAATAAAAGTAATATTTTAATCATAATATCTTGGATGATCTAGGTTGCACGTATATCGAGACATTAAAATAATACTAAAAAAATTGTAAAATTATACCGGGAATGGTATACGTAAAACTGTACTCCAAATTGAAAAAGTTAAAACATGGAAAATGCTTGGAATAATCAAATTAGGGTAGAAATGAGTTTTCCTGTAACTTTCGGGTAGTAAAACCGTAAAAACTGTTGAAGTTGGACGGTTCCCGACTAATTAAAATAATTAATAATTAAATCAAAAAATAATTAATTAAATCTATAAATCGATTAAAAAATCATATATGACATATAAATTACTAGAAAAATATCAAAATAATCTATACCACATTCTGGATATATAATAATTAAAATTCACGAATTTTATCACATATAAACATCAAACACAGATACTAATTAACACATGATTCACCAAAAATTCATATAATACTCACATAATATTCATTTATTGTCAAAAATAATTACACGATATATCCCGGATATTACAATGAAGGACGAGTTTTGGGGTTAATCACTTTTTTACACTCAAATACTCAAAAAGCCACCTTACATTCTTATCTATCTTCATCTTCCCCAAAAGTGAGTTCTTACTCTCATACCGGAGGCACCGCGGGACTCAAACCCCCCTTTCGGTGTCGTTTTCAGAAACCCCACAACAGCTACATCGCAACCGCAACGAGGATCCAGGTGCGAAGTAGAAGGAGCAGCCCCTCGCATCGGAGTTAAAACCCCCGCACTCAACCTATGCCACCACCCAAGGACGAAACCCTATGGGGGCATCTAAGACCCAACCTCAAGGAAAGAATTCCCCAATCCAAGATCCTCCCCTAGGGATGAATCCCCAGCTCCTCAAGGGACGAATCCCCAATTTCAAAAACTATAGGAAACAAAAAACCCTCAACCCGTTGGGTATGAGTACACAACGATCGTGATTCTAGGGCCTACCAACCCACCTTACGAGATGCCTCTATACCCCGAGGTTGGAGGAAGTGAACACTTTAATTCGAAAAATAAGGGCAGACGCCCCAATACATCCATGGATTAGCTCCCATCCCTGAGAATCAAGAATTCTCGGGACCTTACTCTACTAGAGACTCCGACTCTGTTAGGTCCCAATGTGTTTGTAGAAGGGGGGTTGAATACAAACTATACCGAATAATCGAATTTAGTGCGGAATAAAAAATTGAAATAAAATTCAAGTTAAATAAAAATATTATTAAACTTGAAAGTTGTTACAACAACTGTATCGATTACAAGGGATTAATCTCAAATTAATTATCACAAATCTAGAATAAATTCGACATGAACTTTTTCTATTTTTGCAATAAAAAGATTCAAATGCTAAACGCAATTTCAGATTAAGTTCTAGGGATTTTGATCCGCTAGATAGTTACAAAAGAACAAGATAAAGATTTCTAGTGGTTTGGATTTAACTTTACAAACTAGAAATTATGATCTTGAAGTTTGCAGATGAAGGATGAAATATTGTCTTCTTTTTCTTTTCTGATGTGTTCTTGTTTTTGACTTGTGTTCTGTGTGTTAGAATATTTGTTGAATGGCTGCTTCTATCTTTTTAATCAATAAACATAATGGAATGAACTGGAATGACAATCCCATAGCTGGCAAGACTTTCGGTAGGACAATGGATTGAACTAGCAAGACAATCTGATTGAACTACAATGACTTTTGGTATGACAATCAGTTGAACTAGCAAGACTATCTCCTTCCCAGTAGAACTTTCGGTAGGACAATTGAAATGACTTGGCATGACAATCGGTATGACAATCCTGATTGTCATGCTAGTTCATTTTCAATTGTCTTGCTGATTTAAGACTGTTTTTAATCCAATTAAACTTCTGAAAATTCTTAATATTAATTCTGAATTAATTAATCAATTAATTTAATTAATAAATAAATTAATCTTTGTAGATATAATTTATTTTCTTAATTAAATTATATGACTTAATTAATTAATAGAGAATTAATACTAACCTTGAGCAGCAACCATTCTTCTGAAAATCTTCTGAAAATCACTGAGAATTATGAATCAATTCCACCACTTCAATGTTGACACTCGATGTACTATCTGGTTCATGAGTGACTAACTTCCGCGACGTTTCTTCATGTCTTAACTTTGATAATTGATTTTCTTCAGATTAAATCCTTGTAATTCTTTGATACCCTGACGAGATCTCTATCACTTGATTAAATCCACAATCTTGATTTATATCACTAAGGCATGATCAATTTCTTGAACTTCTTCCAGTGAATTAACTCCTCAAGTCTGTAGATGAACCTTGTTTCTGAATCCTTTGACAGATGTTACTTTTCGAGATCTCTTTGACGGTAGATCCACTATTTACTTATTATATTCTTATTTGAGTTGAGTTAAATCTTCGAATATACAAATAGGCTATGACATATGCCTTACAGACTCATCGAATGAGCAAACCGCTCCAAAAGGGAGGTGTGCCGGTAAGGAGCCCCAACATGAGGGGTCGCAACAGTACCGGAGCACCCAAAGGTTGATTTCATAAGACGTACAAAAGAAAATGAGGGCTCAGGAACCTGAAATCCAAAGGTTGAAGCGTGATCAAGAGATGCACCAAACACCAAGACCTCCACCTACAGTAAGACTAAGGGATTTTTCTCCCGTTATAGACCTGGAAGGTCCAACACCAAGACAAAGGGTTGCGACCCCAAGGGCCGATCTAAGTGATTTGATGCCCTAGGAGATCTTGAGGATCCAAACCCACCATTCACTTAAAAGATAATGAATGCCCACATATCAAGGAAGTTCAAGATGCCCACCATCGAGGCGTATGCTGGAATTGGCGACCCAGCTAATCATGATAGGACGTTTTCTAACTCCCTGTTGCTATAGCCCGTGAACGATGCTATCAAGTGTCGGGTCTTTCCTCAAACCCTTTTGGGGTATGGCTCAAAGATGGTATAGTCGCCTACCCCCCAATTCAATTATATCCTTTAGAGAGTTGAGCCAGCCCTTTATCAAGCAATTCATTAGCGACAAAGTACCCAAAAAGAGTTCAATTTCCCTCATGGGTCTTGTTTAAGGAGAAAAGGAATCCATTAGAGACTACCTTAACCGATTCACGAAGGAAGCCCTGAAGGTCCCGGATCTCAACGACAAGGTAGCTATTATAGCCCTACAACAAGGAACTAGGGATGAGTTCTTTAGGATGTCCCTGGCCAAGTGCCTTTCTGAAAGCATGCTGCAACTCCAGGATAGAGCTAGAAAGTATATCAAGGTAGAGGAAAGTATGCAGAAGACGGTGGTAAATAATGAGCCTGCGAGCAACAAGAAGCGAAAAATGGATCAGGAGTATGATGCCAAGGACAAATATCCTCGAACTGACAAAAGTTATGAATCATCATCAAAGAAGAATCAACAACCAAGGTTCATTGAGTATGAAAGGCTAAATGCCCCAAGAAGCCGGATCCATTTGAAAATTGAGAACGACAAAAAGTTTAGATGGCCGAAGCCACAATGGGGAAACCCCGAGAAAAGAGACAAGAGTCGATACTGTAGGTTTCACGAAGATGTTGGTCATGATACCGATGATTTTAGACAACTCAAGGATGAGATTGTGTATTTGATCTAAAGAGGAAAGTTCAGACGCTTCATCAAAGGGGTAAAGATCGGAAGGTCCTACAGCTGTTGGGATGATGAAGAACTCCCGAAAGGCTTATGCCATTGAGGTTATTAGTATAGTCAGAGAGCAGCCAAAGCGTTCTAAGACAGAGATGACACTTGAGTTCGGAGACCCCGACCTTGAAGGTTTCAAATTTCCTCACAATGACCCTTTGGTTATCACTCCGATAATTGTAAAGTGTCCTGTTATGAGGGTCCTAGTTGACAATGGAGCTTCCGTGGATATTCTATTTCATGACACGTTCCTACAAATGGGTACAATGATTCCCAACTAACTCCTTCCGACACACCCATCTACGGTTTTAACCAAGTGAAATACAAAGTCGAAGGAGCAATACAACTTCCCATGACTATCGGGGAAGTGCCGGGAGAGGCTACACAGATGTTAAACTTTCAGGTTGTTAAGGCAACCTCAACTTACAATGTTATCATGGGAAGAACAAGGATTCATGCGTTCAAGGCAGTACACTCAACTTACCATATGGCATTGAAGTTCTTGACTAGGAACGATGTCGGTGACGCAAAAGGAGATCAAAAAATGGCCCGCAGTTGCTATGTTGCAGTACTTAGGCCCGATGAGACTGAGGGGCATAGAAGACATGGATGTCTGTGAGAATGAAGAACTTCGAGGAAAGCCAGCGAAGAACTTGGTCCCAATCCCTTTGGATCCATTAGACCCGTATAAGGTCACATATGTTGAAGCATCTTTACAGAAGCCCTTGATGGGAAAACTGACTACGTTCTTACAAGAGAACAATGATGTATTTGCTTGGACAACAGCTGACATGCATGGAATCGAACCTGATCCTATAACTCACAAGTTGAATATCGATCCAACTCGAAAGGCTGTTAAGAAGATGAAGAGAACTTACGCCCCTGATAGGCTGGAAGCCATCAAGCAAGAGGTCGAGAAGCTCCTAGACGCTGGATTTATTAAGGAAGTGTAATTCCCCGAGTGGTTGGCTATCCCCGTGATGGTCAAGAAAGCTAATGGAAAGTGGAGGATCTGCATCGACTTCATTGATCTAAATAATGCATGCTCAAAAGACTGTTATCCTACCTAGGATGATTCTATGATCGATACCACTGTTGGGCACGAGATGTTGAGTTTCATATTTAGATCAAATTGCACAAATCCGACACTCGCATGGTATCTTTCATAATCGACTTTTGTGTCTTTTTCTATCTATATGATGTATGGACTTAAGAATGTAAGAACTACTTACTAGAGATTGATAAATAAGATATTTTCCCATATAATTAGAAAGACCATGGAGGTCTATGTTGATGACATGTTAGTCAAAAGCATAGCCAGGACGATCATATTAGTCACCTCAGAGAGGAATTTGAAGTACTGAGACACCATAAGATGATGTTAAACCCCACCAATTGTGCTTTTGGTGTTGTGTCAGGAAATTTTTTAGGGCACATGGTCTCGAAAAGAGGAATCGAGGCCAACCCCGATAGGATCAAGGACATCCTAAATATGGAGCCACCACACTCCATTAAAGTTGTTCAGAAGCTGACTGAAAAAATTGCAGCTCTGGGCAGGTTTATCTCCAAGTCTGGAGACAATTGCCTGCCCTTTTTCAAAACCCTTAAGAAGGTGAAGAATTTTGAATGGGCAGCTGAGAGCCAAGAGGCCTTTGAGCGGCTAAAGAAATACATGACTGAGGCCCCGTTGTTGGCCAAACCTAGTCCAGAGGACATCCTTTACTTATACCTCGTGATCTATGAGAAAGCCTGGATGCAGTCCTTATAAAAGAAGAACAAAAACTCTAGAAGCATGTCTACTATGTGAGTAAGGTGCTCGACGAAGCAGAGTTGAACTATTCCACCACTGAGAAGTTTACACTTTTCCTCATCACAGCCTTGAGCAAGTTAAGACCATACTTTCAAGCCCACAAGATCGAAGTCTTGAAGAACCAACTTTTGAGGAACATTCTTCATAGTCCGAAAACAAGTAGAAGGCTCATCAAGTGGACAACTGAGTTGAGCAAATTTGACATGAAATATAAGCCTCGAACAGCCATCAAGGCTTATGCCTTAGCAGACTTCATGGTTGAATGCACCATTAGCAACCAAGAAGTCGGGGGCAAGAGATAGTAACCCAAGAACGAGAAGAGAAAGGGAAAGATGAAGGCGTGACTCTGAAAGAGTGTAATAACCCCAATTTTTGTAAACATTTAAAACCCTGATGAATAGTAACTTTTTTTGATTTTGCTGATTATGAAATTTTATCAGACCATCATGTGTATTTAAAGGTCGTCAGAATTTGAATTCGAACACTTTGATTTTTCCTAAAATCTACCAGATACCGAAGGAATTAAGAGAAAGGTAATAAGATTGAAAATAATTATATCCAAGGATTGTAGCAGAGAATCATTAAAGGAATAAAAGATATTAAGAAAGGTTTAGGGAAACCCTAATGATAAGATCCTTGATATATTCCCTCAAATGATTAACGAGAAAGAGAGTTAAGAAAACCATAAAACAAATAAGCGACCAAGGATCAAGCTTATAAAAGTAACTGTTAGGGCAAAAATAGGCGCTAAAATTATACGCAAGTATACGCATTCGCAAATAGTATAAGATATAAATCAAATTCTTACCCACGGAGACTCTTTTTAGTTAACTTAAGATTATGCACCTATGCAACAATGGTATGGCTTTCGCTCAATGCTAAGACATTGATAAGTTGAGATGTTTATAACTAAGATTAAACTAATATGCAATTAACTAAGAATAAAAGTGATTGAATTAATTATATGAGCCAAACATGGGATTCTAACTTCATTAAATACTTCATTCAAAGTCACTGTTCTTAACCTTAGCATGTAATGGTGATGACAACTAATCAGATAACACGAAACTAGTAAACGCCAACTTTCGTTGTACGAATACCCTACTACCAGACATCCATAAAAGAGATAGAAGCTGAATAGACATCAATTATATTGAGAACCTATATGTCTATTGAATTTGACAACATAAAGGTTTAATGAACAAGTTATCTATCGTGATTACATAGGGCAAGTAAGGTGGTTAAATATACCTACGAATCATGCATAACAATTATACATGAACCTATGCTAGCATGACAAGTTCTAAATCTCTATATTCACTATCGCTTCAATAGAGATTAACACGCTATTTTATATGTTAGCTACGCACATAAGACGAATAAGCACAACTAATACTAAGATCTCAATCAATCACCACACACCAAGATATCGAAACAAATTAACTATAAAAATCTGTAAGTAAATCCGTTAGAACCCCACGATAACGATTAGTTCATGACCGAACTCATCATTATCATGAGTTACAAAGAAAGCATGATAATAAACAATATAAAAGTACTAGGGTTCAAAGACAAATCGAAAACAAGCATCCAAGTATCAACTATACTAAAGAAAACAAAAGGCTTGTTCTCTTTAGCCGTTTTGTGCTCTCTAGGTCTTCTTATTGCTCTCCATTGGCTCCTTGTCATTAAAAACATCTTTTTATTGATATATATATAGGCTCCAGGATGACCAGAACTCTCAAAATCTCCAATTTCGACTAAAATCAGAATTCTGGTGCAAAAACAGGGCGTGGGCGCGCTACTTTCTGGCGCGGCCTTCTGTAAATTTTCTGACAATTCTTCATTTGGCCATATCTTGAGTTCTGCTCGTCAGAATTAGGCAATTCTACTGCCCACGTGAACCTAACCAGATTCTATACAACTTGAGAATGCCCTAGGCTTCCAATTCTTAACTCTTTTCAGCATATTTTCTTAAAAAGCTCTTTTCTTCATTTAACTGATGCCTGAAATGCAATAATACAAAACCATATCAAAAATATCAACAACTTGAGTCCAAAATACCAACTTAAGCTTGTAATGAAGCGTTCCAAGTAGATATAGAATCCACTTATCACACCGCCAAACTTGAATCGGTGTTTGTCCTCAAGCATAAACAGACTCAAATCTATAAAACAAACCTAATGCATGAATGCAACTATGTGAATGCAACTAAATGATAATGCAATCAATCCCCTCAGAATAACCATAACCAAATGAATAAGCCAACACATGCAAAAATGCAATGACTCAAAACAAAGCTCGAATAAATCCCACAAACCAACTCACAAACCAGAAACATGCGACGTGTGGAAAGCTTAACAGAAATACTCTTGATACTAGATTAATAATCATAACTTATCTATCATCAAAACAATCACAAGTTTATAACTAGAATAGACGTTAAATGCATATTAACTCTCCACACCTCCTTCTTACTAGAGTTATACAAGGATTCGCGATTTTATTGAACACATAACAAAAATGCTTATTTGACAGTGTAATGAGTGAGGTCCCAAAAGACTTATACAATAATACCCATGTAGCGTGCGTTAGGTTAGCTGATCCCAGACTATAAAAGCCTTAGGTCACTAGGCACAAATTCCCCTAGAACTTAATAACTCGAGTATTAAAGAGCTCACTCTTGATCAATTATTCATAAACACGTACTTTTTTTTCAACAATTTCTGAATGAGTGGGTTTCGCTTCATCTCATTCAACCCTAGACTACTCATAAAAATATGAGCCGGCTACTAGCCATTTGACGCCTAGCCTTATTCACAACTAGTAATGAAATCCTGCTTTTCTCTAGTTTAAAAATCAGTGTTTTTACGTCATTACGAGAATATCAAACATTCTAAATATAACCAAGTGATTAAATCTCAACAAATAAACAAGTATGATCTTGATCTAGCTTCACAACAATCTATAAGACTTGTGAAATGTTTTTGTTTTTTTGGAATGCACATCAATTCATTAGGACTTAAAAATCCATCTATTCGTCATCACTACACTCGAATAAACATCAACCAAACAATCAGAAATAGCTCAACCTAAGGGACCATGTTATATGCATGCACATGCAACTATATGAACTTATATAAAAACACAAACAAATATGTCCTATATGAACAATCATGCAAATATGAATGAAATACAACTAAACATGCAACATGAATCTATATGAATTTATATGGACACACACAATAATCCTTACATTATCACCCTCAAATTTAAAATTTTTAATGTCCGCATTGAAGGCAATAATAAGGATTTCAGGCATACCTAGTTGTCAGGAGGATCACCCTCTACGGGTGGAGGATCATGTGGCCAATCAACTCGACACCAGTGTCTTAGAAAACAGTATCGAGAGCGTGTGTCAAATCTTCAGCAAAATGTCGGTGGATCTCATGCATGGCCTCAATACGCCAAATCAACCTTCTATACTGCGCATCACCAACACCAGTCCTATCAACTGCCTGTGGTGCACGAGAGGGACCATTTGTAAGCACAGGAGGAACCGGCCGGTCACCCTCTATATCATCAAAAACATATCCCAACACCTTGTCAGAAGGTGCGTCTAAGAATGAATAACTCAAGTGATCCGGTAGTAGGCCGAGCTCAAGTGTAGGAGCATCTTCAATAGATGGCTCGAGACGCT
This sequence comes from Apium graveolens, assembly GCF_009905375.1. Classification (NCBI taxonomy): domain Eukaryota; kingdom Viridiplantae; phylum Streptophyta; class Magnoliopsida; order Apiales; family Apiaceae; genus Apium; species Apium graveolens. Next base: position 36,118,724 of record NC_133647.1, read on the forward strand.
CCTGAGAAATTTTCAGCTCTTCTAACCCAAGAGAATCAAATGGCATGTCCAACTTCCTCTTCCACGGAGGAGCATTCAAATACTGCAGTTGCTATTCCCCTTCTTCATCTTTACTATCAAATTTCCCTGTTAAGGATCTCTCTAAGGTATCTGACTTTGGCAATTTCTCAAGCTCCGAATTTATGACAGAGTCTACCCACTCTACTTTAAAGCACTGCTCTTTATCTGTGGGTAACTCTATTGCCTTGAACACACTAAAAGTGACCTTCTGATATTAAACCTTCATCATAAGCTCTCCTTTTAGCACATAGATCATAGTTCGGCCTATAGCCAAGAATGGTGTTCCCAAGATGATGGGAATCTTCTTATCTTCCTCGAAATCCAGAATTACAAAATCAGCAGGGAAGATGAGTTTGTCCACCTTAACCAAAATATCCTCCACTATTCCTCGCGGGTAAGTGATGGTCCGATCGACCAACTGTAAGGATATGTTTTTTGGCTTTGGCTGAGGAAAACCAAGTTTCTTAAAGACAGATAAGGGCATCAGATTGATTCTATCTCCCAATTCACATAAACACTTGTCGAAAGACATGTTTCCAATGGTGCAATGTATCAGGAAGCTTCCTGGATCTTTAAGCTTAGGAGGTAGTTTCTGTTGCAGCACAGCACTGCACTCTTCCGTTAGAGCAACAGTTTCCAACTCCTTGATTTTTAGCTTTCGAGATATAATACCATTCATGAACCTATCATAGATTGACATTTGTTCTAGAGCTTCTTCAAAAGGTATGTTGATATGCAGCTTCTTGAAAACCTCTAAAAACTTAGCGAATTACTTGTCGAACTTATCCTTTTGAAGCCTTTTAGGATATGGAGGAAGTGGGTAGACCTGTTTATCCCCTGTATTACCCTTAGGAGGATCGCTTTCAATATCTTTCTTCTTCGGCTCCACCTCGGCATCCTTCTGCACAACTTTTTCAGCTAAAATCTCATTTTCCAGGAAATTGCAAAGGTGCATTCTCGACAAAATTTTCAGACTCTTCATCTTGCTGAATTTCGGGGCTCGCGAACTTTCCAGACCTCAAGGTGATGGCGTTCACCTGTTCTTTAACTTCCCTCTTTCCCGGAACTTCTGTGTCACTAGGAAGCGTTCCTGATGGTCGATTTAATAAGGTGTTAGCAATTTGCCCTATTGGTTCTCTAGAGTCTTGATAGAAATAGCCTGGCTTTAGCATATAAGACCCTAGTTTTTGCACATAAGCCTCAACTCCTCCAATTTAGATTTTTCATTCGAAGATTGACCTGCACCTCCATGAGTTTGTTGTTGAAGTTGGAGTTGTTTCCTTGGTGCAAATTGTTGCTGAAAACTAGGAGAATTGAATTGCTTGTTCCCAATCTGCTGGAACGACTATTGCATCGCATTCAGATTGTTGCTCCAGCTGAAGTTAGGATAATTCCAGTTGTCAGGATGATAAGTGTCTGGAACTGGTTGTTGCGATCTCAGAAAATTGCTCACAAACTGAGCTGATTCACTAGATATAGCGTATTGATCCGTCGCATGCGAACCTGCACACAGCTCACAAACACTGGTTATATGATTAACACCATAGATAGCCAGAGAATCGATCTTCATAGACAACGCCTTTAGTTGAGCAGTGATAGCCGTAGCTGTATCCACTTAAAGAACTCTTTCTACCTTGCCCTGTGGCAATCTCTGGGTTGGATACTGATATTCATTAACAGCCATCAGTTCAATTAGATCATAAGCTTCCTCATAGCTCTTGCTCATAATGCTCCACCTGATGCTGCATCGAGCATGGGTCTTGACTGTGCTCCCAAACCGTTATAAAAGAAATTTATGATCATCCACTCAGGCATTCCATGATGAGGACACTTTCTAAGCATCTCCTTGTAGCGCTCCCAAGCTTCACACAAAGATTCTCCCGATTGCTGCACAAATTGAGTAAGAACATTTCTCATTGCAGCTATCTTCGCCATAGGGAATAATTTAGTAAGAAACTTCTGAGTAAGATCTTTCTAAGTAGCAATCGAACCAGCTGGTAGAGAGTTTAACTAGCTCTTAGCCTCGTCCCTAAGAGAGAATGGGAACAGTTTCAGTTTCACCGCATCCTCAGACACACCATTGAACCTGAAGGTGTCGTAGATCTCTATGAAATCCCTGATATGCGTATTGGGATCTTCTGTTAGAGCACCCCCAAACTGAATTGAGTTATGCACCATCTGAATTATGCTAGTCATTATCTCGAAGGTATTAGCTGTGATCGCTGACCTGACAATGCTAGAATGAATGTCATTGATCTTGGGTTGAGAAAAATCCATCAACGCTTTCGTTGGAGCTGCTGGATCTCCCATTGTAATGAGTACCTGAAATGTTAACAAGTAAACCGTGAAAGTAAAAGAAGTCGAGTCAGTGAACTTTAATGACCACTGATGTCAAGCACATAAACTAAAAATTAACACCGAGTCTCCGGCAGCGGCGCCAAAAACTTGTTAGGGCGAAAACACGCGCTAAAATTACACACAAGTAGTATAAGATATAAATCTGATTCTTAACCATATAGACTCTTTTTAGTTATCTTAAGATTATGCACCCATGCAACAATGGTATGACTATCGCTCAATGCTAAGATAATGACAAGTTGAGAAGATTATAACTAAGATTAAACTAACATGCAATTAACTAAATAAAAGTGATTGAATTAACTATATGAGACAAACATGGGATTCTAACTTCATTAAATACTACATTCAAAGTCATTGTTCATAACCTTAACATGCAATGGTGATGATAACTAATCAGATAACATGAAACTAGTAAACGCCAACTTTCGTTGTACGAATAACCTACTACCAGACATCCACAAAAGAGATAGAAGCTGAAAAGACACCAATTATGTTGAGACCCTATATATCTATAGAATTTGACAACATAAAGGTTTAATGAACAAGTTATCTATCGTGATTACATAGGGCAAGTAAGATGGTTAAAATTACCTACCAATCATGCATAACAGTTATACATGAACCTATGCTAAGCATGGCAAGTTCTAAATATCTATATTCATTGTCTCTTCAATAGATATTAACACGCTATATTATATGTTAGCTACGCACATAAGACGAATAAATACAACCAATACTAGGATATCAATCAATCACCACACACCAAGATATTGTAATAAATTAACTACAGAAATCCATAAGTAAATCCGTTAGAACCCCACGATAACGATTAGTTCATGACCAAACTCATCATCATCATTGGTTCCAAAGAAAGCATGATAATAAACAATATAAGAGTACTAGGGTTCAAAGACAAATTGAAAACAAGCATTTAAGTATCAACTATACTAAAGAAAATAAAAGTCTTCTTCTCTGTAGCCGTCTCGTGCTCTCTAGGTCTTCTTATTGCTCTCCCTTAGCTCCTTGTCATTAAAAACATCTTTTTATTGATATATATAGGCTCCAGGATGACTAGGACTCTTAAAAACTTCAATTTCGACTAAAATCAGTATTTTGGTGTAGAAACAGGGCGCGGGCGCGCTACGTTTGGGCGCGGCCGGGCTGGAATAGTAATTTCTGGAGCGCGAGCGCGCTGGTTTTGGCGCGGCCATGCTGGCCTTCTGGAAATTTTCTGACAATTCTTCTTTTGGCCATATCTTAAGATCTTCTCGTCAGAATTATGCGATTGAACTGCCCGCGCGAAGCTAACGAGATTCTCTACAACTTGAGAACGGCCTAGTCTTCCAATTCTTAGCTCTTTTCATCATATTTTCTTGAAAAGCTCCTTTCTTCATTTAAGTGATGCCTGAAATGCAGTAACATAAAAACATATCAAAATTACCATCAACATGAGTCCAAAACACCAACTTAAGCTTGTAATGAAGCTTTTAAACTAGATATAAAATCCACTTATCAGTAACGAAGGGATTAACCAAGAAATTAGCAATAATTAAGAGGATTAGAGCAAGATGAAATCATCAAACCATAAGATAAAGACATATGGCTTGGATGTGAGGTCATCCAAGTGAGGTCATCACTATATTAAAGTAAAATCTAGATATTCGGCAAGGATCAACCACAACCAAGTAAACTAAACACAAACATCAAAGAAAAGAAACCTCCCATTGAAAGAAGCTTGCTCACAGCTTTTCAAGAAAAAGCAAGGAAGAAGATTTCAAAATTCAAGCTCCACTCAATTATAATTCAAGAGGTTTATCACTTTGGTTTCCATAATTCATAACTTAAATATCCCATGAGTTTGAGCTCAAGATTACATGGTTTTCATAGCTAATTAATTCATCAAAGTTTATGATGAATAGTGATTTCGAGAAACTAACTTTGATTTGTTGGTTTTGTTTAAGATATCAAAGCTTAGTGAGGATAGTTAGAGGTTCTTTGAGGCATCCTACTGACTCTCCATTCCCCAAGGAAGGTATAACTCTTCAAAACCCTTAGTTTTAAGTTAGGCTTGTTTGGATGATAATGATGTTAGATGATGGGTTGGTCAAATGGGCATTTAAGCATGTTTAGAGCTCTGATTATTAAGTTATTTTGTTGATTATAGAGATATGAATGATACTTGTTAGATTTGAGGTTCTTGATCATATTTTAACTTAATTTAGTTATAAAAGTTGAGGTCTTGGGTTTTGGTTGGATTGTTAATGTATTGATGTTGAATTATGGTTGATTTGGTGTTAGATTAGTGTGGTTAAAATTTGGGAATCGTTAATATATAGCCGTCATCATGCCCAATTTTCTTGAAACTATTTTTTAGAAAAACTTTTGGACTTAAGAACCTACTGATATGAACTCCATTTTCCATATTTAGATAAGTGATGCTTCAAGCTTCGTTTTGATACGTGGATCGCTTTAATCGAATTTACGGTTTAGGAAAAATGATTATTTTAAGTAACGACGTTCCGCGAGGGAACCCCTACCCCTCGAGTAACTTTGTGACCGTGTTTAAGGCCCCTAAAAACTTATTGAAACACGAACCAAATATGCAAAGTTGCTTAGGAAGTTAGTAAAGTCCTCGTAGGGGATTCGCCTTAAAATATTTAACGGTCAATTTTATGAAAATGGGGGAGCCAAGGGTACGCGAGCGACTAATATAAATCTTTAAGCGTGAAAGCGAGCATTAAAGTCTGCGTGAGTAAATTCTAGTTTATTAAGAGACCGAGAATTAGTTCCGGCTTATGTTATTGTTTATAGATTACCAGACCCACCCTAAGCTCTCATTACCACCCCTGGACACTCAGGCAATTTTTTAAAACCCTATTACTGTTGTTGTGGTGATAACTAGTTATATCTTGAGATAAAATGAATAAATGTTTGAAACGTAGTTTTGTGATATAAATGCATGTATGATTTTAAATAAAATCTTATGACATATATGCATGTTTTGAAAGTATGATATTTTGATAGTGATACACAATTGTTTAAAGTAGAGCTTGCGAGCTATATAATACCTATGCTAGAGATAAGCTATATTTTGGGAATACCTTTAGTGTAGAGTATATGATTTGAATTTTATACTTAAACCAAGAGACGATATTCCCGAGTATATTATGTATAGTTTCGAAAGCGAATAATTGAATAAGGTTAATTCGATAATTTTAAATAATAAATGAATATTATTTCAAATATTCGATTAATATTTTAATTAGGATTAATTATTATTATTGAATATTATTTTGATTATTCAAATAAAGGTTTACTTTGAATATTTATTTATTAAATGAATATTAATTTGAATACTCATTTAAAGACTTTTAAATCTAATTATTTTTATTTTAATATATTCTTTAACAATAACTATTTAAGGAATATTATTTAATTATTTTAATATTTTCAAATGAGTTTGACAAATGATTATATTATATAAATCATCTTTACATAAAAGTTTTTTGATTTTTTTTTCAAACTTTATAAGGTAATTTTAAAAGTAAATAACGAATCCCAAACCTATTTTCAAATTTGAATCATTCTTTCGAAGGGGATTTAGATATTAGTTCAAAACATAAGGGAGCCAACTCAGTGTTATATTTTATATTCGGAACGAGGTTGCCGAATAGATACAGAAAGTTTTTACTACTTTCCCAATATTCGGGAAGTAAGTTATGAAATAAGTTTAACCCGGTAACAAGCATCGCTTGGGAAATATTGGTAAGTTTCCCCTTTCCAACTAGATACGACTTCTTGGTGGAGTCATATCAATAAGTTTCTACTTGGTGACAAGGGAGACGAGCTTTACGTTTCAGGGTACCTATCAATGAGCTAATATAGGCTCGGGGAATGATGATTAATTTTGGATTCCAATTATAAAGATAGGATTATTCAAGGAACTGGAAGTGCCCGACACTTAGTATGTCGGGATAGGTGTAAAAGGTTATGAGACAGTCCATCAAAGTGTTAGAGACTGTGGGACAATCCATCAACATGTATGAAGCTTTGGGACAGTCCAACATAATGCCCTGATACGACCAGGGTGATGACCGATAAGGAATTCGTCCTTCTACTAGTAGTAAAGTAAAATGAATGATACATTGCCTGAGCAGCAAGGTATCATGGTTATTTTAGAGGTTCGTTTCTTCAAAAAATTTATTTGAATACAACTATGTATTGGAAAGCCATTGACTAATTTATCTAAAGTGTTGTCAGTGATTGAGAACTCACGCTTAAATAATGCCTTGAACTTTCCTCTAATTAGAAAGAAAATGAAAACGCTTGTGAACATTTCCACTTATATAATACCTTTATTATATATGTTATTCCCTAACAATACAACAAGAATTACAGGGGGGGTTGAATGTAATTCTGACTACTTCTTCAAAATTAAATAAGTTCTAACTTGATAAGATATGGCAGTAATAAAAATAAAGGCTTTTAAAACTTTCGGGTAGATTTGAAAGTATCCACTAGAGATATATAAATATCAAATGAGAACTCTGTGAAGCTTTGAATAGCTCACATCTGCTTTACAAGTTTGAACAAACAAAACTATAGAGAAATTCTAACAGAATACAGCTTGATATGTTTCTCTAAAAATAAGTTTGCTTAGTTGAATGTTCTACTTGCTACACTTGGTGTATATATCACCAGGTTACATGACTAATAAGATAAGATAATAAAACAAATTTATCTAGTCTAGAATCATGCTGCTTTATTACTCTTTCCAGCATCTTTGACTGTCTTCACAATTGCATGAAAATGGTAATGCTTCTTTGTTCTCTACACCTGCAATTAGACTTCCACATTCCTTTTGCAAACACCCAACGCATGTGACTGTGTTGTCACTGTCAACAGATATTTGAATTTGAACATCCGTCGGGATATAGTTGATCATCCGTCGGGTGCTTTTGTTGACCATCCGTTGGGAGCTTTTGTGAACCATCCGTCGGGAGCCTTTTATGTCACTTGACTCCATTTCATTTATACAGAATTACAAGGCATCTTTTATTTACAATTAGTCACCCTATTCTGTATATCAACTAGTAGTCAACATGACTGATAAACTTCTACAGAATCTACACAATATTTCTTGCAGAAATGTGCTACAATCTTATTGATACATAAGCTACACTCTCGATGGATGTTTAGTTGCCATCCGTCGGGACTATAAAGTTTATCCGTCGGGATAGTAATAAGACATCCGTCGAGAGCTAAAATTACACTAAGTCAAATCTACTAAGGTGTTCTTTTAATTTAATCATCAAGAACACAACATATTCCTAACAATCTCCCCTAATTTATGTCTACTAGAATTGTAGCCATAAATTAAGAGAAACTTGATGATAACAAAACACCCTAAATGTAAAGATTGAATTATAGTAGATAAACTGACATGTGCTACTATTATTTATTTGAAAATTGAACAAAGTAAAGTGTACAAAGATTTCTCACAATTATTGTCAAGGTGCTCCTCTAGTCTGAGCAGATGATTCTTATTTCCTTGACTTTCTGGATTTCTTCCCAAGCTTTCTATCATTTTCTTCTATTTGATTCTGGATTTTTCTGTGAAATTCAAGTTCATCAGGTTCAGATAGATCCAGTTTTTCATGAATTTCCAATAGAGTCTCATTTCTAGAGAAACTCAACTGGTCATCCAGCCTGAAGAATCTTCTTACACCTTTGTAATCCATAAATTCCATCAACCAATAAGGCCTCAGATGCACTCTACTTCCTGTGAAAGGAATTGTTCGAGTCTTTGGAAGTGCATCTTTGGCTTTATTACTCTTTAGCTCATCAATCTTCTTTAGAACTATTCTTCTTGTAGTCACATTGAATCCAAAGTTCTTTTTGAAAGATGAGTAGATCTTTATCAGTGCAGAACAACTTTCTTCAAGAATCCTGTGAAGAGGTGATGTGATTTCTATCCCTGCCTTTAATTTGAACACTAGCCTTTCAGGAAGATGTTTGTGAGCATCAATTCCTCTTACTTCTTCCAGTTCATCCAAGTAGAGATTTATATCAGAAAACTCCTTGATGTCACAGATGTATAAAAGGTCTCCCTTGTTGACTATGGGTTGAGATTTTGCTAGGGTCTTGGTTCTGAGAGTCACAGGCTTCACTTTCTTGATTGCTCTAATCTTTGTTTTCTTTGGCTTTTTGAAGATATGTAGATTTAGTCCAGGAATTGGTAGACTATCCCAGTCTATTGGCTCATCCTTAGGAAGAATAGGCTCACCATGAAAGTTTCTCAATGGATCCACCTTGAATTCCTCATGAACCACTGAGGGCTTGGATGTCTGAGTTGTAGTAGTAGACTGTTTGGGAATGCAGTCTTCCATTTCCTCATCACTGAAGTCCAATTTTCTTTTTGAATGAAGTTTATATCTGAATCTTCTTTTATGTTGTGGTTCCTGTTGCATTTTATGATCCTTAGCTTCAGTGATCACATGTGGTTTTTCAAATATTTTAGTTGCAACTTTCACAGCTTGAAGCTTGGCCAAGATAGCATCTTGCTTCTTTTTCTGTTTGAGCTTTTTAGCATCCAAAACAGCCTGCTTCTTTTCTTGCTTGATTCTTTCTTTTTCTTCTTTCTTAGCTGCTGCAAACTGAAGGTGCCCAGCCACCACACATATCTCTTTACCATTTCTATATATCTTGGTAATTCTTCTTTTAAGTGCCGAATCAGCTGGATCTTTGTAAAATGCAATTGACCTTGCCAACAGCTTCTTTTTATCTGGCCTAGGTGTTTCAAACATCAGATCCGTAGGGTTTTTGTCTGAGAACTTTGAGTAGTTTCTTTTAGGCTTCAAAATTAGATTTGCTATTGGTGATTTGATGCATGAAGTTTGACCTTTTTCTAAGCTACCAAGACTCACTTCATTCACTGAAAGTTGTGTGACTTGAGAGTGTTGATGAAAAGTCTTGTCTTGTTTCTGAATTTGACCAAATTTCTTTTGGATGTCTTCATCAATTTTCTTCCAGTTTATTGGGCTCATTGGCTTCTTCTCAGTTGCTGCTACATCAATCTTTGACAATCTATCAATTGCTTTTAGTTTGGTTGCTTCTAGATTGATGAGATCAATGCTATCTATAGCTGGTGGCTTAGTAAAAGCTATTGCTGGCATAATTGCTTTGCTGACTTGTATGTTTAGCACTTTTTGCTCCCTCTCACTTCTTGACCCCTATTGACTAAATGTGACAAGAGAGTCTTCTTTCTCCCCTTTTTGTTATCATCAAGTAGAGTAGAGGGAGAGGTCTGTGCTGCCACTAGCTTTTAAAGCAAGTTGGTTTGCTGTGCTTGATATAACTGGATAGCTGTGAGAGAAGTCTCTACAGCTTTGAGTCTTGTGTCTAAGGAATCAATTTTGGTCGCAAAAGTAGCATTCTTCCTTAGCTGTCTGTTGATATCAAGCATTGTTGTGTCTGGAAATTTAGCATCCAGCCTGTCAGAGACATCCTTCTTGATTTAAGTAATTTCTGTCTTGATTGAAGTAACATCTAGTTTGTGTTAAAGAGCCTGAACTTGATGTAACTGAAGAGAATCAAGGTGTGCCTGTAAGATCTTCTTGGTGCTTGTATTGGTTGTTGATTGAAGAGTAGTGTGTGTATGATTAATGAGTTGACTTAGAGTATATTTGAAGTGATGTTTCATCACACTTCTTTGAAAATGCCAACGATGGCATTCCAGTTCTGGAGCTAGGGCATGCTTCTCCCCTAGGTCCATTGGCTCCTATTCACTATCATCACCATCATCTCCAAAGAAATCTTCTGACCTACCAGCTTCATAGTCAATGTCATCACCAGCTGTAGAAGGCATGGTTGTGATGGCATCCTTTGCTCTTTGCATTGATTGTGTAGTATGCACCAAGTTCAGCATCCTTTCTGCATTTTCATTGCCCTGCCCAACCAAAAGTTGATATGCTGGAACAGGATGAGTAAATGTCTCAGTATCCAAAGAGATGGAACCTATGATAACTTGACTATGCTGAGATAGTTTCTCTCTGTCTGCATCATTGATATTCATTGACTAACTAACAATTATGTCCATCCTTATTTCTCCTGTACCTGCATTTCTCTCATTTTCTCTCTGTTCTTGCATCAAGGGCTCCCCTTGGCTCACCACCCTCACCTTCACCTACTAAGGTGGAACTCCCCTCACTTACTTTTTCCAGACCTGAAGAAATGGTCTGCATTTGATCACTCATTTCCTCTCCTTTTGCCTGGGAGCAACCCAGCCTCTCACTCAATTCACTCTCTGCCCTCAGTTTTAAGAGTGATTGTACTACTACCAGATCATCTGCACTTGTGACAATTGTTGGGATTTGAAGTTATGCAGAGAGTACCGATGGATGAGGAACATCCATCGGTACAGTAGTTTGGCTAGCCGACGGATGACTGCTGTGAGGCACATCCGTCGGGATACAATCACCACTCGACGGATGAACAATATCCATCGGATTAGAAGGAATGAATGAGTTTGGAGTGGAGACTATTGTAGATTCTGTGTAGATTGATGAAAATTTGGGCACGAATGTCTCAATAGACTCAGAAAGAATTGGCAAGTGAGCCAACAAATCATCCAAAAGATGATGCTCACTTGATTGGATTTTTGGCTTCTCTAATAGAGTTAAAGATGGAGAATTTGGAGGTGATGTATGAATCATGTCTACATCCAATGAGTGTGTGGGTGAATTTGGTGTTACTGGTGCTTCATTTATTAATGATTTTGGATGTGACTCCATATTTATTGGAGCCACATCAATCTGACTTTGAGATGGTGCAGTGACTGAATCCTTAGTTCCAGTTTGCACTGTGTGTGTTACCTGTGCATCCCCAAGGGTTTTAGATCTTTTCTTTTGGGCATAAGTCTGTGGTGAACTTGTGTCCCTAACCCTCTTGGCCTGTGACCCAGGATGGGAGCTTGTTTCAATAGTAACATCCTTTTGGGAGGATATTTAGGTAAGAGTTCAAGTATGAACTAATTGTGATGTATTAGTATTTGTGACATTACTTAGAACTCCTATAAGTAATCAATACTTATCTTCAGTCACTTATACTAATATAGAAAGTGTGGAAATTCTTCTTAGGTACAACTATGGTTAAAATGTTTGATCGCTTTATTAGAAGTAACCATATGTTGTCAAGTTAGAATAATTTTTATACTTATTTGCAATTTCCTAAACACTTTGATAATAGATGCAATACTCAATGGATCAAAGTATATGGAACTTAGAATATTTTTCTAAGATTGCAAACAAGACAATGTTGGTTAATGTTGCTTTATTTATCGAACCAATATTGTCTGAGATATTATAGCTTTTAAGATTTAACAATTGTATGATATATGAAATTGAATGCTGATGTCTTTTTGATAGATAATTGGTATTTAATTCATTGATATCTTATTTTAATATTTAAAATATGATGCAACATAATTATTGGTATCTAAAGTACTTAACAAGTATCAGTCAATGATATATTGTTAATATTTTTTTGCAGATAATTATGAGACTTTGAGTTCTAATGAATTTAAATGAGTTTCTATATATGAAAGATTCACTATATTTGAAATCAGCAGCATAGTCCTTCTTATTAAGATTATTTATCAATAAACAATATTGTTGGTAATAATTTTATAAAGATAGATTATGGAGCTTTTGATATGAATGAGAATTGCTTAGACTTTACCCTAAGTGATCAATGCTTTTACGAAAACTCATTCATATTGAAAGACAAAATCTTTCTTTCTCTTCTTAATACTGCTAGGTCATCAGTCTGTGTCTTATCAAATCATTTATCTTTTTAGGCATAAAAACAGACTTGCGCACTCAAACAGTTTTAGGAGAAAATCAAACTTCTTTCTACATTGGTGATTTCTTATTTCATTAAAATCCTTTTGAAATCACTATTGTACATCATTTCTCTCAAAAGATTAAATGCATAATTTTCATTCTTTATAGATCTTAAGTGCATTTTATCTCTATATTGCATCATGCTCTGTGATGCAGGTTCAACCTCCAATGGCATTCTTTCATATGATAGTCATGAGGTTGAAAACCCAAAACTTCTATCCCAGGCCGTAAAGACAAACACAGAAACAGAACCAACCAACACTCTCTTACCACTAAAATGAAGTATGAGTGAGCGTGAGGGAGAAAGTGCCTTAGTGTACCATATAAGAAAGGTTCTGAAGTCAACCCAACAGCTTTGTCTCCTACAAAGATGAGTAGTATTTAAACAAAGACAACTGCTAGCCCCCATACATCTTCTCAAAGAGATGTAATGACTAAAAAGGCATAAAACAGTCACTATATTCATCCTCTCAACAGGGTGCGTCTATTGAAATTCGCATGTCGGCCAAGGCATCCGATGTAGTGTCATCACCTTAAACATAAGAAATTCTTGATTCACAAGGAAAGGTTACACACACAAAGGATGAGTAGACGGAAACAAGAGTTTTGACCATTTTAAGGTCAGATTCGATTGTTCAAGGTTCTTTAATGGACTAATTTCCTTTACAGGTTTTAGGAGAGGATACTGATCTAACAGCCATATGTCAGTGGTCAGTGTCTACCTCCCCAGGACTAATAAATTTGGATGCATCTTCGGATAGTGGATCTGACATAGGTGCAGATCGACAACTTGTTGACAATGATTCAGATATTACCTAATGAGTCACAAGAAAATGTCTTCACAGATATTAGAAGGGAACTTTGATCTTTATGCTAAATTCTTTGGATCACTGTTTAGCTTCCCAGAGTTCAAATCTGGAACCCTAAAAGGGAAACTAGCAACTTGTAGATTATGACTCAGATTCGTCTGACGAGTCTAACAAGGATGGGGATTTGCGAACTCCCATTGCATCATCTGTGACCTCCTTAAGGATGGCTACGGTGATTTTCCTTACAGGTATAGATGGATTTTGGAGCTATGAGAGGAGTGATACACTTATGAGAATGAGTGTAAGCACAAGTGGAGAGAAGAGTGAAATACTTGTGAGGTACACGAAACAGAATCACACACTCATAGTGAGGAAGAAAAAGAAACACCATATCCCATTCCCTATCCCTAAACATGGTTCTTGATACTTCGACTCTCAAATCAGTTTATGATTGGAACCTAACTCTTAGGGACCTAACATTTACAGCTTGGATTTAATATACCTTGGGATCTAACAAGTTGGGAGCTAATAATTGGTAACAGTTGGTGATCTCACATTTGGGAGGTATAAGGATTTGGGAAGATTGGTGAACAGGATGATCAATAGTGAAGTCATTCTTGCAGCATTTAACGGGACATGGTTGATCAGACTGTAACTTGTTATTTTTTTTCCAACCAAGTAACATATGAGAACTCCTTCAGACGACATCATACATTCCTTCTCTAAGGGGGAGATAAAAGCTTATATAATAGTTTGGAGGATTCCTCAACTAAGGGGGAGAAATAGTAGGGAGAAGGAAAAAGGTAAAGCACACGTACACTACACCACACCATTGTTGTTTGTAACTGCGGATCCTATTGTATGGGAGATATGGTAAACACAAGGTGACTTCCTAGTAATCAGAAGAAGTGGTTTGGTTCATCACTATTCTTCATAAGGGGAGAAGCTATTTTTCAAAAGGGGAATACCATTAGTTCTTATCTGCGGATCCTATTATATGGGAGAGGTGGTAAACAAAGGTGATCTCCTTTAAGCAGTTAATTCTCATAGGGGAGAAGCAAGAGAGCTATGCGCTTCTCAGCAGGAAATGTGGTTGTACAAAAGAAGCTGCTGATGATTACTTCAAGGCTGAGAAGTGTTATCTGGTAGAGATTTGAAGAACCAAGGAAATGAAGATGAAACTACTTGAAGATTAGTTCAGTGCTAGAGGAACAAGCATCTTTCATTTCAGTTACTCAAGAAATCTGGAAATGCAGTATTTGATCCAGTAAACCAGTAGCATTATTTACAAGTCCCGGTACATTACTTTTTCTAGTTGTTAGTTGAGTTATCCTCTCTATTTAATTTGTTTGTTAGGTTTAAAAATCAAATAGGGGGAGATTGTTGGTGAGACTACATAGTTGTATGAACAGTTACGTGATAACTCAACACGATAACAACACTAGAACAGGACAAGTTAATAATACTATGTCTACACAAGAAATCAGGAAGAATGAAGATAAGGAAAATACAAAGAATCAGAAGATTAGAAGAAGGCCATAAGTCTGTTTACAGGTCACTAAAAGAAGTTCATTAATATGATCATGCCTCAGTGAAGAAAAAAGTTTAAAGACTTTCAGGGTTTCAGAAATATTGAAGATTCAGTATACAAGTGCTACCGGAAGATTTCAGTGTATTGGCATTGAATGAAGATAGACAGTGTATGAAGCATAGGAATCTGAAGAATTGAAGATAGGGTATTGACAGAGGTTAATGAAGACGTTGTCTAAATTACCATAAAGGATTCCAGTGAAAGTACAGTTGTTTGTTGACAGTTAGTGTCTGAAGCGATAAAGTTGAGGCAAGCTTAACAATTTAATCAAGGCTATAATACGAAGAACTGAATCGGGGTTAGTCTTCAACAACTCGTGAAAGGAATCTGAGTATTATTTATAGAAGAATTGTTAATTTGAGGAACGTACTTGGATTGAACATTTATATGTTAAAGTACGGGAAGAGGTGCGCGGGGTATACAGCTAAACAGCTCAGGGGACTGGCGAAGCTCGGAGTTTAATTGTTAAATTAAATAAATTTATTTAATGGACTTTAATATAATTTATTTAATAAACTTAAAATGATTTATCTTATAAACTTTAAAGAAGTTTATTTTATAAATCTAAATTAGTTTATTTATATATGTTATATTTAAGTTTATTTTATAAATTAATTTAGTTACAATTTAAACTTAAAAAGTAAAAGAAAAAAAGAGAAAAAGAAAAAAAAAGAGAAAAAGGAAAAAGAAAAGAGAAAAGAGATAAACAAAAGAAAAGAAAAAAAATCAAAAAGAAATAAAAGAAACAAACAAACGATTGCTTGTTTGTTTTTGTTGTGGTTAAATAAAAACAAAGAAACCAAAAGGTTGTTTTGTTTATTATGTTAAGTACATACATGTACTTGTTGTTTTAGTAAGCAGGAGTCGCCACAGAGAGCACCCCCACCCCACATGTCGCCACAGAGCAAAATAACTCTCCCCTTGTATCTCTTGTCGCCACAGAGCTTCCTGTTGCCATAAAAGCTCCTCTCTCCTCATCCACACATTTTATTGGATAAAGTCTACACTTTGTAGCAGAAGACTGGGCCATTCACTTTTGGATCAAGTTCTGTTCATCTTCTCTCCTAAAAGAGAAGTAAAAATGACAGCAAAGATTTATAGAGAGGCTCAAGCTTTTTGTATATCCGTTTAACTTCTCACCGGAGTAACGTTATAATGCCCGATTCAATTCTTGTATATTCTTAGGGGCATTATAATCGTTACCTGATAATTAAATCCTAGTAGAAACAAAAAGCTAGATTATTGTATAGGATTTGATTTGTAAATCTTTGTAGTAGCTATGAACTTTCTTGTTCTTAGATTGTAGCCGGTTAATTTATTTATCGGAGTGTAGCAACACCCTCGAGGATTTATATACGAATATATATTTTCCCGAATATCTTGTGTTCCTTATTTTTATCATTCCAAACACTATTCCTCTCAAGAACACGAAACCACTAACCGAGCACTAAATTTATATCCGCTAAAGATTCGAAAGAATTTTTAATTTAGTGATTATCGTATTCAACCCCCCTTCTACGATAATTCGGGACCTAACATACTTATCTTTGTGCTAGATTTCAAGTTGATCCTAGAGAATCTCATTTAGTAGCTATCAAGAGAAATTTTTAGATATCTCAAAAGAACACCAAAACTTGGCATTTAGTATCCTAGAGATTCTGGTTTTGATCTAATTGGTTATTCAGATGCAGATTATGCAGGTTGTAGAATAGATGGAAAAATTACAACATGAACCTATCAGTTTCTAGGAAACAAGCTAGTGTCCTGGTTTAGTAGGAAACAAAACTCAGTTTCTACTTCCACAGCTGAGGCTGAATACATTATTGCTGGTAGTTATTGTGCACAGATTCTATGGATGAAAAATCAGTTATTGGATTATGGTCTACATGTGGATAAGATTCCAATTTTCTGTGACAACACAAGTGTCATTGCCATTACTGAAAATCATGTACAACATTCAAGGACAAAGCACATTGACATCAAGTACCATTTCATTCAAGAACATATCATGAATGGTATTGTGGAACTTTATTTTGTTCCCAGTGAGCAGCAACTTGCAGACATATTTACCAAACCAGTTGATGAGTCAACTTTCACTAGGTTGGTAAGTGAGTTAGGTATGCTTAATTATTCCTAAGTTATTTTGATGTCTAAGCAATTTATAATGCAGCCAGAAATTTATATTTCGACTGATGTTCATTATCCGTTAAAAATGAATATCTGTTGAATTTCATTATCTATTAAAAATCAAATATTTTTCTGGGTACTCTATATCTTAACGGATAATTGTTTAATCTATATTCGTTGAATTGCTTTAATCATAGGAGAATTCTATACCTTGTTCGTCGAATTTACTTACAGTGTGTATGCATATCTCGATGGATAATCTTTAGAAGTTCTACAATTTATTTCATTTTTAAATGGTTATTTTTTCACAATTTTCATTGAGTACTTTATTGTACTTTTAATTTTGTTTTTGTTTATTAGTTTCCGAGAAAGTATAAAAGCCCCTTTCAATTTTTCATTTTACTTTTATCTTTCTCATTTTCATCAAAGCAATTTTTACTCTCTTCATCTCCAAAAACCCTCTTTGTCTATAACTGCTTTCAATCACAAAAATGGCACATGTGGTCAAGATATGTCTCAGTCCGGATTTTTCTATGAGAAGAACAACTTCGTGGCACTGGTGGACAAGAACATTGTTGCTTTTGAGGACTATCACAAGTTGATGGACTTCATTCGCAACTGCAAACTAAGCCATGCTATGATTGAGTCTCCGGTAATCTGTTGTGAAGTTGTGAAGCTTATTCGGACTACGGCTGTGTACAACTCCAAGGATAAAAACTTTGCTTTCTCTCTTTAAGGTAATGATTATTGTATTAATTGTGATGAAATACAAGCTTGCTTCCATTTTCCTGAAAATAACACCAACGTTCCACACACAAACACAGATGTGAGCACCATGCTTAAGTCTATGGGCTATTCTCTCAATCCTACCAAACTAGGTGAGATTAGGAGAAGGGCCTTAGAAAAGAATGGAGCTTTCACTGTGACTCTTTTATAAAAGCCTTTCTGGTCAAAATTAGCAAATTTGATGCAGTTACTTATTCAATGATTAACATGCTCTATATATTTTTGAATGACAAATTATTTAATTTTAGTAACTCTTTCATGATAAAATTAGGGTATAAATTAGGAGATATCAAGAAAAGGTCGAAGAATATATGATATGCTAGGTTTCTTATGATGCTAAAAAACCATATTTCTAAGGACCTCTTGCTTGAGAACCCAACAAATAAGCTTGATTCTTGGCTCCAAGAAAAGAGGGTACTTGCTGATTTGAACATGAACAATCTTCATAGTGAAGTGCCTCTCAACTATCTGCCAATCATGGAGGCACCTCAGGTAAGTAAAGTAACTATTTATGTCACAACTCTTTCCCAACCTCCAGTTTCTTTACATTCAACTGTGGCTATGGTATTTGCGATTGTGACCAAAAAGATGCCTACCAAAGCCACAAAACCTAAAATTTCAAAATCCAAATCAAAAAACAACACTCTAGTTTCTCTCAAAAGAAACTAGTTTTAAAAACGACCACAACACATGTGGGGAGTGTGTAGGGTAGTGAGAAAGGTGAGGGACATGGTGAACATCAAAGAAGCCCTAAGGATAAGGTGAGAGAGGTTAGTGAATCCCAACCTAGCCATACCACAGTTTCCCAATAGGTTGTGGTGATTAATAAGGAAATTAGCACATCGCTAGTTGCATCCTCCAAAAAGGATGTAACTACTGAAAATAGCTCATCTCCAAGAGCACATAACAAAGGGGCTAGGGACACTACATGCCGACCTCAAAACTAAATTAGAAAGAAGAAATTAAAAACTTTGGGGGAGACACGGGGTTCACACACAGTTCTAAAGGCAGTCAAAGACTCAGTTAATGCACCATCTCAAATTGAAGTTGATGTGGCTCCAATAAATATGGATTCACAGCCAACTTCTCTCACAATCGAAACACCTTACACACACAATTCTCCCACAAACTCACTAGATGCGGATATGATAAATACATCAATTCCTGATTCTCCATCTTTGAAACTCATGGAGGAGCCAAAATCTAACGCAATTGACATCATCTTATTGATGATTTGTTGGCTCACTTGCCATTTCTTTCTGACACTACTGATAAATCTGTGCATAATCTCAGATCAATCACCAGAGATTCAACAATATTTTCAACTCTTAACTCTATCATTTCTACCTTCTTGACGGATATTCCTCATCCATCGTCAACTGATTGTCTCTCGACGGATAAGCGTAACAACAATTATCCATCGACATTCACAACTGCTATTTCGACGGATGTCTCTCATCCGTTGGAAGTCTCTACATAGCTAGAAATTTCTAAACTTGTGACTAGTGTAGATGACTTAGTAGTCGTTCAATCACTCTTAGGGTTTAGGGAAGGGAGTGACTTGAGTGAGATGCTGAGTTGCTCTCAGGTAAAAGGAGAAGAAAAGAGTGCAATTCATCATGATATTTCTTCCAGCATGGAAAAAGTGAGTGAGAGGAGACCCACCTTATATGGTGAAGGTGAAGGTGAGGGTGTGAAGGTGGGTAGCCAAGAGAATAAGAGAAAAGAAGGTAGAGAAGAATGAGAAGATCCCATTGCTAGTGAGTTAATGGATGTCATTTGTGACGGCCTCAACCCCGGGGTCAGAAGTTGACATCACGAACAACAACAAACCACAAATATATAATACAATCAACTTATAATACAACATAAACACAACCCATTTCCCAAAATATTTTCCAGGTTTAAGTATAACTTAGGCTACATAACAATTACAAAACAAATTTATTTAACAAGTCTCACATAACTAACTTATTACAACAACTCAACAGACCATATCTGGTCTAACACAACTACCTCAGAGGAACCTGGTACGATAGGAACTGGAACTCTGCCCTGACTACAAAGGAAAGGTCTCCTAGGCATCTGTGATATATATATATACAACACATTTTGCAAGGGTGAGAAATCAATTGCTCAGCAGTACCAACATGTGATTAACAAGTAAAACAGTTTATGATAAACAGTTATAGGAACAGAAATCATAGCTCGTTTACGAAAATAAGTAAAACAGGTATAAACTGGATATCAACAACTAGCATGCTCTATAAAATACAATACCAGTCGTGTGCTATGCAAAATACCTGAGTCCAATTTTAGCATTCTATTTTCATTTTCAAATCCACTGTTCCATTACAGGAACCAAAAAACCATATATTCTGTAACGGGAACCACAAAACCAAAATCAGATATGTATTGGATGTTATCTATTAACTGCTAATCAGGCCATTACACAATTTTATCTAGGATAACTGATCGGACTATCACATAATTCATCTAGGATAGTTGATCAGGCTACCAAAAAATTATTCTATTCCGGATCCGCAAAGACTACCTAGATCTCTGTAAGTTACACTGGGCTAAGCAGTTTAAATAGGGCACGCAACCGACTTAACCACTTACGACCACAATATCCAATATCTGATATGTTTTATCCAGTATTCAAAAATCCCTTGTACCTATCTCTTTTCAATACCATTTTATCACAGCACACTTCAAAACCTTTCCAATTTTATTCACAGTTTAGAGATATGAATTTTTAGAAGTTACTTTTCTCCAAAATATAGTTTAAACAAAATTTAAATCAACAGTATTCATATATTACTGAACCATAAAAGATATTGTCAGGCGGGTACCTGCCTTGCCACATTTTACAACTGGATTGCCAGCTTGACCTTAGACCGACTTCTACGTTCGCGGCTTTCGAATGGAATCTATAGAACTGAAATACCCTATGTTAGACGACCAGTTATGCTTGACATATCTTTTTTATCAACTCTACATGAACGATATCAAGTCCCAGACTAACATTTTTACGTATTATTATAATACACATAACTAGGGTTCACGTACTCAAAATTGGGTTCGATAATCATTTTCCGGAAAATACATATACCCGTCATTTCGGAAACTAGGGTTGTCAATATTTTTACAAAATATTTTATCACGACATGCAAGTAGGTTTCGTAAAATATTTAATAATTATATAAGTATATACGTTCGATTGGTATTCCCGATAATTACAGGATACATTCACGTATTTTTGAAATTAATTTCTTAAAATCGAGAGCAGCGTCACCTCTATTATCGAACTACTAGTCGAAACATAATCGACACAAATTTCACAACAATCACAATTTCACAACCCAATCATCGATACGACTTTCAATACCAAATAACTATTTTTTTTATTTCATGAATATTAGTCAATTAATTCCATGCAGAAAATAAAATAAAATAATAAGAACCTCAATCAGACAGGCACACGCGCACAACACGTGCACATAACCGAAAAATAAACAACGGCCAAAAATCACAGAAGGTAACAGACAACAACACCATCTGACTCAACTAATACACACACATTGTATAATACACACAATACATAAACAAACCACCAAGCCAAACTGGAGTCAGGCGGCAGCTCAACGGAAAAAGGGCCGAGAAATCGAAACTGCAATAAACCGAAACCAACAGGGGAAACCAGCGGGGACTGGAGGGGAGACCAAGAGATTATGAAGAAATAGAAAGAGAAGAGTGAGGAACAGAATCGAGAGAGTAAGCGAGAAAGAGAGAGAGAGAGAGAGAGAGAGAGAGAGAGAGAGATAGAGAGAGAGCAGGGATTAACTCGAAAGAGGGGAAAACAAGGAGATAAACACATGGCCCGTTTGGTGTCTGTGTGAGTGTTATTTATTTTTTTTGTTTATTTCTCTTCTGTATAAACCAGCACACAACACGTAGCCATTAAATTGCCAGACTGCTATTTTTAACGGCCCTGTAGCAAACAGGATGGGTATGAATCCCATGCAGTCCGGTTCCATCCCGCATTTTCCAATTTAACGCATAACGCGCCTGTTAAATAAAGCCTGAAAAATTACCAAATAAATGTTAAAATTCTCGGAATAATTAAAAAACTAATAAAATAAAATTTTTATAATTATAAAATCATTTTTGAATTGCGCAATCATACCTACATTTTATAATTTAACGAAACAAACGTGCGGGGTGAATATAATCATAAAATTTTTTGAAATAAATTTAGAATTCTCGAAATATTCAAAATTTAAGAAAATATGAGTTTTCATGATTTTTGAGACATTCTGGGATTTAATACTAAATTTATACTTAAATATAATCAGAAAATCATTTAGGCATAAATAATTAATGAAATAGTTTTTTTTAAATTTT